>NC_135486.1:128699914-129054914 GCF_052094955.1 Ictidomys tridecemlineatus
CAAAGGAAATCAAAGCTATGTCAACTTGTAGCTGACACCTTGCCTCCCCAAATAAAATCAGATTCCCATTATTAAAGAAAGGGGGGGGGGCGGGTGCAGTGGCTCACGCCTGTCATCCCAGCGGCTCAGGAGGCTGAGGCAGGAGGATCACGAGTTCAAGGCCAGCCTCAGCCAAAACGAGGCGCTAAGCAACTCAGCGGGACCCTGTCTCTAAATGAAATCCAAAATAGGGCTGGAGATGGGGCTCAGGGGTCCAGTGCCCCTGAGTTCAATCCTCGGTACCAAAAAAATAAATAAAAATTTAAAAAAAGGATGGGGGGAAGGTGAGGCTACCGCAGGCACTGGCTGTCTATGCAGTGGGCACCTTCTCTAAGCAAAAGCATTATCTTGCCAAAGTCAGCACAAAACTCATCCTTTCCCCAAACTTATTGCTCCGCTAGAACCCCCTGCCCCCCAGTCTATACATGGCACGGTCTTCCCCCGGCACGCTCAAGCCCAGAACCTGAAGACCGTCTTTGATTGTTTTTTGATCTCACCCCCACATTCAAACATTTTGTAGACTTTACCTCCAAAGCGTGTCCCAGGGAGTTTAAAATCTTCTCTCCACTGGCCCACCCTAGTCCAAGCCCCGCTCCTCCCTCCCTGGACCATGGCACAGATCCACCCTGGCCTTCTGTCTCTTCTTTTTTACTTGTTTGTTTGTTTGGGGTCCTGGGGTTTGAACCCAGGGGTGCTCTACCACGGAGCTACGTCCCCAGTGCTTTTTTTAAAAAGTATTCATTTATTTATTTATTTTTATTCTCAGACAGGGTCTCACCAAGTGGCTCAGGCTGGCCTTGAACTTGCCATCCTCCTGCCTCAGCTTCTTGAGTTACTGGGACAACAAGGGTGTGCCACTGTGCCTGCCTACTCTTTTTCCTTTTTATTGAATCGATTTTATTTTTTTAAATACATGACAGCAGCGGAAGGCATTAGAATTCTTACTACACATGGAGAGCACAATGTTTCATATCTTTGTATATAAAGTATGTCCACGCCAATTCATGTCTTTGTACATGTACTTTGTTGGGTTTTTTTTTTTTTTGCCTTACAATTCTTCTTACACATATATACCACAATTTTTCCTACCTCTGGTTGTATATAAAGTATGTTGACACCAATTCCTGTCTTCATACATGTACTTTGGATACTGATGTCCATCACATTCCACCATCTTTGCTAACCCCCTGCCCCTCCCTTCCCCTCCCACCCCTCTGCCCTACCTAGAGTTCATCTATTCCTCCCATGCTCCCCCTCCCTACCCCACTATGAGTCAGCCTCCTTCTATCAGAGAAAACATTCGGCATTTGGTTTTTTGGGATTGGCTAACTTCACTTAGCATCATCTTCTCCAACGCCATCCATTTACCTGCAAATGCCATGATTTTATTCTCTTTTACTGCTGAGTAATATTCCATTGTGTATATATGCCATGTTTTCTTTATCTATTCATTCACTGAAGGGCATCTAGGTTAGCTCCACAATTTAGCTACTGTGAATTGTGCTGCTATAGACATTGATGTGCTGTATCCCTGTAGTAGGCTGTTTTTAGGTCCTTTGTGTATAGTCTGAGGAGTGGGATAGCTGGGTCAAATGGTGGTTCCATTCCAAGTTTTCCAAGAAATCTCCATACTGCTTTCCATATTGGCTGCACCAGTTTGCAGTCCCCCAGCAGTGTATGAGTGTGCCTTTCCCCCCACGTCCTCGCCAACACTTATTGTTGTTTGTCTTCATAATAGCGGCCGTTCTGACTGGAGTGAGATGGTATCTTAGTTTTGATGTGCATTTCTCTAATTGCTAGAGATGATGAGCATTTTTTCATATATTTGCTGATTGATTGTATGTCCTCTTCTGAGAAGTGTCTGTTCATGTCCTTGGCCCATTTGTTGATTGGGTTATTTGGTTTTTTCGTGCTTGGCTTTTTGAGTTCTTTATGTACCCTAGTGATTAGTGCCCACCTACTCTTTTCATTTAGAGTAGATCCTCAGGGTTCTCCAGACCTACTGAGTCAGGATCTAGAAGAGACCCAGGAAGTTGCATTTTTAAATAAGCAGTTGGATTCCTGTTCTTCTTCCTCTTCCTCTTCTTCTCTGCTTCTTGTCTCCTCCTCCTCCTTCGTCGATTATTATCATTATTATTATCAAATACACAGAGCATCAAATGTACCATTTTAACCATTTTTAAGATTCACAGTTCAGTAGCTGCATGCCACTCACGGTGCTTTGCAACCACGACCACCATCCAGAACATTTTTGTCCCCCCACATGGAAGCCCCAGACCCACCAAGCATCCACACCCATTCCTCCACGCCCAGCCGCAAATCTGCTTTCCATCTCCATGGATGCATGAAAGTTTTGGACATTCATATTAACAGAGTGTACAGTAGGTGAGCCTTGGTGACTGGCTTCTTCCCCGAGCATAATGTTTCAAAGTCCCGCAGTGTCTAAGGATGGTTTTTTGGTGGCTAAATAATATTCTGTTTGGGGCTATATTGAGAAACTCCATTTTTGAGAAACCAGCTTCTACCTCAAGGCCTGTCCAAAAGGAGGGAGCGTAACCTTTGTCCTTGGAAGAACCCACAGAGAGCTCCTAGGCACATACCCACCCTGCTGAGTTGTTTGTCTGTAAATAACAGGAGAGGTCTGCGGTGCCAGGTGTCCCTGACTCAGTCAGGCTAGGTGGGGACCCATAGCAACCCCCTAGCAACCTCCAATCAGCATGAGACAGGGAAAATACTTGAAATACCGGGTGACCCTCTCAGTAGTTCTTAACATGATTAAGAAACCCTGCAGTTTAGCACGTACACTCTTGCAACCCCGAAACCAATCCGTTCAAACATATCCACCACTTGAACTCACCAATCACCCCTACCCAACTTGTTCCCGCCAATGAATGTGCTCATCAGTGTTAAGAGCTGTTGTTCGATTTTCCCGCGGTGTGAAATGATTTGCTGTGTGATGTTGTGACTCATCGAGTATCCCCCAAAACCTATAAACCCTCACTAAACTGAGGACCAGGACTCACTCCCTGGGACTGCTGCGTCGGGGACGGTTGTGAGTCCAGGCTGGAGCTTGCAATAAAGACTCTTGTGATTGCATCGGATTCGGCTCCTGGAGATCTATTGGGGTCCCACGAATCTGGCATTACAATGCTTATTCAATGTTTATTTCCACCTATGTTTAATATACAAGAGTAGCTCTTGAAGATATAACTCTCCAGCTTTGGATGTCTCTAGGTAAATCTTGGTCCAATTCTGGAATGTAGTGCCGGAGGAATAATGTAGGTACACAGACACTGACGGGCAGAAATTCTTAGACGACATTTTTTTTTTTAATTCAGCAAACTCACCTTCCCAGAGACACCTCCCTGGCCTCACCTAAACCAGCTCCACCCACCCTCAATCCCTGGCTTCACGGTAACCCTTTTTTACTTTCTTTACAGCAACTTACCTCTATGTGAACTCTCTTTAGATATATTTGTTTATGTGTTGCCTGCCTCCCTCTCTCCAATAGAGTCCATGGCTGTGGGAGTCTTTCTCAGTGCCTAGCATCCCAAAGTATTCCCGAATATTAATGATTCATTCATTAATCATTCATTAAAAACTGAGTCTCAAAAAAAAAACAATTGCTCCGTCAGGAAAGAGATTGGCAGGGCTTTCAAGGAGAAATAGATCATCTAAATATTAGATCGGATGCCTTTGGTGCCAGGAAATGACAAACAGACCTCTTAAATATCAAATGAGTAGACACTGAAGTATAGTGATAGAAATTCAAATTTAAAAATTTTGGAGAAATTCTGGGAAAGCGTTTAATTAAAAGAAATACTTACGTGGTTGGAAGTCAGGCATCTCTCAAGCAGACAATTTGGCTTCATGATTAAGAGTAAGCAGGTCGTTACAGGCTGTATGACCTTGGAAATTGTCCTTCCCATCCATAATCCAGAGCTAATAAAAAAAAAAATCACCTAACTCACAGGTTTCATGGGGCGGATGAAAGGAGGACACGTTTGTGAACAGCTGAGCCCAATCAGGAGGAGGCACTACCATCAGACCAGTTGAGTTTCTTAACACCCTGTCTCTAGCACTTCCCAGAGCCATTCTTTTCTTCTTCCTGAAAATGGAGAACTTCTAGAAAAGACCATACATCTCCCAGTCAAAGTCGGCCAAGTTCTGGACAGTTAGATGTGGGGGAAGTGTGGTAGGCGACTTCCAGGTAGAAGTGTGGGTCCTCTCTTTTCTCCCTTCCCCTCTGGAGGGTTGAAGGGGTGGTGCGCCATCTTGGATCTCAGTGTCCTCAAAGCCGCAGAGGGACCATGTGGAAGGAGGCTGGTGGGCGGATGGAATTCCAGAGCCCAGCCGTCCAGACTCTTTGATTTTTACGTGAGAGAGATATAAACATCATCTAAGTGGGTCTGCAGGTCTCCGTCTGTGGGGAGAGTATAAACTCCATCTTGCCTTGATAGGGCTCCAGGGCAGATGGTATGGAGGGGTGCAGGGTACCTTTCGTGGGAAACTTCTTTCTCCTGATGGACCTCTTACGGCCTGAGGGTCCCACGATGACCAGGCACCCCTCCTAGAACACTTGTGTATACTGGCAGGCACCCCCCCCCCCCCGTGTGGTTTTGTCTGACCTGTGTCCAGGGCGTTCCTCCCAAGACCTGAGGCATGTCAGTGGGGTGAGACACAGAGGAGGCAGCTCCACCACCCACAGGCGAGAACAGGAGCCACCAGAGGAGAGAGGTGTCCCCAGGGCTGTTGGAGAGCCAGAGGGAGAGCTGGATCTGTGGACTTTCATGGCGTCCAAGGCATTACCCAAGCGGGTTTCCCTTGGGGAGTTCTCACTGTTGGGTTTCGAGCAAGGAGCCATGAGTTCCATGGGGCCATGTGGTCACTTCAAGAGGGAGTCACTGCAGCAGATCAGTCCATGGAGAGGAGTCATTGGGGCAAACCAAGTAGACTGCATCCCGCTGTCCCATGGGGAGGTGGACAGCCGGAGGAGTTGAAGAAGGCAGGGACCAGAATCAATCACCTCGAGGAATTGGGAGGAGAGAGAGAACTAGAAGTCGTATGGAGAACACTGACCCCTGCTTTTGAAATAAGAAACTTAAACTTCTATTCAAAATTCATACTTCGGGGGAGCGTGAGACCCATGAGCAACCCCAAAAGAAGGGAAAGTGAAACTCCAGTAGGGTCCTCGGAAGAGTAGAAGACTCATCTGTTTCTTTCTCCAAATCCAAGAAAAAGATTTTTGCCCCCAAGGAGAAGCTGGTTCATGGTGACGATGAAGAGACAGCTGTCCGCACAAATCTTCCCAAGAGGAAGGAATCTCCACCCACGGAGGAAACTGTTCGTGATCCGGAAGAGGCAGGCAGCAGATGCAGGTCCAAGGAGAAGAGGAACTTCCCTTCCAAAGAGTGTACAGTCAGCATGCTGGACCCCGAGAGGCTGCTGGCAGTGAGGACGGCACCAAGAAAGAGCTCCAGAGCGATCCCAGGCATGGATGTCCCCTGCGGGAGACGCGTACCCTAAAGTCACATTTCTCAGTCACATGTCCTATACCAGTAAAAACAAAATTAAAAAAAAAAAGTTTACAAAGCCATCTAAAATGAAACTCACTTTAATTTTCCTCTTGGTGTCTCAGCATCACCTTTTAATGTAAGCAGATACCATAACAGGAAAGAGTAGATGAGGGCTGGGGTTGTGGCTCAGCGGTAGAGCGCTCGCCTTGCACGTGGGAGACCCTGGGTTCCATCCTCAGCACCCTATAAAAATAAATAAGTGAAATAAAAGTATTTTTTTAAAAAAAGAGAGAGAGAGAGAGAGTAGATGAGGTGAGACACCAAAAACAAGGGAAGGCACCCCTCCCACAGGCGGACTGTCCACCAGCCCAGGTTGGGTTCCATCCTACCTACGGACTTTCATGGCGTCCAAGGCATTACCCAAGCGGGTTTTCCTTGGGGAGTTCTCACTGTTGGGTTTCGAGCAAGGAGCCATGAGTTCCATGGGGCCACGTTGTGACTTCAAGAGGGGGTCACTGCAGCAGATCAGTCCAAGGAGAGGAGTCATTGGGGCAAACCAAGTAGACTGCATCCCGCTGTCCCATGGGGAGGTGGACAGCCGGAGGAGTCGAAGAAGGCAGAGACCAGAATCAATCACCTGAGGAATTGGGAGGAGGCAGAGAACCGAACCGGTAGCCACGCTGAGCTTACAGGGTGCTGTTTCCATGACCCATAGTGCAGCAGGTGGCTGGATCTGGAGGGTCACAGACGCAGGCTCCGTGGACAGCCTCTCTTTCCAGAACCTAGTAGAGATGTACATGTCCTTAAAAGAGTATCGGCTGAATTTCCTGGGAAGAGGATGTTAGCACTGTAATGTCATCCCTGGGTTCCTGGAGAAGGTGGAAGGAGAGCATTAATATCTCGTCTGCAAAGATTGTGTGTGACCATGAGCTGTGGAGGGTCCCCTATGGGTTGTGTCCCTTTAGAGGTAGAGAGGAACTACAGCTGAGGGTCTGCGGAAACAGGCACTGAACAGAACCTGCCAGATAATCTCCAAGAGCCAAATATTTACCGGTTGTTCATGGAATAACATCAGTCATTTTAATGATATTGGGTATTGGGTTTGGTGTCCTTGCTGCCTGGGAACCCAGAATTAGGATTGTCATAATGCATTGCAAGGGCCTTTTATGCCTCCCCGATTTGAGAACAGGCAAAATTGAGCTGTCAAATGGAGAAGCCGCGGGGATAATCACTGCTTTATTACTTAGGTTTTATATAATGTTTTAATCCTCCAGGCCCTGTTTCAGTTTATAGGGAACCAATTACAATTTTAACTGGAGGTTTACGGGGTCTCGTTCTTTATCAAGCCCTAGTTGTAAGTGCCAGAGACCTGCTTTCGTGTTAATATATCTTTAATACATTATTTATGATGTCAGAGCATCTGTCCCCAACATGGAATATTTCACAGTAATGAGTTCTCTCACTTTGGGAAATTCAAGCAAGGCTCAGTTAAAGTGACGCATGCCTACTTCTCTCTCTATTTAGTTACCTTTTATGAGATCATAGAGGCAGAGAGTTATTGGAGTCCCAATCAATTGAAGAGGCCCGTGGCAGTTTGGATCAGAAATGTTTCCCAGAGGCCCATTTGTTGAAGGTGGCCTATTGAGAGGTGGTGGAACCTTTAAGAGGTGGGGCTAACTAGGAGGAAGTTAGGTCAGTAGGGGCGTGGCCTCGAAGTGGCTCTCAGGACTTGGCCTATTCCTGGGTCTCCACTTCCTGTCTTCCAGTTTTCCCACTGCCTGACTGGTACAGGCCTCCTCCTCCCCAGGCTCCCTCCATGAAGGGTGATGCCAACACATTCCCAGAACAGCAGGGCCAGTGGCCATGGGCTGAATCCTCTAGAATCCTCTATTTTGTGAGCCAAAATAAACCTCTTTCCTTATGAAGTTGATTATCTCAGGTATTTTGTCACAGTGGTGAGACATTTTAGCAAATGTTAAAAGTTGGGTTTAAAATCTATGTTGTAGAGGCACAAAGGACGATCAGTGGCCCCTTTTCATTTTTTTTGTAACATAAATTCTTTTTTTATTGATTTAAAAAAATCATAAATTCTTTAGCATACAAATTAGTATGTAAATTTTGAATTTCCAATATGTTCTAATTATGGATATTTCTTTTAATTTAGTTACATGTTATACATAAGCAATTTATCTATTATGTATTTATACTGAAATAGTATTATATATGTATATATAATTTATCCAATTATGTTTATTTTCCCCCTTATATCTAGAGACTTGTTTCTTAATTAGTAATCTAGGGTGCGTAAGATTTGAAGTCTCTTTTAAAGTTCCTTTGTTTTGTAGAGAGGAAGAAGGAAAAGAAAGATGGGGGAATCTCATGAAATCTAAGAAAGATCAGCAGAGCGGAGGAAAGGAACCAGGGGAGGGAGGTGGGGGAGGGAGATCCTGGGGAAGGATATTGGCCAAATTGTATTGTGGCTGATAATGAATCCCACTATGATGTGTAGTTATAATGTACCAATAAAAATATGGGTAAATAAAAACTAAAGTTGAATAATAAAAACTAATGGCTGTTTTTTAAAAAAATATCTATTTATTACATATATATTATAACTCTATAATTAATGTAATATGCATTATACACATATGTTAATACAATATACTTTATTAAACTTTGTGTTCATAATATAAAATGTATTCCGTGTATCTATGTATTAGAAATAATAAAAACAAAAGATGTTAAACAGGAATTAAAGAGTTCCTTATTTTGGGTGTGGGGAAGATTGCACCTGCCTAAAGTCTTTATTCCTGTTTTCTTCTTCTTCTTTCCACAGCCCCCCCTCCTCTTCCCCCTTCCCCTCTCCCCTCCTCCTTCCCCACCACCCATCCCCCTCCTCCCTCCTTTCTCTCCCCTCCTCCTTACCTCTCCTCCTCCCCCTCCCTCTCCTCCTCCCCCTCCCCCCTCCTCCTCCCCCTCCCCCCTCCTCCTCCCCCACCACCTATCCCCCTCCTCCCTCCTTTCTCTCCCCCTCCGCCCTCCCTCTCCTCCTCCCCCTCCTCTCCTCCCACTTCTCCTCTCTCCCTCCTCCTCCCCCTTTCCCTCCCCCTCCCCCTCCTTTTCCCCCCTCCTCCCCCTCCCAGGTTTCTAGGTGCTACAAGATGTGTTCCTGGTTTCTGTCTCTGGTTAGTGAAAGGACAAGGAGGGGGACTGCGGTCCCACATCTTCAGGCACGAGTCTCCCTCTGGAATGGCCCCAACCTTATTAAGTTGATTATTAATCAAACCCCTCCACTGACGTATTTTTTTTTTAGCAGAATTTTTTAAATGTTTATGTTGATGGGCAGCTGATTTTTCTTCTTCATCTCTCTTTGCTGACCCATCAGGCCCCTGGAGATCAGAACTGCCCCCCGTCGTGAGCCACCGTCTCCACTTTGGGTGCCAACTGGCCCCGTGTGCAGCACCCCCTCCCCCTGTAGGGTATCCCAGTTGACCTCCTTAGGTCAGTGGCAAGAGCAGCCAAAGCCAGGAGTTCACAGATCCCACGGCACCCAGGCCACCGAGGGCCATCATCTCCTGGGTCAAGGGGACACCCCTGTAGTCAGGAAGTCCAGTGGCCTCCTGGGACGCTGCTGCACCACAGCCCCCAGCCCCCTCCTGGCCCAGCATCCTCCCGAGGGCCCCTCAGTCGAGGTCCCCCCTTGCTGCCTCAAGCCAGTGTGGCCCGGCCGACCTTCAGGGTATACCAATGTCACTTTGGCTGGCAGTGCTCATTCAGGGAGCCCTGACCACCGTGGCTAGGGACCCTGGCTGTCCCTCTGGCCCTAGTAAGACTGACAGTTGCCAAGTCCCGGGAAACCGTGGACTTCATAGGGTCCACCCAATTTGGAGCACCTTGGCAGCACCCAACAAAGACAGCGGTCAGCAGGGAACAGTGCGGACACAGGGCGGCAAGCCACGGAAGCTCCCCAAGCCCGGGCGTCCGCCACTGGGGAGAGAGGCAGGAGGCTGAGCACCGTCTGCAGGCATTTTGTCATAACCCCCTGGTGACTTCCCCTGATTTGGTCTTGAACCTCTGGAGAGAAGCTGTACGTTCCAGCCCTGCTGGACAGGGCTCCCAGATGGAGAGAGGGCGGTCACAGTGTTTACAGTGCGACATTCACGGGATACCTCCTTATCCTCCAGGACCACCTGATCCGAAGTGCCTGATCTGTGACCCGGTGCCCCTCGCAGGAAACTTGGATGCCCTCGTGGCTCTCGTCTGACTTGTGTCCAGTGTGTTCGAGAGAGCACTTTCTAGAAGAGAAACAATAGCTCTGCTTCCTGGGCACTGCGTATGGGGAGTCGGGGTGAGCGGGGAGAGTCAAGGAGGCCGTATGCAGCACGTGGGCAGGTGGTCACCAGCAGGCAACCGTAGAAGGCAGATACGTGGACCAACTGTGTTGAGGAATTGGGAGGCGATTGATGGAGAATCAGAAGCTGCGTCAAGGTGCCTGAGCCCTGCATCTGACACGAGAAAGTTAAACTTGCCTTCGAAATGGATGCAACTTGAAACGACAGGGATTCGCCACAGAGCCAGAATTATTTCGGATCTCTAGCATATGCAGACAGATCTCTATCCGGAATAATAGAGACATTTCTTGGTCCTAGCTCTGGAAAGTCTAAGGTAAGAGGTCTACAGTAAAGCCCAAGCATCTGTGAGGTTTTTGTAATTTTTTTTAAGTTTCCCGGGCAATTTATTCTGCTGTTCAGAGAGTTTGGGGAGCTATTGAGTTGCAAATGGGGGTACCATATACCATAGAGAAAGGTCTGGAATACTAAGTGGGAGCTAACCACGCAACGTTTGGGGGCTGTCTTTACAGTCCAAAGAAAGAGAAAGCCAGGCTTGGTGGTAAACCCCAGGGGGACATGAGGAAGAACCTCAGTAGGATCCCGAAAACCAAAAGTAATATGCGCAGGGAGACAAGGTGAGCCCTGGTAGAATGTGGAGGTCGTCCTTAGTTCAGAGGACCCGGGAAGCTTGGAAATACTCAGAACACAAATTGTGCAAAACTGGATGTTTATATACACTTTTACCAACGCAGTCATGCTGTGCACCCTGAATCCTCCAGCTCCTGAGTGTCTCCTTCAGCTTCTCCCAATCCTGGGCCAGGTGCACATAATAAGTGCCAGCTTCTCCTGGCAGGCCTAGCCTTTCCACCGTCTCTGGCCTCCTGTCTTGCCATATGACTGCCCTCTCCCTCCTGCATGCAACCAGTTCCTTTTCTCCATGTTATAGCACAGCCCAGGGGCCAGTGCTATACAGATTGGACCCTCCAACCACCACAATTATGAGCCAAAAGAATCTCTTTTCAAAATAAACTATCTAGCCTCGGCTATTTTGTTATAGCAGCAGAAAACTGGCTAACACAAACTCCAACTGAACTCAAACACAAAGCGTTAGTGTCCTAGAAGCAGACACACTCAGTATCAGGAGTGCAGAGGCTTCATTGGGAGAAACATCTGTGAAAAGTCAAATGATGAGCAAGCAGGATAGACCAAGGAGGGAGAACTTCAGGGGGCAGAGTCAGGCCCATGTCTTGCTCAGTTTTTGTTAGAGTTGCCTAAGAGCGTGACCACAGCTTAATAGATAAGGCATACCCCGGAGGGTAACAGTTGAAATCTATCAGTGGCCAGCTGAAGAGCAAGTTCCTTCTTAAGAGAGTTTCAAGCTCCCCACCCATGTGGCACCTGGTCAGCTGACTTCAGTTGTTCTCGTTGCTATCAACAATACTTAAGTGAACCGTCTTGATGGTCAATTGTTCTGCACATCCTTAACTAACTACTCAGGATAAATTCCTAGAAATGAGTCTCTGGGACAAAGAACAAGCCCATTTTTAGGGCTTTAACACATAAAACCAGGTTGAGCCTCAGAAGAATCATGGTTTTAATCAGAACCTAGTCAACAATGGACTAAACATCTATCTTTCTTTTTAAAAATTTCTTGTTCATATTTTTGTCTACACAATGTTCAACTTTTTCTAATTCTAGGAGGTACTTATATGTTAAAAAAAAATGGTAACCCCTTCTCTGATAGGCATAATGCAAATATTCTCCAATTTGTCCTTTACCTTTAAAGTTTAAAATTTTTGTTTAGTTAACACTATGAATATTTTCCTTAAAAATATTAGAAAATCCTCTGCACCTCAAAATTGCGTTAATATTTATACCCCTTTCTCTCTTTTTTTAAAAGCAGTAAATTGTACTGTTTGGTTAGAAATACAAGTGCTAAACTGGCCCTGTTTTTTTGTTGTTGTTGTTTGTTTGTTTGTTTGTCTGTTTGAGACAGTGTCATGCCAAGTTGCGCAGGCTGCCCTTGAACTTGCAGTCCTCCTGCTTTTTCAAACTTCTGAGCAGCTGGGATTACAGGCATGAGCCACCATGCCCATGTCACTCAGCCCCTTTCTCCAAACTATTTGCCATTTCATTTTGTAACGTAATATGGGCATCTAATATGTGAATATATCATATAAGACATATGTGTAGACTTCTATATGCATACATATAGGTTTATGTTTCTTGGATTTCTTCTTTTCCTTAGTGATCAGTCTGTAGCAGTATCACAACAATTTTAATTATTTTCTCTCTCATTCTGTGTGTGTGTATGTGTGTGTGTGTGTGTGTGTGTGTGTGTGTGTGTGGCATGCTAGGGATTGAACCCTGACCTTGTACATGTTAGGCAAGTACTCTACCTCTGAGCCATGTTCCCATCCTCAATTATTTTCATTTCATGCTAAATGTTAACTGGTAAGGCAAGGCCCACCTTTAAAAAAAAAAAATGTCTGCTTCCATTCCCTGTAAGAGGATTATGCATCCCAACCTATAGCCTTATGCATTAGTCCCTTTTCTCTTACTATAACAAAAAAACTGAGGCTACATACTTTCTAAAGAAAAGAGGTTTGTTTAGTTGACCGTTTTGGAGGGTCAAGGGCATCAGCTCAGCTTAGATGACACCATGATGGTAGTGCATGAGAGAGAGAGAGAGAGAGAGAGAGAGAGAGAGAGAGAGAGAGAGAGAGAGGAGATGAGGAAGCCAGAGTACCAGGGAGGGGCCAAACTTGTGCTCTTATAACAACCCTCTCTCACAAACTCACCAGGGCCCCAGGAGAACTACACCAGTTCCTTCCCAGGCCTAATTGCCTTCCACCAGGCCTCACTCTTAAAGGCCCACCACCTCCTCCATCACCAGGCTCCCCAACCTGAGGACCCCGGTTCAATCCTCAGCACCACATAAAGATAAACAAATAAAGGTATTATGTCCATCTACAACTGAAAAATACTTTTAAAAAATAGAGGGACATGAAAGAAGCTCTCTTTAGCTGCCCTGGTCATTTGCCGAGGCACCTGTTTACACACTGTTCCTGTGAAGAAGCAATGGCTGGAGCTATAAAAGCCATCTTGTGGCCATGAGACAATAGCTTGAGAATTCAAAGTCAAGAAGAATGGAAAGATCAAAGATCTTAGATCCTTAAAAATACTTTTTTTTATTTTTATTTTTTAGTTGTCAATGGATCTTTTATTTAATTTCATTTATTTATTTATTTATTTCTATGTGGTGCTGAGGCTCAAACCCAGGGCCTCACACATTCCAGGCAAGTGCTCTACCACTGAGCCACAACCCCAGCCCCTAAAAACACTTCTGAATCACTCAGCAACTTGAGGGCTGACTAGCACCAGAGACATTTTATGGTATGAGATAATTATCTTCATTGTTGAAGTCACAGTTAGTTGGTAATTCTGTTATTTGTAGCTCAAACAAACATTATTATGCAGTTATCTGCTGCTTGACTGTCCAACATGCAGCCCGCTGATTCTGGTAGAAACAATCTGATACTGTGTTAGGGAGTCCACACAGAGGCTCATACATTGCATGTCGTGTAATCTCCGCTTCTTGGAAGACCACGTGACCCCGTCTGGCCAATCAGAGTGTTACTTTTGCCTGCCTGTTTCTGCAGATGCAGGACTGAGTTCATTGGGATCTCTGCAAAGCCAGCCCTGAAGGGAGGAGAGTTGAGAAAAGACAAGACGAGTTTATGATCTTTATCCTCTGGGACGCTCTTCCACCTGGGCCACCTTTGGACTTTTCTTTCCTTTCCAAGAACCAATAAATGTCTATTATTCCTTTTCCTGGCTGATGGAGGCCAGAGTCCAGGCTTCCAGACAGGCCCGAGAGTCAGAGCTGGGAGACAGCAGGGTTGGGCCGCGGCTCTGCTGGGTGGCTGCTATTACCTAGCTCCTTCCCACAGAGCAGAAGCCAGGGCAGGAGGAGCCTCGTGAAGTGCCGGGGCTGCACAGCAGGTCATGCAAAGGGCTCAGATTAAAACCCAGGCCTGGGAGGACTCTAAAAATTATTTTTCCTAAACCACACTGATGTCAGGGTAAGTCTTTACCAGGAATCAAGACAGTGTGTTTCCTCTTAAATATCCAGAGAGGGTTTTTGTTTTGTTTTGTTTTGTTTTGTGTGGGACCAAGGGACATGACAGGGCTCCCCTGCACTTGAGCGTCTGGGCCAGAATTCTTAACTGTGTTCCTGATCAGCTACAAAGAGGCAGTGGTGGCACCATGAGGTCCACACAATGCCACTGCCTTCTACTTGACTCTCTTCCCAGGGCTCTCCCTGTACCTTCTGCTTCAAGTTCAGGCTACTTGGCCAGGAAAAAAAATGCTCTCTCTGGAGCTCCCAGCTCTTCAGGGTATGTAGATGAGTTCTTCTAGAAAATTCCAGGACCGTCAACGACCCTTCCAGATGAGAGGTCCCCCCCGCTGTCCTTCTGTTACTTCTCTCTGCAAACTTCTTAATTGATGCTGGTTTTCACTTTCTAGGGGTGAGATGCCATTCCCTTCACAAACCCAAATCTGTACGTTTTAAATTGAGCCGATGTATAGACACATCCCCGATCCTGAGAATCTGAAACTGGAGATGCTCCCCCAAATCTGAAGCATTTTGAGCTACGGTGCAACACTATGAATGGAAACTTCCACACCTGACGTGGGTCCAGTCAAAACCTAGGTGCAAGGTGCCTTCGGGCTCTGTGTAACAGGTGTGTAAGAAACATTGTCGAACCTCACATTTAGACTTCAGCTCCATCCTCAAAATTATCTTTTTATACATATGCAAATGTTCCCAAATCTGGGGGAAAAAAATCCCAAACACCTGTAGTCCCCAGTGTTTCTGTTAAAGGATACCCAGCCTCTAATGAATGCCTAATGGTGCAGGTGACAGGTACCATAGAGCAACAATAATGAGAGTGGTAGACAGATCAGTGAAGATTGTCAACTGCTGCTCCTAGAACGGAGGCTGTCATCAGCCCACCCCCCACCCCAGGAACAATCCATGGGCTTCTCTGTCGGAGTTGAACCCTCACCTGCGTGACAGAGCTCTCCAACCTCCTGAGCCTGGCTGGGGTGGGGAGCGGGGATCAGGGGACTTGCGTGTTCACAGAGTTAAGGGACATTTGCTCCCCCAACCACCAGGACAGTGAGCAGAGCCCAGGCGCTCTCTCTGGTAACCCTCCTGAGTCAGGAGTTGGCGGAGCAGGTCTGCACACGATGATGGGTAGGGAGACTTTCCCGTGCTCGATGCTTCGTGGTCTCTGGAGTCCCTGTAGAGGGAGTGGTCACCAGCAGCCTGGCTGGAAGATTTAGGTCCAATTAGGTCCGTGGACCTGTAGCATCAGAATCGCTTTTTAAAGATGCAGATTTCCCTGGAGACTCGGGGACTCTCAAATGGGGCCAAGAGTTCTGAACTTTTCATTAGATGAAATCTACCCTCAGGGATATGAAGAAACACTGTGATGGAAAATGGGAAAAAAAAAAAAAAAAGACCAACTTTAAAGAATGAATCCTTGCTGAGCACCATGACACAGGCCTGAAATCCCAGCAGCTCAGGAGGCTGAGGTAGGAGGATCGCGAGTTCAAAGCCAGCCTCAGCAACTTAGAGAGGCCCTCAGCAACTTAGCGAGATCCTGTCTCTCAATAAAATATTTAAAAAGGTCCGTGGGGGCTGGGGCTGCGGCTCAGTGGTAGAGCACTTGCCTGGCATGTGTGAGGTCTGGGGATGTGGCCCAGTGTTAATTCCTGGTACCAAAAAGAAAATGAAGAATGTCTCAAAATCAGTCTCCCTTCCCCCTCCCTGCCTCTCTCCGTTTCCTTCCCTCTCCTCTACTTGTGTCTACAGACATATCTCTCACAGTGCCCGGAAAAAAATGGCCACTGGGTGACTTTTATTCCCCCACCCCTGTCTTCAATCGGAATCAAAGACTAAACAGATATCCCTAATCAGAAAGTCCTTGTTCCTGTAACCATCCTCTGACAACAATCACAACGTTCCCCAAGGAACCAAAGACCCCTTTTGACCTCTGCCTGCCCCTGCAACCCTGGGGCTCATCTGTCAGACTCATACTCGAATCAAAATGCAAAGGTCCAAATTGTCACCCCAGATAATTCCAGGCTCCTGGAGCCCCCAAAGTTTCACAGTCTTCCTATGATCTCAAACTTCCTGAAATAAGAAAATGCCGGGAGTTGTACAACCCTTGAATGCAGTTCTTCGGTGTTCCAGAGAGTTCCCCAGCCGCGTGGGAGTGACAGAGAGAGAGCCTGTGTTCCACAAGTCCTAGTACATCCTGAGACGGGGATTGGAGGTGATTCAGAAGGGACTGAGAGGACGGAGCAAGTGAGACTAGGAGGAAAGGGAGCTGGTCCTTTAACCAGCAGGTTAACACTGTGGGCTACTGGGCTCGAACCTGGAGATTTATACATGAAATAAGGAATGTACCTCCAAAGTATCCCACTCAAAAGGTGGAATAACTGGGTGTTTAGCTACCAGGTGCCATCTGTCATTGGTTAAGAGCAAGTGGTCATGAATCCCCGGGGTGTTTCCAACCTGCCCATCACGCAGGTCAAGTACCCGACTCTGTCTGGCAAAGACCCCAAGCACCGGTATTGCAGGTACTGGGGGAGCAGGGTACAAAGACCCTGGCCCATGCAGTAGTAGTGAATGCCCAGCAGGGGACGTGACATTAAATGTTGGACAACTGGCTTCCCCGGGGGAGAGCCCTGGCCTGTTGCGTTTGCCCAAGTCTGTGGCGTAAATATTCTCCCTGCAGCCAGTTGCAAGCTACCAACTTAATCTCACCGAATGCAGAGTCCAAAAGATACTGGTTCTCATGTGTTGACATAAGGCATCTCCAGCAATCCCAGAAGAGGATCCAGGAAGGCCACTAACAACAGCTCCTTACAGGTATGGCTGGAGCCTGTGTTACGTAACTTTTACACCCTATTCTATGATATATCAATATTTGAACCTTTTACAGCAGGATTGCTCTTCAAATCTTATTATTACTTTTTTTTTTTGTACTAGGGATGGAACCCAGGGGCACTTCACCACTGAGTCACATCCCCACTCCTTTATTTATTTTTCATTTCAGTAAGTGGTTTAGGGAAGGCCTCACTAAGTTGCTGAGGATGACCTTGAACTTGCTATTCTCCTGCCTCAGCCTCCCAAGCCTCTGGGATTACAGCCATGCACCGTGGTACCCAGCTGCTCTCCAAATCTCAGAATAACTTCACACACCCAGGAAAGTACACGTTGTTTATTGTTTTTACACCATCTCCCCCGCCCCCATAAACCACACCCACCTCATTGACACAGTCATGCATTCATGAAATCAGTGAAAATCTATTGAAGGGGCCAGATTTCAAAGATACCTCCATTGGGTCAACCAGACAGTAATGGCCATATCTTGTTTTGCCTGAACAGAGACAACACACACACACACACACACACTTTTCCCCTCCTCCTCCTAATGGTACTTCAATCTTGAGTCTTCAAACCTTATTTTCTGGCTCTAGGAATTAGTGCCTGACACCAACCTGACTGACCAGACCAGACCCCAGTTGGGCCAAGGATACTCTTTGCTTAGCATTATTGGAATCAGAAAATCCTCCTGCTGTGTTAGGAGGCTAGAAGGATGCAAGTTTGGAGTTACTGGTAGCCATTCTGCACCCTGAGGGAAGAGCTCTCTGGAGAAGGGTCAAACAGAGTCCCAACATCATTTGTGCCCTTGGATCCCATTATGTCTGAAGACACGGACTTTTTAATTGTGTGAGCCCATAAAATCCGCCTCCCCCCCCCTTTTTTTTTTTTTTTTACTTAAGCTGTTTTCATTGGATTCTCTGTCACCTGCAACCAAAGGATGGCTGACGGATTCACAGACCTGAGATCAAGGATAGGCCCTTCCAACTTTCTCTCCTTGACCCCAGAGCTCAGTTTAGAAATAAGAATGCTGTAGAGACCCTGCCTCCATGAAGGCGGAGGACGACTCCCAGGCAGAGACTGGCCTGCAGGAGCTGGCCAGAGATGCAGGGGGTGGCCGGCGTCACTTCAGGATCCGGATGCTCATTTTTTGTTCGATGTCCATCTTCTCTAAGGACTGGAGAGAGAGATGGAGGTGGTCACGTCAGAAGTCTCTCGAATCGCAGTCCACCATGCCTCCCCCCTCCCCCCGCAGGGCTCGACGCATTCCCCAGAGCCCCGTGGCTCCCTGGGAACCCCTTATTTTCCAGCCCTCCTTCTATGTTATGTCTCGTGCCCATCTCTCTGCGGGAACTCCACTCCCCAGTTCCCGAGGAGGTCAGGCCCCCCGACCTTGGTGAACTCCAAGAAGGACACAGCCCCATCCCCATCTTCATCCGCCTCCTGCACCGTGCGGTCCGTGATGCTCTCCAGCTGCTCTTCTGTCACCTGGACTCCGACCATCAGCCGGAGAACCTGGAGGTAGAAGCAGCAGCCATAAAGAAGAGGCACAGAGTGTACTCGTGCATCCCCCAAACTCACTGCTGAAAGGACTCCCAATTTCATGATCTCTCATCCATCTCCCACCCCACCGTCTCCCCTAATAATTCCCCCCCACACACGGCTTGGGCCTCTGATTCCCCATCTAACCCTCACCACACACCGCAACAAGCAGTATGCCCAAACTCATGACTCCAGCCTTATAGCCCCAGCTCGTCCATCGCTAGCTCCCCCTCTGTCACCACCTCCGCACACCTGAAGAGAGGTGAGCTTCTTGATTTGGGCGATGTGGACATTCGGGGCCAGTCCACCCTCTGTTGTGGGAAGCTGTCCTCACTATTATCCAATGGACAGAGCAGCATTCCTGACATCGACTCAAAGCCAGTAGCACATTCTCCCCCAGTTGTGACAACCAGGAAGGTCACCAGCTATGGCCAAGTGCTCACTCAGGAGGCAAATTTGCTGCCCTGCTGAGAATTCCTGATTCCTCACCTCTTACCTAACTACTACCCACCCCTCCTCCCAACTAACCCGGCTCCTTTCCATTTCCCACCCCATATGCATGTTCCCCCCATGGACGGATCATCCCACCCCATCCCCATGCAGCCCCATCCAAACATCCCCCCTCACGCAGCAGGTTTGTTTGCATTTGCCTTCTTCCCACCTGCAGCATCTCGTGCCTGGAGATCTTCCCATCCTGATCCAGGTCGTAGAGCTGAAAGGCGACTGGGAAGAGGGGGGATAAGGAAGGTGGGTCTTACTGGTGGCCTTGGAGGCCTAGATCATCAATAGGCTCACAGAGGGAGTGGGAGCTTCCTGGGGCCTCTCCCTGGTGTGCCCAATTCTGGGGTCTCACTCGGGCAAGCCCCCCCATTACTCACAGCGAAGTTTGTTCATTCTGCTGTTGAGCGGTTCAGGCTGCTTGGGGTCTCGGACTCCAGTGTCATCGTCGATAGGTCGAAAATGAGCCAGAACCCTGACAAAGCCTGAGAAATCCAATCGCTGACTCCTGGAGGGTGGGATGGAGAGGAGCAGGGGTCACCTTGGCGAGCCACCTGCCTCTGTCTCTGACCTCCCCCACCAGGTTTCTCCAGCTCCATCTCCTCGCCCCCAACCGGGCCTCACCCGTCGGGGAAGAAGCTGTCTATAATCCGGTCTCCCAGGGGGTTGACAGCCAGCGCCCCGATCTGCTGGAGATCCATGCGGCTGTAAAGTCAAAGTTCACAGTGGCTGGGACCAAGGCGGCAGGTGGTGTCTGAGAGGGGAGTGGGGGCAGAGGTCATGGGGCCAGCCCCCTCCCCTCACCTCAGGTAGCCCTTCTTGTTCCTGTCCAGTGCCCGGAACCGGTGGTAGAGGCGGAGCAGACTGGCCTGCGAGACTGCGGGAGGCAAGGAGGAAGGGTGACCTGCCCGGTGCGCTCGGGACAACCCCAGAGCCGCGGGGCAGCGCCCCAGAAACCCCCTCCCGGCGGCCAGGGGAGGCAGGCCGAGGGCTGAGCACTTGCTGGAGGGGTCTTTATCCTCGGACCCGGGGCAGAGGGACGGAGTTGGAAGGAGCTGGACGAGACCCAGGGAAGCGCCAGGTTGGAGACCCGGGAAGGTCCCCGCGTTTCAGCGCTGGGTTCCCGGAAACCAAGGGATCAAAGTCACCCCGGTCCATCCGCGGTCAGCTCTGCCTTCAGCCTCCGTCCAGGTTCATGGACACCAGGCTGCTTGGGTGAATCCCAGCGGATGAACCTGGGCCATCTTCCCACTTGGACGCGGGACCCCCAAATTTACGCGCCCCTGTTCCCAGGCGCCTGGGTCCAGGTCTCCCAGCCCCGGGGTCCCCTACTCCTCCATCACGCCCTGTTCTGGGGTCCCCTACGCTGCCCTGAACCCCCTCCTGTCCCCAACGGCGTCCGGTGTCCCCCTCCCCGGGCGGCGGCGCGGCGCACTCACAGCCGGTCTCTCGGCGAATGCTGTCCACGTCGGGAATGAGAGCGGCGTGGGAGCCGCGCGAGCCCATGGCCGAGCTGGAGGCGGGAGGACCCGAGCGAGCGCGGCCGCCGGACCCAGGCGTTCCCTCCTCCAGGCTGCAGGCGCGGCCGCCCAGTGACCCCAGGGCCGAAGGCCGCCACCCGGCTGGAGAGCAGCCAGACTCCCGAACCCCAGCGTTCCTCGCCTCCCACCTACGACCCGGGCAAATAGAAAACAATAGCCGGGGTATCGGGTCAGAGGGGAGGGAGTGGACAACGGGTTGTTTCAGCCCAGATTCTGCTGTGCCCAGGGCAGAGGCTGGGCGAGGCCGGTGCCCCGCCTTCTGAAGCCTCCCCCGGGTCCGCACCAGATACACGACCCACTCCTCCTCCAGGGCGCTGCCCTCCCTGTCCCCCTCTTCTTTGCTGCGTGCATGCTCAATAGCAGAGTCCAGGTCCTGCTGGGAACCTGGTGGGGGCATTTGTCCCCATCCTGGATGACCCCGGTCTGGGGGCTGGTGTACAGGGCAGCGAGAGGCATCAAAGCACTCCCAGAGAGGAGAGGTCAGGAGGATCCTGAGGGGCAGAGTGGAGACTCTTTAGGTAGAAAGGACACTAACTAGATTTACAGGATTTGGACTGGACTCCCAACCACACCAGCTAGTCTCCAGAGTCAGTGTATCTCAGTTTCCTCTTTTTTTGTTTGGTCTACACAGCATGATTGCTGCTGTGTCATTAAAACCAATGCTTTAAGTGCAAATGTATCCAGATTCCTGTCTTCTCCTGAGATATTCCAAGATCTGACACCACTAAGTCAGGGCCTGTCCATTTGCATCGGTCTCCACCCAGCCCAAGCTTCTGGCTTTTATGCATGGGAGGCTGCCAAAGGGACTGGTTCTGAACTATTGTTAAGCATGCTGTCCTCCTGATCCATTTTTTTCTGTTGCTATAACTGATTACCAGAGACTGGGTAACTTACAAAGAATAGAGGTTTGTTAGGTTCATAGTTCCAAAGGCTGGGATGTTCAAAACCAGGTGGCTGCACATCCGATGAGGTCCTTCTTGCTGGCATGAACTCTCTGCAGAGTCTGAAGGCCACATAGGCTTCATATGGTAAGATGGGCAACACATCCCAGCCCAGGTCTCTCCTACTGTTCTAGAAAGGCACAGATCCATTGGATGAGGGCCCCACCATTCAAGTCTTATTTAACCTTCTTTGCCTTCCAAAGGTCCTGCCTCTGAATGTCATGGTCAGATTAAGTTTGCATCCTGTTCATACCTCACATTGGGGATTAAATTATTTTTCTTTCTTTCTCTCTCTCTCTCTCTCTCTCTTTTTTTTTTTTTTTTTTTTTTTGGTGGTGCTGGGGTTTGAACCCAGGGCCTTGTGCATGCGAGGCAAGCACTCTACCCACTGAGCTATATCCCCAGCCCCCCGAGGAATAAATTTCAACATGAACTTTGGTGGGACATTTAAACCTTGGTAGAGGCATATCACTCCCCAGGGAGGGGAAATCTTATTTTCTTGTGTACAAAGCACAGATTTACATACAGTACATAAACAGACAGTATATTGGGGGTTGTGGAATTTCATGGGGGGAGGGGTAATAGAGGGAAAAAAATGTCTAACAGATTTCAGGGGAGGAAGGGATAGCGATTTTTAAAAACTTGAGAAACTCGGTTGTACACGGACCAAGCACCACGGGTGCCCAGTTTTGAAGCGATCCTTCATCATAGTCACACATACACACCAGCTTTCCCGGAGGAGAAAATACAAGCAGTTCATTAGAAGGGTTCAAGTTCATAGAGAAAGAAGCTGGAGAAATGCTCTGTTTTTTCCAGCCCAAGGTAGAGCTTGCATCAAATGGGCTTTGAACATATTCATCTAAAAAGTGCTTGCTTCTCTCACATACCCCAGGGAATAAGCAACCTGCCTAAGAATGCCCGATTCCCTTTCAGACACTCCCCAGGGACAGAACCATGTGGGAAGCCACACGTCTCCCTGATTAAGTCCCCAAATCACGCAGGTGCAGGTGCGTGGCTGGGGGTCAGGCTAGAAGAGTTGGCGTGGGTTGGAGACCCCCAGGAAGCTGCCAAATCACCTCTGGCCAACGTGGGGTGCTAATCTTGGAAAGGGCTTCTCCAGCCCCGTTGTCTGAGACAGTGATACACTAAAGTGAGTGATGCCAAAGAGTAGTTAATAACCCTGAGGTTCACACCATGCACAAGGATAGGACTGCGCTACTCTTCCCTGCATCATGAAGGCCAGTGAAGGTTAGATCAGTCTCACAGAACACGTGGCCACGTCTTCTCCGAGCGTCCACATTCAAGGGACAGATGCATTGGGGAAATTTTTTCTGTAGACTCTATTGGACTAAACTTTTTTTTTTTTTTTTTTTTTTTTTTGCCTTTCAGCTACATGAAAGCTGCTTCTAGCCATTCTTGATGGAGGTTCACCTCTAAATATCATGCAAGAGTAGTTAGAAAAATATAAAAACTTTTATGACTCCATAATAAAAGGATAAATGTCAGCCAGGCACTGTAGCACACCCACGCCCGTAAAGCCTGCAACTCAGGAGGTTGAGGCAGGAGGATCTCACGTTTGAGGCCAGCCTGGGCCACTTAGCAAGGCCCTGAGCAACTTTGTTTTAGTTAGGGTTTCCACTGCTGCAACTGAAAGATCTCACCAGAACTTTTTAGGGGAGGAGAAAAGTTTATTTGGGGGTCACAGTCTCAGAAGTCTCAGTGCCTAGACAGCAGGCTCCGCTCCTCAGGGTTTTAAGATGAGGCAGGACATTATGGCAGAAGTGTGTGGCCTAAGGAAGCAGCTCACATGGTGATCAGGAAGCAGAAAGAGAGGGCTCCGCTTGCCAGATAAATAAATATATATATACCCAAAAGCCCAGCCCATAATTCCCACCTCCTCCAGCCACACCCTGCCTCTTTAGTTACCAATCAAACCCTATCAGGGGATCAATTCGCCGACTGGATTAAGACTCTCACAACCCAGTCATTTCTCCTCTGAACCTTCTTGCATTGTCTCACACATGAGCTTTTGGGGGGCACCTCACCTCCAAACCATAACAAACTTAGAGAAACCCTCAAAATTAAAAAGAAAAAGGGGCTGGGGAGGCGACTCAGTAACAAAGAAAAGGGGGACCATAAACTTGAAAAGACATTTCTTTCCAAGAAGATACATAAACAGCCAAATAAATCCATGAAAAGATTCTCCGTATCACTAGTTATCAGGGAAATAATAAAAATCAAAGTGCAGTGAGCTACCACTTCACACTCACTATAGTGACAACAACAGTTAAAACAAATAAAAACAACAACAGACAATATCCAGTCTTGAGGTGGATATGAAAAAATTGGAGCCCTCTTACGTTGCTGGTAGCAACATACCATTCCACAGCAACAGGCTGTGGAAAATAGTTTGAAGGTTCCTCAATAAGTTAAGCAAAACTACCACCTGACCCAGCCATTCCACTGCTAGGGATATACTCAAAAGAATTGAAAATAATTGTTCATAATAACACTATTCCTATTAGTCAAAGGATGTCGGGGGCTGGGGCTGTGGCTCAGTGGTAGAGCTCTTGCCTGGCATGTGTGAGGCACTGGGTTCGATCCTCAGCACCACATATAAATAAATAAATGATTCACTGACAACTAAAACAATATTTAACAAAAAAAAAAGGTGTAAACTACTCAAATGTCCATCAACCAATGGATAAACGAAATGTGGCATAACTATGCAAATGGAATATTATTTGACTATACAAAGGAATGAAGTATTGATATCTGGCCCAACATAGATGAACCTCTAAAATATTATGCTAAGTAAAAAAAAATAAAAAGATAACACATTATATGTGTTCACAGAAGATCACATATGATTCCACATGCATGGAATATCAAGAATGGGCGAACCTATGGGACAAAAGAATTGTTGAGGGATGGGGAAAGGGAGAAATAACTAAACAAGATGGGGGCTTCTTTTTGAGATGATGAAAATATTCTAAAATTGACATGGTGGTGGTAAACTATAATAATATCTATTGAACTGTACGCATAAAATGAGGGAATCATATGGTATGTCAATTGTATCTCAGTAAAGCTGTCTCCAAAAGGATTAGCTAGGAAAGTCTACAAGTAAAAGAAATAACAGTGAACTTGATCTAACAGATTTTTTTAAAAAGTATCATAAAGGAACCATCAGTAAATGTTGTGAGGGTGCGGGAAGGAATAGATAGTTAAGAAAAAGACCAGGAAGTCAGAAATAGACCCCAACGCATATGGGAATTTGTCATGTGATAAAAGTAACATTTTAAATCCGTGGAGAAAAAATGTGGATTGTTCAATAAATGTCATTTGGGACATCTGTCTTTTAGGGAGAAGAATAAAGCTGTACCCCTACCTTCTTACACCAAAATAAATTCCAGAAGAAAATAAAGATCTATACGAAAAACCAAACATAGAATGTCAGAAGGAAGCTTGAGTGTATTTTGTTTTAATCTTTAGCAGAAGGTCTCTCTAAACATGAAACAAAACACGGACATCATTGGGAAAAGATTGACAGATTTAACTACATGATAATTAAAACCTCTGTATAGACACATATATGTACATACACAGGTGCAAACATAAACACACACACACACAAATGTGTGTGTGTATAAAGACAAAAAGACAAATTTGGGGAAATACTCAGTCTCTATAAAAGGTAGAAGACCATCTAACCGAAAAAAAAAAAAAGTTGGGAGAAGTTAAGAAATAGAAATAACAAATAAACATAATAAGCAGAAACTGCACAAGGTTTAAAAATCCAGATTAAAACAAGGGACTACTTTTATCTTCCATGTGTTGAAAGCCGGTCCAGAACATCAAGTGAGCCACAATCATCTTGCAAGGTCTTTTAAACCTAAAGCGTGCTAGGATGCAGGGGTGAGGGCTCAAGTTGGAAGGTAGATAATTTAATTTCTATTTTGATAGCATCCCAAGGGTCACTCTGGCGGTACAGGCAGACTTCACGGGAGCTAGGGGACTATTGCAGTAATCCAGGTGAGAAACGATGGCGGCATGTACCACGGTGACAGCTGTGGAAAGGAGAAGAAGGGGCCCAACTTGAGTCCTATTTTGAAAGAAGAGCCCATGAGATTTGCTGATGCATCGAATAAAAGGTGTGAGAGAGGAATAAAGGATGACTCCATGATTTGGTCCAAAACAATTAGAAAGGGCCATTTGTCTCCATGATAGAGAAAGGGACAAATTTCAAGGGGAGAAATTTTGTTTAAAAAGTCCTTGGGCTTTTTAAGTTCTTCCAGGTGTCAGTTCCACGAAATTAGTTCTTATTGGGGCTAAGGTTTCCCGCCAGCGAGAGCTGAAATTGGCACCGGCGGGGGGTTTTGGGTGCCGACAGGAAAGGGAGAGGCAGGAAGAGAAGCTCCTCAGGCGCCATGTTGGGGTTTTTTGGGGTGTAGCTGCCGTTATACTTTTCCCAACAGTAAAGATATTAAATAGCTAATTGATGATGGGCGTATGGAATCCAAGAGAGAACTTGAGACAGGAGCTCTCTATTTGGTACATTGTACTTTTTGTTTTCGTTTGTCTCAAAGCATTTTCTAATTTCCTTGTGATTTCTTCTTGTAAGCATCGAATTCGGGACCCCCAAAAGACCACCAGAGACCAAGATCGATGTGAGCAGCAAAGAGGTGTTTATTGGGAGCTAGCTCGGTCCTCCATGCGTGCACACAGAAACAGGTGACGCTGAGAGGCCCCGAGCCCAGGGTTTGCAGCAGTTTTATACATTCTTTGGAGAAGGCAGGGGCCCCCACATACATCAAAGCATCTCTTAGCAAATCATCACACACCGAGGGAAAATCAAATAACAACTCTAAAACCTGATTAGCACATTGACTGGCGGGAACAAGTTGGGTAGGGGTGATTGGTTAAAACAAGAGGGGGATTCCTTTGAACTGATTGGTTTAGGCCACGAGGGGTGTACTGCTGAACCACATGGTTTCCCAACATGTTATCAACCACCATAAACTACTGGGGGGTCATCTGGCATCCCCGGTATTTCCCTGTCTTATGCTGATTGGTGGCTGCTAGGGGGCTGCTATGGATCCCCACCTAGCCTGACTGAGTCAGGGGCACCTGGCTCCACAGATCTCTCCTGTTATTTGTAGATAAGCAACTTAGCAGGGTGGAAATGTGCCTAGGAGTGCTCTGTGGGTCTTCCCAAGGACAAAGGTGATGTCCCTTCCTTGGACAGGCTTTGCTCTGAGGTAGAGGCTGGTTTTTCATTCTTTGCTCCAGCAATTGATGAAGAAGGTATTGTTTAATTTTCCACTTATAGGTGAATCTTATAGGTTTCCTTCCCTTATGGATTCCTCATTTCATTGGATTGCAGAAAAGATACTTGACATAGTTTTAGTCTTTTTCAATTTATCGAGACTCATTTTATGGTCAAATAAATAGTTTAGCCTGGAGAATGTTCCACGTGCACATGAGAAGAATGAGTATTCCGCTCTTATTAGAAGCTTTCCACGTGTCTGTTAGTTCTAGTTGGTTTATAATGTTGTTCAAGTTCTATATTCACTTATTGATTTTTCTATCTGTTTTTATCCAGGACTGAAAGTGGGGTGTTGAATCTCCCGTTATTTTTTGTAAAGCAGTCTCTTTCTCCTTCAATTCTGTCAGTGTTTGCTTTTTAGATTTTGGGGCTGTGTTGTTTGGTGCATATGTTTATAATTGTCTTACCTTCTTGGTGAATTGAAAAAGTTATAGGCTAAGAAATTATCAGTGTCTAGAGACCATATTAAATCTGTGAGAGTGGATAAGATTACCCAGATATCAATAAAGAGAGAAGTCCCAGGACTACATTACTGAGGAGGAGAAGATTGGCAATGGGAGACTGAGAAAAAAAATGACCAGGGACATGGGAGAGGAAATCAGGAGTGTGGTTTTCTATCTCGGTAAAGAAAATGAGTCAATACAGTATCTATAAATCGTGGGAAGTCATGGTAGTTTCTAGAATCCTGTATATGGAATGCTTTTCAAAATGAACACTGAAAACATCCATCCCCTCCCTTTTACTTTCCAGTGCCATGTTTGGTGCTACGTACGTGACAGGGGTGGCTTTCTTTCTATTAAGGGTTGGCATTCTCTGTAGGTCTGTACTCAGTGACAGACTGATATTCTTTCTCTTCAGAGTCCCCAGGAAAATTCTCATTTCTCATCAAGACTGATATAGGGGGCTGAGGTTGTGGCTCAGGGGCAGAGCAATTGTCTAGCATGTGTGAGGCACCAGGTTCGATTCTCAGCACCTCGTATGGATAAATTAAGGTCCACTGAAAACTAAAAAATATAAAAAAAGATGGATATAAACCAGAATCCAGTGAGACTCGCTGCCTAGTCTACCTCCAACCCTAACAGAATCTGCTTCCGTCCACCGTACATGGTGCACCATCATTCTGACGGAACTTCAGAACAACTTGGTCCACCCGGAAAGGGGATCTCTGAACTATAAGCCACCTGCTTTTTGTTTTGCAGAGGGTACAGTCTAGGATAACTTTGGAGAGTTGAACAGGAAGAGTCTGCACAGGAACTAGTGCAAAGGTGACTTAGATGGTTCAGGAGTTTCTTTCTGAGATAGACACAAACGAAAACATCCAGCCACAAAGAACTCTGCACAGGAACGTTTACAGTTGCATTATTCATAACGGCCAACGACCATCGATGGAAAGCACTGATGGCCCCCTGGTGCCTCTTGGATAAGGCACTGTGATCGTTTGGATCTCAAACCCAGCCTTCTTCCTAAAACACCAGATGGCCCCCCACCATGATGTACTGCTCCGCCACAGCCCCCAAAGCCACAGAGCCAACCAACCCTGGAACGCAACCTCTGAAACCAGGAGCCAAAATGAACCTTTCGTCCTTTAAGTTGATTTATCTCACAGATTTTGTCACAGCGACAGAAATCTTTCACACACACGGATCCCTCCTGACCTAACGACCTCCCAACGGTCCCAGCCCTTATAACATCACGCTGGAGACTAGAGTTCAACCTGTGGATCTTGGATAATCACTGGAACCCGGCTAAATTAAGGGGAAAGGTCACCAATGAGCTCAAGTCGAAGGTAAGTCGAAGGGACCTTACCTCAGGCACAGCTCGATCCAGGCATTCAAACAGGGTTCCCGGGTCTCTGTGACTTTTTCTCTGGCCTGGGTTTTCTTCCATCTCAGGCAGACACTCCACATAGCTACCAAGATGGTGCTCAACATCTCTAGAGTCAACTGGTCCTTAATACGGGTGACCTCAGAGGAGGGAGTTGGTCATTCTCCTAGGGTCTTGGTGCGCCTTGTGTTGCTGTAACAGAAGATCACAGACTCAGTAACTTTTAAATGATAGAAAGGTACTTGGGTTATGGTCCTGGAGGGTTGGGTAGTCCAAAGATATGGCACCAACATCTCATGAGGGTCTTCTTGCTGCATCACCCCATAGCGGAAGGATGAGAGAGAGAGAGAGAGAGAGAGAGAGAGAGGAATTTGCTTTTACAACAAGCCTGCCCTTACAATAACCCAATTCTGCAAAAATAACCCTAAAATCTGCTGCTGAGGACAGGGGCTCTCCTGACCCGATCAGTACTCATTAGGCTCTCCCTCCCAACCCTGTTATATCCGAGAGTAAGTTTCCAACACGTGAGCTTTGAGGGGACACATCCACATCGTACAGCCAAACAGACTCTGGAAAATGACCCACACTCCCACCTTTCAATCAATCATGGCCAGGTGAGCAGGGGTCTCACCTCACCCCTGGGTGGGACCATGTGACTGGCAGGCCCGCCGTGACCGGGGTGGGGGGCATTTCCTGAAAGCAGTTTCGGAAAGTGTGTTTGGAAGACCAATCATCGACAGGTGTCCACCAGAGAGGCCCCGTAATGAAATAACCAGCTCATCCTCGTGGCCAGCACATCTCCAAGCAGAGGAACAGGAGGCCAGGAAGGAACCGGGAATCCGTTTAAGCTGTAAAGCAGGTGATTTTGGAAGAACCCAATTGGCCCCAGTGAGGAGCTTCTCTAGGGGCTTAATCTCTTCAAAGTAACCTGCATTTGGAACTCTAGTAAGGTGCAGAGAGGGGGTTAGGGCAGGATCTAGAAGTCATAAGAGATCATTAAAAATGTCTGACACATGTCTATTGCTCACAGCTGCAGACCGTCACCGGTACACGGTGAAGAGCGTCTCCCCCACACCTTCCCTCCCGACTCCATCTGCCTCTTCTTGCTTGTGAAACTTTCAGAGGTCGCCGTGCCTACGTAGGAACACACACAGGGTGACTTCTAGGCCAAGAGATTCTTTTCCAGAAGAGCCGCTCCCAGCAGATCTCCCTTACGTCTCAGTGGGCAGAGGGGCCCACACACGATCCTGCAGAAACCACCGCGAAAACGGGACATTAGAAGCCAACCTCGGAGGGACTGGACCATCAGGTCCCGGCTCTGTCCCTCCTGTTTGAGCCAAACATGGTGGCACATGCCTGCAATCCCAGCTAGCCTGGAGGTTAGGAGGCAGGAGGATCCCAAGTTCAAGGCCAGACTCGGAAACTCAGAGAGACCCTGACTCAAACTAAAAAATATATGTGTGTCTTAGTAGTGGGGCGCTTTCTTAGCAAGCATAAGGCCCTGGATTCAATCCTCACACTAAGACAATCAGATAGAGATAGAGAGAGAGAGAAGATAGATAGAGACAGAGAGAGAAGGAGAGAGAGGGAGAGAGGAGTGTGTATTTGACAGCAGAGGAGGATTGGGGAAGGTTGACTAGAGAGATCAAGGCAGGCCTCCATGAAGCAACATTTGCACAAAGACCCCCAAAAAAGTGAAAAACAAGATGGGCAATTATCTGATAAGAGCATTTCAGAAAGAAAAATATCCTTGCATGTGCAAAGGCCCTGAGGTGCACATGAAATAGCTGCCTGGAATTTTCAAGGAACAGCAAAGAGGACCGGACATGGAAAAAGGAGTGAATAAGGGAGGGGGTCGAGGAGATGAGTCCAGAGGGTCCTCGTGTGGAGATGGGTCCCTGTAAAGACTTTCATTTTTACTTGAAACACAACAGGAAATCTTGGAGAGTTTGCCCCAAAAGAGGAACATGAAATATAAAAGCCTCTAGAGGCCGGCCCTGTTCCTCAGCTTGAGGGCCCTTGGTCCATCTTCAAAGCCCACTCTCTCGTCAGCCCGACCTCTGTGACCACCGTCACATCTCCTTGGACACCGATCCCCGGGTCCCCCTTTTCCCTGGGTGACAGTTCGCATGACCACATGGGCCCACCCAGAGACTGCAGGACGACATCTCCAAATCCCCAGCTCAGTGACTTCTAGAAAGTTCTTTTTGACACATAAGATACTACATTCCCAGGTTCCTGGGGCTGGGACACTTTGAGGGGACCATTTAGTGTTCTGAGAGTGTGGAGGGGGCCATCGGACCCACCAAGGGAGTGAGGGGAGGTCCAGGGAAGGGGACTGTCATGGGAGGGTCCAGAATGCATCCCCCAGGAAGGGACCACCCCTCTCCAAAGTCCCCTCCAGTGGCCTGGGTGGCTGCTGGCTGCGTCCTGCTCCTCCTGGGCTCTCCTCCCCGCAGACCTGTCCCAGGGACTCCCCGCAGGGCCGTCCACTCTGAGGCCCGGGAGGACGGACAGTCTTCTCCCTTCCCCATCCCCAGGCCAGACGGGGGCTTTGCCTGGGGGCCGAGGGGAGGGGCTCCAGCTAGAGTGTCCTTCACTGCTGCCCTGGGGGGGCTCCGCTTGGAGCTCACAGACACCAGCCTGGGGAGGGGGGGCTTCCAGAAAGTTCCAACCACCATCCTGCCATTCCTTGAATCCAAGGAGTGAACCCCTTCTCGCCTAGTCATGAACCCCAGGGGTTCTGTGTCCCCATGTGCCACCTCCATGGGACTTGGAGAGGGAAACTTGATCCCCCACAGAGCCCTCCCTCTCAACAAGCCAGTCCCAAGTCACACAGTGCTGTTTCTCAAGCCTGGAACATTCCATCCTCAACACATCCTCCGGCCAACCACAGTGCTCCACGTCAAGACTTGAGGAAAACCAGGGGTGATGACGCACGCCTGTCATCCCAGCGCCTGGGGAGGCTGAGGCAGGAGGATCATGCTCTCAAAGGCAGCCTCAGTAATTGAGGGAGGCCCTGAGCAACTTAGCAAGATCCTGCCTCAAAATAAAATATAAAAGGGGATGGGGATGTGGCTCGGTGGTTAGGTGCCTCTGGGTTCAATCCCTGGTACCAAAAAAAAAAAAAATTAGGAAAACATTTCTCTCATTCTCTCAATCCTGCTGCAGACACATGAGGAAACAAGACAACCCGTCAGCCAGCCTCGATATTATCGTGACTGCAAGGTTTTCATGGGCTTCCATTTGCTTTATTTGGGGGGAAAGGGGACTCATTCCGGGAATCTGTCCTAAAAATAGTCAACCTCTCTAACTCTGGCACAAACAAATGTTAGTGATTTCAATAGTCCAAAAAAAAAAAAAAGATAGGTGGTTTCTTTTTAAATTTGAAGTTCTTTTTCAATGTGGGTCCACCACTTTGGGTGAATTCATGGGTGGAAAAAAAGAACCAACAGATTTCTGTCAAGAGACAGAGAGTAAATATTTTCGGCTCCGCAAGTCCCATAGGCCAGCGTGCCCCTCGTCAACCAGGCCGCTGTGGCGTAGAAACAGCCCTAGATGTAGTAGAATGGGTGTTCCAACCAAATTTAATTTTCCAAGGGAAATGGCTTTCTTTTTCAGAACAATGGACTCTGCTTAGTCAGGAAATTGAGTTCCTAAGTCAACCTGTAATTAAGAAAACCCAGTGTCATCAAAATAACCCATTCCCATCCACAAAACCATCGAGCAAAGAAAGACCAGAGGGTTTGTGCCCTCCACCTGGTGTGAGGACCCTCACAGCTAACTGAATAACTCACATCAGAGGATGAGATCGTGAACCAGAAAGCCACAGACTCTCTGGTGGATGATCTTCCTCGTATCCAAACTATTATTTTGCCTCTTTCCTGGGTAGAGAATTGGATACAAGTAAGTGAAAGGAACACATCTTTGATGCAGTTTCAGGAGATGAGAGACTATACAATTATAGAAGTCATCCCTATTCTCATGGTAAGTTCTAGAAAACGACCTATGCTACCCACCCAGCGTGTTTCATGTCCTGAGATATTAGATGATGATGATGCAGGAGACCATCACCATTAGGAAGGCATTCAAAAAAACCAAGCACCCAGTTCAACTTCAGTCTCATTAAGAGAAATGCAAGTTAATACTACACTGAGATACGGGATAAACACATTGGTGGTGAGACTCACCTGCACTGCAGGTGAGTGTGTTAACTGACACCACCCTTGTGGCGGTCCTATAGGTACTATTGAACAAAACCACACATGCCAGTGCTCTTGGACCCAGCAATCCAGCTTGGAAGGATTCACCCTCCACATACCCAGACACACTTGTGAAGGGAGGTATGCTCAAGGTTATTTATTGCAACATTGTTTCTTCCAGCAAAAAAAAAAAAAAAAAAATGGAAACCACCCAAATGTCCATCAGCTTGATGATACTATTTTAAAAAATGCTTTCTATAAATTCTGATGGAAAGATCTCTAAGCTACAGCAAGTGAAAAACAGTTATTTGCAGAACAGTGTGTATCACTGTGAATCAATATGCTATCTTTTCTGCAAAAAAAAAAAGGTGAGAGAACACACAAATATGTGTGTATATTCATAATTGCATGAATAAATCGGCAAGATACCAAAGCAACTTCTTATAAACTGGCTACCTGGAAGGAGGGAGGGTTCATTCAGGGCCACTTAGGTGGGTATGGGAGGCAATTAAAGAGACTTTTCATTTTTATGCCTTTTCATATAGTTAAGTTTGAAACCATATAAATGTATTGTCTTTCCCCCCCCCAAAAAAAAGTAAATTTTAAATTCAATTTAAAAGAAAATATCATCTGAAAGCAGGACTTGGAGGTGCTTGCCTGTAATCCCAGCTGTTCAGGAGGCCGAGGCAGGAGGATTGTAGGTTCAAGGCCAGCCTCAGCAACTCAGCCAGACCCTGTCTCCAAAAAAACAATTAAAAAATTTTTAAAAAAGGGCTGGGGATAGAGTTTAGCGGTAGAACGACCTTGGGTTCAATCCCGATACCACAAAAAAAAAAAAAAGAAGAAGAAAAAAGAAATTAACATCTGCTAACAAAAATATTTTATACTATTAACAAACTAAAATGTTATTTTAAAAGTTAATTTCATCATGATTTTATCCTTAATTTCATCCATAATTATCTTGAAACTCAAAGAGCCAGAATAATAAATAATCCATACTGTATGATAATAACAGTTACACAAAAGTCTACAAAATACAAACTACTCAGTAGTGACAAAAAGGACGCAGAGTTGTGCAGAGACGGAGGTGGGGAGGGGGCGGGGGGGTGCAGAGAGGGGTGGGAAGGAGCCATTGCAAAGAAACACAGAGCTTAGGCCTGACCCAGGTGTTCACCATCATGACCCTGTGATGGTTTCAGGGGCAGGCACCCATGAAATGTGTCGAAACTTACCCAGTTGTGCATTTTTAATATGCGTCGTTGTCAATTACATCTCAAGAAAGCTTTTTAAGGTAAAGTTGAACTTTTTCCCATTCCTAATTCCAAATTTTGTTGTTTCACAACAAACACATGTAATATCAGAACAGGAATTATGAGTACAACTTATAAATCATAACACATATTTGAAAGTACAATGTTTAAATTTTTTTTTTTTTCTCATTGAAAGAAGCTTGTAACCACAAATGTCTGGGAACCCCTGGCTGAAGCCAGGGTATTAAACCCGGTATTTAACTGCTACCCTCGACTGCCCCCTGCTGTGAGTAGGTTTGGCGACACCCTTAGCCCTGGAACTCACAATTTTCATGAGGAAAGTTGTATCCCAGGGCCAAAGATTTTTTTTCTATAGATCAATTTAGAATCAAATCCTTCTAAACCACACACACAGAAAGACGCGCCATACAGAATAGCTCCAGATCTTTCTACCACACCAGCTTCAAGGCAGATAGGAGAGGAACCATTCAAAACTGTGAATGAGAAAAAAAAAAAATCAGAAAGAAAAGGAACAGGTTCAAAGTGGAAACCCTTCCCCAGCACCCTGTATGCCCCACCCTGGAGGCCCCGGGCGGGTTCCACGTGCACCTCCGCCCTTTCTCCAGGTAACTCAGAGACTTCAAACCCAACCTCTTGCCAGCCAGGGTGGCCAGAAAAGTTAGCTGAAAGCACTCTTGTGGCCGAAGTCCAGAGAGCTACTTAAGCACTGGGATCTGAGGGAAGCCCAGGAGAGGACTTTTAGGGACTTTACAAGTGTCTCTTGACAGTTGCTCCCAATGACTTCTGAAACGGGTGAGCTCATGGTTTCCATTTGAGACTCGCCGGGACGTGGCCCAGAACTCACCTCCAGGGCAGTAGCCACGCTCAAAACCATGCTCGGTGGTGGGATCCAACCCAAGCCGGAATCCAGATGGCATCGTCAGGCAGTGTGCCCAAGGTAAGCCCAAAGCCTAAGTAAGGCGATTCTGCAGTGGCCCCCAGTAAGCCACCACCCTGTAAACACTACTCAGCAATAAGAGAGAATACAGTCATGGCATTTGCAGGTAAATGGATGGCGCTGGAGGAGATAATGCTAAGTGAAGTTAGCCAACCCCCCCAAAAAAACAAATGTCGAATGTTTTCTCTGATATAAGGAGGCTGACTCATAGTGGGGTAGGAAGAGGGGGAGCATGGGAGGAAGAGATGAACTCTAGATAGGGCAGAGGGGCTGGAGGGGAAGGGAGGGGGCAGGGGGTTAGCAATGATGGTGGAATGTGATGGACATCATTACCCAAAGTACATGTAGGAAGACACGAATTGGTGTCGACATACTTTATATACAAACAGAGATAGGAAAAACTGTGCTCTACATGTGTAATAAGAATTGTCATGCATTCCGCTGGCATTTATTTTTTTAAAAATCAATAAAATAAAATAAATAAATAGCACCATGTTGCTATCAGTGCCCTGCTTCCCCAGAAACCTAAAACTCACAGCAATAGTATTAAAAATCGAGTCTCGGATAAAGTGGAGCCTTGGTCTGATCCGTGGGGGTTCCTGGCAGAAGTCCCTCCAGGGGACAATTGTGATGGGTAACTCCTGAGAGGCAGCTCCCACCAGCCCAGGAAGGAAGACAGCTAGGAGCTGCCCGTGGCCACCACCACGGGGACGCGGTGGTGAGACGCCACAGGGTCACCCCAACCACTTCCCCTAACCCCCCAACTGGGTGCCACTCACCAGGATGGATGCCCAGCAAGCCTGAAGCTGGGGTGCCAGGCTCTGTCGGGGGGAAGGAGGTTCTCTTACGTTTTATTAAGAAAAGTAAACAAATCTGTTACGTACGGAATCCATCCTGTTGTGACCACCAGGGAACAGCTCTCCTGTCCCTGTCTCCATTTGCTCTTCACCTTTAGACCAAGTGCAGTCACACAGCACTTAATGACAGATGTGTTCTGGTCCACGTGTCTTTAGGAGGCTTCCGTGTTGTGTAAACATCATTGAGTGTACTTGCACAGACTAAGCGACAACGCCACTGAGCCACATGATCTTATGGGGCCACTGTCCTATAGGTGGTCCCCCATCGAAATATCATTCCGCAGTGCGTGACTCCATGGCTCATGATCCGGTGGCACATTTTCAATAACCGGCTTGCCAGCTGTCGCTCTGACAGCACGTTGGTTGATATTTTTGTTTAGATTCACCAGGGGGAAGAGAAACAGGGAACTTGACTCGTTTTCGGGGATACAAGGAACTTTGCTGAATCCAGTAGCAGATTTCAAATATTGGAAGAGCATCTCCTTGATGTTTTATGCCATTCCCGGACACGAAGCTTTTTAAAATATTTTTTTTATGAAAACACATATCATAAACTTATTCCTCTTAACCATTTTAAAGTGTAAGGGTTTAGTAGTGTTAAGTGTATGTAGAATATTGTGAAACACATCGCTGGAACTTTTTTTTTTTTAAGATAGAGAGAGAGAGAGAGACAGAGAGAGAGAGAGAGAGAGAGAGAGAATTTTAATATTTATTTTTTAGTTTTCGGCAGACACAACATCTTTGTTTGCCTGTGGTGCTGAGGATGGAACTCGGGCCGCACACATGCCAGGCGAGTGCACTACCCTTGAGCCACATCCCCAGCCCAAGAACTTTTCTAAACTCATTAAACAACTCTCTGCCCCTATACCCAGCAGCCCCTAGCAATCTCTAGTCTAATTCCTACATCTATGAATTTAGTTACTGTAGATGCCTCCTCGAACTGAAATGATGGTGAGTGACATTTCACTTGACCTAAGGCCCTCCAGGTTTATCCTCATTGTAGCATGTGACAGAGCTTCTTGCTTTTTAAAGGCTGCATAGTATTCCCTTGTCTGTATATACAGCATTTTGTTTACCCATTCATCCCTTGGTAGACATTTCAGTTGCTTCTACCTCTTGGCTTTTATGAATAGTTCTGCCATGATACAATACACTTTTAATTTTAATTCTCACTGTTGATAATTTCTTCATTGTTTTAATATCAAGGCCCAATTTGTAATAGACATTGATTTCTGTGGTGTAAATTACTCACACCATAACTACTTCCAAGATGCTAATGTGATGTCACTGAGCAGGGAGTCGGCATGTGGTCCAAGTAGCACCCCATTACACAGTATTTTCACCATATTGATGCCATCAGTGCAAATAACCCGAAGAGCAGAGATAACAGTAAAATAATTAGAAAGCAATGTTTTGAATATATGTTACTTTCCTCTTTAGCATAATGTATTTAATTATAGGTTTATATAGCTTAAGTGTGTGTGTGTGTGTGTGTGTGTGTGTGTGTGTGTGTGTGTGTGAGACTAGGGTCTGACCCCAGGGGCCTTCTGCCACTGAGCTACACCCCTTCTCATTTTGAGATAGGGTCTCACTAAATTACCCAGGCTGGCCTCCAACTTTCGATCCTCCTCTTTCAGCCTCCCGAGTTGCTATAGTTTAATTTTCAATAATTGTGATTTATGCAACAGGTCACAAAACTCCTGAAAACATATCAGTTGGTTCTCATACACGGGTTCCATGTCCAGGAACTATTACCATATCAAAAAAAACAAAAAACAAACATGATCAGATCCCGGGAAGCCTCCCTGGGCCTCGGGCTATTTTCTCCCTCCCTCTCCCTCCCCACCCCTGGCTGGCCAACACCCTGGCTTCACCAATGGAATCATAACCCTGCAGTTTGAAAAGGTACCACTAGAGGCCTCTCGTGAGGCAAAAGCCAAACACTCCAACGACCTCCAGGATTCTTGCTTCCCAAATCCAGTGCTTGACTGAAGTGGCCTTGGGGAACAGGAGGAGGAGGGTGCCCCTGGACCCTGAATCTGTGTGTCATTGAGTCCCCAGAGGACATGTACGATCGCGTGGTCCCCGGGGGGAGTTATGGGGACCAAAATTGGCAAGGAACCCCAGTGGGGACTTTGTCCTCAAAACCTGGTGTGGCCTGCCAATGAGTACTGGGGGCTGGTTCTGTGGGCACCGGGCCCAGTCACCTCGGTGGCTCCTTTGGGACTAAGGCCTAAACTTAATCTCAGCTCTGTAGACGGTCCCTGATCCAGTGGGGGTGAACCTCTGGAGAAACTCATGGAAGAACAGGAGAAAGAAAATGAGGTGAGGTTCACAGAGCCTGACACAGAGCTGAGTTTGGATCATTTTGCCTTGTTGCTTACTAGTTTGGGAAACCTGGGCAAATTAAGCTTTCCGAAACTTAGTTTGCTCCTCAATAAACTAAGGGTAACAAACCCTTCCTTGCAAGTTAGTTAAAAGATAAAGTAGATCATATATGTGAAGCAAGAAGAGGGTCTTAGATATTTATTTCAACAGTGAATAATTGTATTCTCAGGGGATTAAAGGGAGACTCCTATTTTGTTTCCAAAGGCATTCTAGAATTTACTATGTGCAGAACTGGTAGGGTGTGAAAAAAACGGATGTATTCGTCCATTTCTCATAACTATAACAAAACACCTAAAGCAGGTTGACTTTATAAGGAAAAGAGGTTCATTGGGCTCACGGTTTTGGAGGGTGCAAGGACAAACAGTGTGGGGCAGGACCTAGGAAGGGTGTCATGAAAAAGGCAGGATCCAGGAGGAAGGATCACATCTGGAAACAGGAAACCACAGAGAAACTGGGGAACTATTGTCTCTTTCCTAGGGGTGGTCCCCTTTCCCTGTTTGACCTAAGGACCTCCCACTTGGCTCCACCTCTTAAAGGTACCACTACCTTGGAATTCCACTACCTTGGGGACCAAGCCTCCAAGTCATGAATCTTTGAATGGATAAACGTGGCAGGGGAACTAAAACAGTTCTGTATTGCAATACAAACAGCTACTTCACCTGGTCAGGAACCTATTGGCACGTGGATGCACACACAGGCCACGTAAGTGCACCGAATATTACATAAATGGAATAGATATGCATTGAGAGTATTCTCTATTTTTGAGTAGATTTTTTTAAATTATGATTTTAATTTATTTTATTTATTTTTTTTTTTGCCGGCTTATCCATTCATTAGTACAACATACCCTCTCTAGCTTACCACAAAACCCTTGTTAACAAACCCAGATAGCATATCTTGTATTTTTCTCTACACCATTCTTTCAAGGGTGGGTGTTCCATAATTCAGTCGGCTGTTTTTCAATTGAAGGGTTGCTTGTGTTTTTCGGCTTGTTTGTTACCAAGAACGATGCTGCCACAAGCACCCTGATGTCTCCACCATTATAACCCGGGGTGCTTTTATTTTTACAGGAAATATTCCCAAGAGTGAGTTTTCCAAGTCAGAGGGTAACATTTTTTTTTTTTCATTTTCCCACGGTTGTTAGCAGATTGCATTCGAACAACTCGGGGACGATTAGCATTTCCTCCAGCACTGTGTGAGGAGGCTGCCGCCATATGCCCAGAACCATAGACTCAGCATTCTTTTTCCTTGTTGTTTGGGGTTTCTTTTATTCTACTTATTATGGACATTTTCAAATATTTTTAAAGAAAATAAGATAGTAGGAGGAGCCCTCCCAAAAAAACTTATAAATCAACTTTAGCAATTATCAGTTATTCTCACATTTCCGGGAAGCTTCTTTTTAATTTTTTTTTGCAAATTTATGGGCAAAAACTGATATACTTGTTGTTACTTTTTTTAATCTTGTTTTTCCCATTTCTCTGACTGCTGGGGATTGTGAGCACATTTTCACGTGTTTGGAATTGATCTGATGTAAGGGTCTATTCATAGCTTTTGCATATTTTTTAGTTGTTTTGTCTTTTTCTTGTCAATTTATGGGAGCAGATATATATATATATATATATCGTAGATGTTAATCCCTGGCTTATTGTCTAAATTATCAGTATTTTTCTAATCTGGTGTTTGTTTAACATGCTTTTTACCATTCTAAAGTTTTATTTTTTGTATATTTCACATATATTTGTTTTTCTTTTACATCTTCTCTATTTCATTAAAAAAAAAAAAATCACCACCACTACCAACAAATGTCAGCTGGTACAACAGTTTGGAAAATTGTTTTCCAAAATCTACGGAGGCTGAACATACACATGTCCTATGACCCGGCAATTGTGCTCCTGAGTATATGACTAATTGACATGTATAAATGTGCTCACCCAATAACAGGTACAGGCTGGCCCATGGTGGTACATGTCTGTGATCCCAGCGACTTGGGAGGCTGAGGCAGGAGGATAGCAAGTTCAAGGCCAGCCTCAGCAATTTAGCAAGATCCTGTCTCATAAAATAAAAAGGGCTGGGGATGTGGCTCGCTGGTAAAGCATCTCTGGGCTCAATCCCCCTGTAGAAAAAAGAAAGAGGAGGAGGAGAAGGAGGAGACAACTACTATGTGACCCGTTGCTCTTTGCACACTGTTCTGTATGATACACTTCAATAAGAAATTTACTAAAAACTACAAAATCAGTTCCCCCCACAGGAGATGATTGTCATATTATTCACATTGACCTTTGATCTACCAGAATGTATTTTGTATATTGCGGTACACAAGCTTCTACTGTGTCCCCAGGGAAAGCCCTTGTGCAATCCCCCTCCCGTGAGTGGAAGGTGAGCTGCGTCCAACGCAGAGAATTTGGCAAAGGTGCCAAGGTGCCATTTCTGAGATTAGGCTACCAAAGATGGTGATTTCTATCTTGCTAGCATCTCTACCTCTGTTCTCCTCTCTCCTCCTCTCACCTCCCTTCTCTCCCCCCATCCCTCTTCCTCTCTCCTCCATGAATTACACGGCCACGTTATAAACTCTCCCTATGGGAGAGACCCCCACGGAAGGAATTGAAGGTGGCCTCCAACCAACAGTTCCCAAGCAACTGAGGCCCCACAACCACAGGAGTGAACTTGGAAGTGACTCCTTCCCCCTTTCAACAACTATAGCTCTGGTCAGCACCATGGTTGCTAAGCCCACCCCCCCCCCACAGAAACTGAGATTGAACCCAGCGATACTGGAGATACTCTTCTATGCGGCAATAGGTAACTCATACATATACGGCGTAAGAAAGATTTGCATTTTTCCTGATGGGTAGACAATTGTGCCACAGTATTAGTCAAATATTCCAATGAATTAAAACATCACCTTTGTCATTTATTAAATTCTCACATATACTGCTACATATTTTTGGATTCTCTGTTCAATCCAACTGACATTTCATCTGGTTGGCAGTTCCTGTGCTAAAATTATCTTGATATTGTGGTGTTACAATATGTTCTGAGGTAAAACAAGACCCCCTTCCCATTAGACTTCATTTCCACACTCTTCCTGACTTTTCTCCAACATTTACTCTTGCATAAGATCTTTATTTTCACCGATTTTTTTTAATTTAAAAAAAAAAACATGATTTAATAAGAATTTCATTATACTTATATTTTCATTTAGGGAGAATTGGCATTTTTATAATATTAAGTCTTCCCACACAGGGACATGTCTTTCCATTTGTTCACATTTGATGACCTTCATAAAATTCTAGTTTTTTTTTTTTTCCTAAGTCCTGTGCCCCTCTCATTAAATTGATTCCTAAGTATTTTCTTTTTATTGCTAGTGTGGCTGGGATACTTTTGCCCTTTCTGTTTATTTTTTTCCATTCTGTTGCTAGAATAGAGGAAAAAAACATTGGTATCAAAGTTCAGTAATCCTCAGTCTTCACCGAGAGTGAATCCAGGAACCCCATGGATACCAAACTCCTTGGATGCCCGAGTTCTTGATACCAAATGATGTAGTGAGTGCATATAACTGATGGACATCTTCCCACATATTTATCTAATTATTTTTCATCCTGAGGATTGAACCCAGGGAGGCTCTACCACTGAGCTACATCTCCAGCCCTTCTTATTTTAGATTTTGACACAGGGTCTCACTGCGTTGCTTAGGGCCTCTGCTAAGTTGACCTCGAACTTGTGGTCCTCCTGCCTCAGCCTCCCGAGTTGCTGAGATTACAAACATGCATCACCCACCAAGCCAGGCTATACTTTAAGGCATTTCTAGATGACTTATGACACCTAACACAATGTAAATGTTTTGCAAATTGTTGCTGTTCTGTAGTGCTCGGGGACTGAGGACAAGAAAAAGAAGCCTATGCCCATTCAGTATGGAGGCAATTTTTTTTTTCAAATATTTTCAATATTTTCAATGCACAGTTGGTTGAATCTACAAATGTGGAATCTGTGGATCTGGAGAGCCAACGGAATGTGTCCATAGATACAGAGCAGTTAAGAACACAAACTGGGATGGAGGGAAGGAATGTAGCTTCATTTCTTTATGGCTAAAATGTGTATAAATTTTATTCTGTTTTCTAAAACTTCATAAACTTGCTGCATTGAACCTCTTTTCCCTTCTAATATCTCTCTCTCTCTCTCTCTCTCTCTCTCTCTCTCTCTCTCTTTCTCTCATCCCCACCCTCAGTTAAGCTTTTCATCCATCTCTCTACTTCTATTTCTAACTTGCTCCATTTTAGGTTGCTATAGCAGAATATCCCAGACTAGATAAATTACAGACAAGAGAAGTTTATTTGGCTCACAGTTCTGGAGGCCAGGAAGCCCAAGAGTCTGGTGCCAGCTCTGGCAAGGCTCTTCTTGCTATGTCCTCCCCGTGGCAGGAGGCACCACGTGGTGAAGGAGAGGGCGTGTACCAGCTGGGGTCTCTTCCTCATCTTATAAAGCCACTGATCCCTCCTTGGGGGTCTTCGGGACCTCATCTCATTCCAGTGACCTCCCAAGTGCCCCTGTCCAAAATACCCTCAGCGTGTGAATCTGGAGATTCAGTTTCTCACACATTAACTTGGGGATCCCCTCCCCCTTCAAGCCACTCTTGGGCACATGGGAACATCCACCCACTTCTGGATCGTGCCAGTCCGTGGGAACCCCCCTGATACCCCTTCTCTGCCCACACTTCTCTGGGGCCTTACTACGTTACCAGACTCTGCCCGGGAAGCAAGGCCCAGACGCCTGCAGCTCTTGGATCCCCAAGTCAGCCAGCCTGGGGCTGGTTCCTGGGGCCAGGAAGCTGCACGTGTGGATCAGGGACCTGCAGCCTCTGCTTGAGTGGGAAAAGGAAGCTCAAGAGGGAGAAGGTGTTCATATTTTAACACAGGGTCTCACCAGGCCTATAGGGACAGGGAGAAGACACCAGAGGAAACCCGTTATTGCAGGTACTGTGCTTCCAGGACAGGGAGCCATGATGATTTGGTTTTCTTTTCTGATTTTACAAAGTTTCTGGAAGACATAGTATTTCAATCATCACACACACAGCATATTCCAGTTCACTCATAGATCACACGAGGCAGATTGGCTGGGTGAGAAATGACCACGAACCCACGCCATGCGCCTTCCAAAACAAATGCACAGTGTAGACAACATAAAGCACCAGGAAGAGGTCCTGCACACTTCAGGAGCTCGGGTTGGTTTCTAATGGGGCAAGAAACCACTTTTGTTAGGAAGTTAGGACTGCTATGAGGATGGGGGAGAATATCGGAACAGCTCGGCATGAGGGCACAAAGAAGTCAACCAAAGCCTTCGTGGTGTATGTTACTTATTTGATTTTTTTTCTAATGTTCACACATGTACATATATATGGGGTATAGTGGGACATTTCCATGCACGTACACCGTGTGAACTGATCAAACCCAAATAATTAGGCTTTCCATTTTCTGATCAGTTCTTACTGCTTTTCCTTTGAGCTAGTCTCTTCTAGATCGTCACAAAATATATGTTATGTTGAGTTCTAGTCACCCAACTACGCTGGGATGGTTTAGATGTCAGGTGTCCCCCAAAAGCTCATGTGGGAGACAAAGAAAGAAAGTTTAGAAGTGAAGTGATTGGGTTACGAGAGCCTTGGTCTCATCAGTGGATTAATCCCCTGATGTGGATTAACTGGGTGGTCGTTGTAGGCAGGTGGGGTGTGACTGGAGGGGGTGAGTCATCGGTGGCATGCCTTTGGCATTTATTTTGACCATGGTGAGGAGAGAAAATCAATCTCTCTCTCTCTCTCTCTCTCTCTCTCTCTCTCTCTCTCTCTCTCTCTCTCTCCTTCCTGGTGCCAGTTGCTTCCCCCCCCCACCATGATGTTCTGTCTCACCTTGGGCCCAGGACCATGGGGCTGGCTGGCTGTGGACTGAGACGTCTGAAACCAGGAGCCCCCAGATAAACTTTTCTTCCTCTAATTGTTCTCCTCAGACCTTTTCATCACAATAGCAAAAACCAAAACTAGCACACACCGTGCCACAGAACCGTGCCACAGAACCGTGCTGCACGTCTGCTAAGCAAGGTTTGCAGGTCTTGAGGTCCTGGCCGTTTCCATGGTTACACGGGATGGAAGTGGGATCGGAGGGTGTCTTCCATTCGGTCTGAAAAACCAGAGCCTGGGACGGGATTTCTCCTTCTGGTGATGGGTGGGGAAGAGCTTTCTAGAAAGGAAGTGAAGGGAGCAGCAGGGGACACACCGAAAGAAAGGGTCTGGCTGAGGGCCTCGTGCACAAAGGGCACCACAGAGTCCCCCCATGTCACTCCGTCATGGAGGGGCACCAGGCGGCTCCAGTCAGCCACGGGCGATGCGGTGTGAGTGTCCTGGGGAGGGCAGAGGCCCGCGACCGCAGGTTGAGGTGGTGGCCTCTGCGTGGCCAGCAGTCCCAGCCCAGGGCGGAGTCTCCTCCGGGGAGGGCGGGAACCACACGGTCCCCAGGAGGCCCGGAGGGATCCGGCCAAGTGTGCGGCTGCCTTTTGGCGCTATGGGGACCGTCGCCCCGGGGTCCGGGTCGCCGCTGTGGCCCGGGCTCGGGCTCCTGCTCCAGCTCGCGGCGCTGCTGGGGACGCTCGGGCCACAGGTGAGAGCTGGGCGACGAGGCAGCGCCTCTAGAGTCTGCGGGGAGCAGGGGACGGGGGCGAGGGCGGGTGAGGGGACAGCGGGGCAATGGGGCCCCTTCCCTTCCTCTCCGGCCCGGGTCACCTCCAGTAGGTCCCTGGGGAAGTGCCACTTGCGTCTGGAGCTGGAGAGGTGTGCCAGCGTGGAAACGCACAGGGAGGCGCAGCGCCCGCCTCTTGTCCACGGAGGGCAGGGAGCAGGGTCCATCTGGAGAAGGGGACAGTCTGGCAGTAGAGCCAGGTCCCTTCAAACTTCTAGGGAGCCTCCTTTAGAGATGTGACCAATTTAAGGATCCCCTGCTGAGACATGCACCTCTACGTTTTTTCAATACCAGGTGCTTGGCAATGCACCCCCCCACACACACCTTATCCAAGACGGGACACCAGGTTCAGAACCTCTGAGAAAAGTGAGCTCAAGGTGATAGGGATCTGGTCCAGCCCAGCCAGGAGCAGAGACATCCAATCTTGGGGGAGCGCAGTCAGGACACAGAAGATGCCCAACCTAGAACCCAACTGCCCAGCCTGGAGCCCCCGCCCCCAGCACTAAAGGAAGGGCCTTGGCCTGAGCTACTCCCCAGCCTCCTTTCCAGCTCTGTGTCCATCCGCGGTTGTCAAGTAATAATGAGAGCCCGGTGGGGCCAGAGCTGGTGTTTCCAGAAAAATGAGAAATGGGAACAAATAGAAAATCTGATTTTTTTTTTTTAGAGTGAAATCTTCCAAATGTTACACAAATTGGTAATAAAAACCAAAATTTTGAACATGAATGGTCAAACGAAATTCGTTGGGGACAATCAGTGTGTAGCATCTTCTCTAAGCCATCCTCACTTCTGCCATGTTGCAGATGGAAGAACTCAGGACCAGAGAAGAGAGGGGCTTGAGCTGGGTGTGGTGGCCCTAAGCAGCTCAGTGAGACCCTGTCTCCAAGTAAAATACAAAATAGGGCTGGGGATGGGGCTCAGTGGCTGAGTGCCCCTGGGTTCAATCCCAGGTACAAAAAAAGTCAGAGGGGGGTGGGTCTGGGAGAAAGTTGCCGCACTCTGCACCAGATACCGTAGGCTCAGACCCCAAGCTGAGGGTCCTGAAGCAGGATGTGGCCTTCGCAGGGGTGTGGCTGGGCCACCCGGATGTTACAATGCCTGCTGTGAGCTCAGCCTCACCCTGTTTGCTCAGGGAGGGGCTACAGCAGGTGAGTTAACCCAGCAGGGGCCAGGTCCAGGCCTCCCTCCCCACAGCTACCCCCCAGCTGTGGTTTGGGGGCCTGTTGGAGTCTGGCACCCAAAGCAGCTGGGCCAGTTTGGGGGGAGGGTGTGGGGCAGAAAGGGTCATTCTAAAAGAGGCAGACATTGTGCCAAAGAGAGAGAGACCAGGCTTAGAGTCCGAGTTGGTAGTTCAAGACCGAGTTGCACCTTTGATTATCTGTGTGTCTTTAGGGCAGTAACCTAACCTTCCTGAGCTTCCTACTCCCTGATCTGTGCAATGGGGAGACTCAGAGATGCAATCTCATAGGGAGGCTGGAAGGATCAGGGAAGTCCTTTCATTAAGAATTGCAGTGTTGGGGCTGGAGTTGTGGCTCCGTGGTAAAGCGCTCGCCTGGCATGTGTGAGGCCCTCGGTTTGATCCGCAGCGCCGCATATTAATTAATTAAAAAGATCCATCGACAACTAAAACATATTAAAAAAAAAAAAAAAAACCTTAGGGCTGGGGTTGTGGCTCAGTGGTAGAGCACTCACCTAGCATGTGCAAGGCCCTGGGTTCCATTCTCAGCATCACATAAAATAATAAAATAAAGGTATTGTGCCCAACTACAACTAAAAATAAATATTAAAAAAACAACTTGCAGTGTTTTTTAAAAAGCCAGAAGGAACGGAAGCCGGGAGAAAGTGGGAATTTAAATACAGTGGGGTCAATTCCATGGAGCCCCCAGCTCACCCTTCCTCCCCCTCCATCCCACCTCTGGGAGAAGAGGGGTCACAGTCCGCCCTGCCTGGGGCAGGAGCAAGGGTAGCCCAGGCCTCTCAAAGGAGCTGACGCTGTTCCCCACCACAGGCCCAGACCCTGAAGCCAGAGAGCCTCCTGCTCGTGTCCACCTTGGATGGAAGTCTCCACGCGCTGAGCAAGCAGACAGGGGACCTGAAGTGGACGCTGAAGAATGGTGTGCCAGGGGCTGCCCGGGGCTGCCCCTGCTCTCTCCTTGGGTCCCTAGTTTGATGGTGGGCATGGTAGGGAGTCACTTGGGCATAGAGAGTAAGCACGTGGGTGCCAAGTTCCCACCAAGCCAGTGTCTGCAGGCAGCTTCCCCACTTCCCAGCTGGGTAGCCGTGGGAAGTCCACTTCACCTCTTGGAACCTCGATGTCCTCACCTGTAAAATGGGGCCAAGGAGCCCACCTCACAGAGTTCTTGGGAGGAGACCTGACATTCCTGTCGAATGCTGGGCTCAGTAAGCACAAGCTGTGCTTCTCAACTAGAGTCTAGAGGGGGCTCATGCTGCGTGTCCTGTCCCTGCAGATCCCATCATCCAAGGACCAATGTATGTCACAGAGTAAGTGAACATGAGGAGCAGCCGGGAGATGGAGACGGGAGGGTTGTTTTGAGGGGGTGCGTGTTAGAAAGGAGGGAAGAGAATTGGGTCTGGATATGATACAGGGGAAGATCTTGGGGCTCCTGCTGAGAATTTGGAGGGAATGGGGACCTTCATAAAATCAGGGCCTTGACCTCAAGCTTCTCCATGTCCTTCTCTGTCCCACAGAACAGCTTTTCTCTCCGACCCTGCTGACGGCAGCCTGTACATCCTGGGGACCCAGAGACAACAGGGATTAATGGTGGGTTTCCTACAGAACTCTGGGATGGCGGGGGCCCTGATGCCGTCAGCTGGTGCACTGAAGGGCACTGGGTTAGCATGGTCAGAATCCGGGTGTCTCACCGGGGATATAAGTCAGGCTCTGAGCACCATGGGAAGGCTGTCTGCTGGAGGGAGCGTGGCCCTCACTGTCAGCAGAGCAGGCTGAGGACATTGAGGGGGCTTCTCAGGACTCTGGTGGATTTAAGGATAAACTTATGTGTCAATTAGCTTTTGCTAAATAACCAATTGCCTCAAAACCAAACAACTCGAAATTTAGTGGGATGATATTTAGGCTGGGCTCGGTTGGGTGGTTCTTCTGCTGGTCTGGATCAAACTTGCTCCTGCACCCGTGGTCCGCTGTTGGTCAGCTGGATATGGCTCCGTTTCTGAAAGTTGGGAGTTGTTTGGCTGGTAACAGGGTATACATACCCTGATCTTACCCTGTCCCCATTATCCAAACCTAAGAAGGATCAAGAGCACATGGACTCCACTCACATAATCCAGACAAGTTCAACTCCAGGGAGAGAACAGGGCAGAGGAGGGTGGTGGGTGGATCTCTACTCATAGCCACATTGGGCAGGGTCCCCTTGAATTTGGATCAGCTCCTCAACCTCTCTGAGTCTTTCATGGCTGTTGACAGTTTTGAAAGTCTCCGTGTGTGTTTTTGAGGAGGGCATCAGGCAGGGATCGGGTGTAACCTGGGGCATCTTGACACTGGGTATGGGACTATCTGCAGGCCCTTGAGAAGCTGTGTAGCAAAGTGGTTGTGTACTGCCTTGGAAGACTGTCTAGCTGGGTATAAAATCTGGCTCTGCCACTCAATGACTGTGTGACGTTAGTCAAATTATTTGGCCTCTCTGAGCTCCAGTTTTCTGGGAAGTGTAAATAATAATAACAATGATGCCTCATGAAAATGTGATTATGAGGTCAACCTCAGAAGGGTGTCCAGCACAGCTGACTGCTGTGTGTGTGTGTGTTTCCAATTCTTCCTGAACATTGTCCCTATCCTAGAAACTGCCGTTCACCATCCCAGAGCTGGTCCATGCCTCGCCCTGCCGCAGCTCCGACGGGGTCTTCTACACAGGTGAGCTCCTCTCCAGTCTTTGGCATCCAGGTCCAGCCAGCGGGAGGGAACCTGGGCTGTGATGGGCCAGCCTGACACAGAGGCACAGTGTTTCCCACGCCATCCCCCTCTGCAGGACGGAAGCAGGACGCCTGGTTCATAGTGAATCCTGAGTCAGGGGAGACTCAGATGACACTGACCACAGACAGTCTCTCTACCCCCCACCTCTACATCGGCCGAACACGTGAGTCAGGCCCCAGATGCTCCCCAAGCTCGGGGCAGCACCCTTCATTCTCTGTCCAGGCCTGGCAGTTGCTATCCAAGTTGAGACCAGGCAGATTGGTTAGTCATCAACAAACATGTAACTCAATGGTGGCGGATACAGAAATGGACAGCCTCCTGCTCTGTCATTGGGATATTCACCAGGCCTACAGGAGGGTGCCCAGGAAGTCCCTACGCCACAAAATGAACAGCCTTCGGGATGGGGTGAGGGAAGCATCACATGGGCACTCCTGGTAATCTTGCTTTGGGGGAATCTCCAGAGTACACGGTTACCATGCATGACCCAAGGGCCCCAGCCCTGCGCTGGAACACCACCTACTGCCGCTACTCAGCAGCCCCCATGGATGGATCACCTGGGAAATGTGAGTGCCACCTTTCCCCAGGCCAGGGAACCTTGAATGGCATCCCTGACCAAGTCCCACCCGTATTCTGACCCACAGACCCCCTCAAGTGCTGAGTGACATACCCCTGGTAGATGATTCCAAGATATGACTTCACCCTCATATCTCCGAGCAAGGTCTCACCATCCCAACTCTTCCATAACCCAAATGACCCCAACCAGGTAGCCTTAGGCCACTCCAGCCTCTAAGTGACCACAAGCAACCCACACACGCTGAGCACTCCCCACTTGCCCTAATGGAACCCTACATGACCCCCAAGAGAAACCCAGCCACCCCCTGGATAGTATGCCAGGCCTTCCCAATGCCCAAGGACTTCACCGGTGCCCCTAAATAGCCCCTCAAATCTTGACTATATCCTTCTGCGTGAGACTCCATGAAGGTACCCTGACACATCACAGCGACACTCCCAGGGCCCTTAACTCTTTCATACTCTAAGTGACTCCAAGTGACTGTGTATCTAGGCCACAATGATGACCCATCCTAAGTGAGCATCAGTCGATGGCTGACTACCCTACATCCCAAGGTTCCTCTCAGATGACCCAGTTTGACTCACGCACATCTGAGTCACCTTTGGATGATCCCATGAACTTCCTATGTCCTGGAAACCCTCCAAGTAATCTCACCGGACCCCCACACGCCTGCACATCCCTCCACCCTGGATGCTCTCGGATGCGTCCACCAGGGCTCTGACCTCTCCCGGCCATCTTCCTTGGCAGACATGAGCTACCTCACATCCTGTGGCATGGGCCTGCTGCTGACTGTGGACCCAGGAAGTGGGACGGTGCTGTGGACCCAGGACTTGGGTGTGCCTGTGATGGGCATCTACACCTGGCATCAGGATGGCCTGCACCAGCTGCCCCACCTCACCCTGGCTCGGGACACCCTGCATTTCCTCGCCATCCGCTGGGGCCACATCCGGCTGCCTGCTTCAGGCCCCCAACATACGGCCACACACTTCTCTGTCTTGGACACCCAGCTTCAGTAGGTATCCACTCCTGGGGGCCAGAAAGGGAGCTTCTGGAGTTTTCCCAGCCCAGACCCAATGACCAGGCATGATGTTCAACCATGACCACCAACAGCACCAAAAAAGGTGTCAAAACACTGTGCCCCCAAGTACCTCCAGGGCCCCCTGGATAGCCCCACTGTTCAGCAACTAATAGGGTAAAATGTGGCCTACGAGTGAGCCTATAGGCCACAGCCCCTCTGATTGCTAGATTCTGTGCCTGGTTATTAAATACTTTAAAAATCACCTTCCCTCATAACACCTAATACTTTGGTGTCTCCATCTTGCAGTATCAGGAGACAGACTGGGAAAGTCTGGGATTGTCCATTTATTCATTTTGTTCCCCAAAAACTTAACTAAGCATTTACTATGTGCCAGTCACTTGCTAGGCTCTAGGAATACAACAATAACAGCCACTGTTCCTGCCTACAGGAATCTCAGAGTGCTAGCATGGTGTGAGAAAGGATGAGATGAGAGAAGTACAGGGTATGGTGGGAATGTATAAGAAAGATACCCAAATTGAGACTGGGGACAGGGGCAGTCATGGAAAGCTTCTTAAAGAAGGGACATGTAAGTTGAAATGTAAAAGGTAAATAGGAAATGGGAGATAGAACGCACGTCATCCAGGGAACAGAAAAAATTAAATAAGCTGGAGCATATAGCCAACAGGAAGTGAAGTCTGAAGTTCTAAGTTAACTGGGATCTTGTGGGATCATGTAAAGGGCTTGAACATTTTTCCCCAAGGCCAAGGAGAAATCACTGGAGGACCCCGAGACCCCTCATATGAGGAAGCGATTTGATTATAGTTTCATTGTGGGAAGCTCCTTCTAGTCGCAATGTGAAGAGTGATTCAGGGAAATATGGACGCTGAGAGGATATGCTTTAGTTCAGGAAAAGGATGATACTTTGGACGAGAGTGAAAAACGAGAGATGGAAATAAGATATAAGACATGAAGAAGTGATGATAGCAAGAATGATTAGGAAGCAGGGTGGCTGTGAACGAGGAAAGGGCCAAGGGTCACACTTAGGTTTCTAGAAGCATGTGGGTGCCATCATTTTCAGGGGTAGGGAGCACTAGAGGAGGAAGCCCGGAAAGAACAGAAGTCGGGGAAGAGTCAGGTGATGTGTTCAGATTTAGAAAATTGAGATTTTTTAAAGGGGGGGCTGGGATAGACATAAATTTATAAATCGTGACTACAACGTTTGTATCCATTTTGCTGCCCAACTACTCGAAACATAGCACTTAAAAAACCGCATTTATTAGTTCTCACGCATCTGTGGGTCATCTGGGTGGTTCTTCTGGCCTGCAGTCAGCTGGTGACTTGAGAGAGCCAACAATCTAGCATGGTCCCCACTCACCTCTCTCCATATGGCCTACAAGGTATCAAACAGCATAGTTCTTTGCTACTTCACCAGGTCTTCCTCAGTGGTCATCTCAGAGTCCCCAAGAACAATACCAGGGAGGAAGCCCCAGTACACAAGCATTTTACAAGTCCCTTCTAGGGACATTGACTAACACAAGTCACCTGACCAATATGGAAAGATCCTCTATGTGGATATCTGAAGCCACACACCACTGTGACCCATTGTTCTCTTTTCTCTCCCCCATTAGGATGACACTGTACGTAGGAAAAGAAGAAGCTGGCTTTTATGTCTCCAAAGCCTTGGTCCACACAGGAGTGGCCCTGGTGGTGAGAAGGGGTCTCTCGAGGGCTGGAAAGAGGAATGTAGCAGGAGAGGGGCCTCCTTCATGGCTGTCCATCTTCTCCCACAGCCTCGTGGACTGACCCTGGCCCCCATGGATGGCCCGACCACAGATGAGGTGACGCTCCAAGTCTCGGGGGAGCGGGAGGGCTCACCCAGCACTGCTGTCAGATACCCCTCAGGCAGTGTGGCCCTCCCGAGCCAATGGCTGCTCATTGGTAAGGTCCCTTGGCTCAAATTTGGAATAAAGGGTCTGTGAGCCCAGATACTTTAGAAGTTAGAAGGCTGAGATCACCTTCAGCCCTCTGATTTGTGTCCCTGCCCCTTAGGACACCATGAGCCACCCCCAGTCCTGCACACCACCATGCTGAGGGTGCATCCCACCTCAGGGAGTGGGACTGCTGCCACAAGACCCCCGGAGAGTACCCACACTTCAACTGTCTTCTCAGAGGTCAGTGCTAGAAGGGCAGAGGGCAGCAGATACATGGACAGCCCTTGGACCTTTCCCTCAGGCTTCTAGGAGTAGCCTGATGGAGGATTAGGTGACCTCAGAGTTTCAGAGAAGACAAACATTTTGTGGTTGTCACTGTCAGAACTGTTAGAAGTATCAAAAAGATATTGGGTTCCTAAACAGTGAAACATGGTTTGCTGTCTTTTATTTTTCTTCAGCACAAATATTGTAAAATATTCATCAAGTGAGAATTTTAAAACAGAAAAACTACAAAAAAAAAAATTGCCTTCCTGGGAGCAGGTTAGATAAGAAGTACCAGTAAGTAGTTCAAGGTCAGGAGGAAGAGCCGTGACTTGGAGTACTAATTCTCAAATCTGGTCGCTCATCAGAATCACCCAGGAATCCATTCCAGACACACCAAATGCAGAGTCTCTGGAGGTGGACGTCTGTATTTTTAATGACGCCCCACGAGTACCTGTATTTTTAGTGACATGCAAGGAGATGCTGGTTTGGCAAACCACACTCCTGGGCACCATGATGTTTCAGCACCACGGAGAGCTCCATGGTTCCCACCATAACAGACCACTCACTGCCCCTTCAGCTAAGCCTTGCCCTGGACTGGGGAAGGGTTGGGGGTTCCACTGTGAGAGGGAGTACCAAGATTGAAAACCGCTTCGTTCCCAGCTCCTGAGCCTGAGTCGAGAGGAACCTTGGGACGCAGAGCTACATCCTGAAGAGAAAACTCCAGACTCTTATCCAGGGCTGGGATCCCAAGACCTGCTGGCAGCGAGTCTCACAGGTGTCCTCCTGGGAGGCTGGATTCTTTTCCTGATGAGGCAGGTAAGCCCATTGCTCTGACCTCAGGTGCATCGTAGTGTCTTTCCAGAGAGAACTCTGCTCCTCTCAGACCACTGAGCCACCCTCTCCCTCACCCCTTTCCAACTCTGCGCCCTGCCTTCCCCCCAGCAGTTCCCAGTCCCCTGCTCCTGTGCTGTGTGGGTTCATGGTCCAGGTGGAGGCCAGCTTAGGTGCGGGCCCTCACTGGGCAGGCCTGGCTGGGCTAAGCTCCCTGAACCCTCATGCGTTAGCAGCAGCAGTTGGCAGAGAAGCAGCAGAAGACTCCCCCAGCATCTGAAGGCCCTGCCATCTCACAGGACGCTCAGGCCCAGCTCCCAGAGGCCACCCCGCAATGCCAGAAGAGTCTTCAAAGTCCCTCCGAGCAAGCCCATCCACCCTGCGATCCTGAAGGTGAGCTGGAGTGAACAAGATGGGCCAGAATCAGGACAGAAAAGGGAGGGGCACACTTAATTTCAAAATGAATTTAATAGAAGCCATGATAGTGGGATGGTTCCACCTAAATAAGATAATAAGAGGGTGCTTTGAGGGCATTGTGTTATTGAGCACCCAAGGGTGGTCTTTATACTTATTATTAATTTCAAAGAACTCTGGATGTAGATAGAACTGAATGTAGATCAAACTCTATTCTCTGTTAACATTGACCAGTTGCTTGACCTCTGTGAATTTCAGTTTTTTCATTTTGTTAAAGACTAAAAACACCTGTCTCATAGTAACCTTTCCCAATGAGGTGATATCATTATTATTTAAATCAGGCCTAGGTGATGTTATTAATATAAAATAATATCACATTTAAAATGGTAATGGTAAGCTATCTAAGTAAAATTTTATTTTATTATTTTTTTTTGATACTGGGGATTGAACCCAAGCATATTTGACCACTGAGCCACATCCTCAAATCTATTTTATGTTTTATTTAGAGACAGAATCTTGCTGAGTCACTTAGGGCCTTGCTAAGTTGCTGAGGCTGGCTTTGAACTTTCGATCCTCCTTCCTCAGCCTCCCAAGCTGCTGGGATTGCAGGGGTGCACCACCACACCTGGCACCATTTTATCTTTTTAAATATTCCTTTCATCTTTTCTCAATTTAAGCCTATCGACAGTCCCTTTCAAAGATTCTGTGGTATTTGGGGATGCTTCCGGGGGCTCAGCACATCTGTGCTTCTCCTGCTCCTCTGGCTCTGGGCGGGGCTGGTGCTGTTGGTGAACCAGGCCTGGCCCCTCCTGGTTCTGCTCCCCCCTCTTCCCCATGCAGCAGCTCCACCTGCTGTCAACTCAGGCTGAAGTCCACCCTGCAGTTGACTGTAGCTGCACCACAATCCCAGTGCTCCCCTGTGTGCTCCCCTTCCTCAGGCCTCTGCTGAGAGGGAAACACTCCCCTTCCTCGGGATCAGTGATTATCTTGTGGGATAGAACCTTGGGCCCAGCACAGACAAAGCATATGCTGTAGGACTGAGCTACACCGCAGCCCAGGCCAGCTCTTCTCCAGTGTCCCACAGCCAAGTTGCCTAAGCCCTGAAGTATTGTAATTCTTGTCATTTTAGAGATTCAAAGTGGGTCCAGGGAATAATCACCCTATTGCACCCCAAAACCCTCATCTCCGTTTGGAGATGACTTTAGGGTGGAGTGCAGACAATCCAGACTCCATCTTTTCCCGGGTCGTTTTTGTCAAAGGGTGCTGCAAACCCTCCTTGCCATTTTCCTTCCGTTACCCCTCACACCCCAACTCATCAGGCTCCAGTCATTGAGGAGGTAGAAATTCTTTCCCCAGAAGTCTCCCCAATTTCCATCTAAGTCACTAGATTTCAGACATCCTCTAGAGAAGTAACAAGGAAGAAGGAAAAGAATCTCAGAACTTGAGTCTCAGGTCTGACTCAGCCAAGACAGCCTTGTTATATAAAATACCAAAAATTATTTATGCACTCTAGGGAAAGAGTCAGGGTGATATCGATGTTTTGGGACAAGCGCCCAAGAAAAATCAAAGAGATTAGCCTAGATAGAGCCTGGTAATTTTGTTATTAAACTCAGTAGAAAAAAAATAACTATATAATACTAGATTTCCTCTGTCATTTAAAGTCTTTATAGTTCTTTCACTTCTTTGTTTAAAATGTGAATAAGCTTGTTATTTGGCATTTTCATGCACTCTAGACAAAACCCAGAGAGAACAGGCGTTGATTATGTAGTGTGGAAAACGCTGTGGTGGTGGGATCATATAAGGAAGGAGTTTCGGGAATTCAAAGAAGGGGCACAAAATCCAGACTTGGGAAACAGGAAATAACCTAGATTCGAAGCCCAAACTGGGAGCCCAAGAAGGGGGAACTGCAAGTGAGCCCCAAAGAGTGGGACACAAACTAAAATTCAAAGATTACATTCTGCAAGTGAAAGTAAGGTTGCAGATTCATGCTCATGGACCAAGTGGATAGAGTAAAGCAGCCACCAAGGAGACAATAAGGAATGGCGGGGACTGTGGCAGTCTGGGAACAGCTGCCCTGCTAGTTTATAGCAGGGATTATGCTGGTCTAGCTTACTCCTATGACCATTGGCAGAGAGCAGGGCTCACTGAATGTTTGTTGGATCAAGACTGACTGGGCACTGGAGATTAAAAAACAGCACCTCTCATAAATAGGTATGAAATGAACGTGTGCTAAGCCACTGTGAGGAAAAGGCGGAGTTACTGTTAGTCTGAGATTTGCCCATTTAGGCAAAACCCAGATAGAACTATTTCGGAGTCCACAGTATCAGAATCTCAGTTAGACCTGGGAGAGTCAAAATATGGCTCATGGAGAAAAGCTCTTGAGAACCCACTCTTCAAACATAGCCTCCACCCCAGCACTTGGGGCAGCCTATTTTATTCTTAGGACACAAATGTCAAGCTCAGGAACTCTGATCTTGGAAATCTCAGCCCTCCTATCTCAGTAGGAGAGAGGGACATTTCTTATGAGTGTTTCTATGGCTAACAAATCACTTAACACAAATGCATGTACCCGTGCATACTTGGGTGTCCTTCAGAACTGCCAATCGTGTCATACATCCAACAGCAAGTGGACATTATCAAGCCTGAACCAGAGTGAGCCTGTTTCTAGCATTTCCTGTGTACAGGCACTGTTCTAAACACTTTGCATATATGAACTCACATTAACAACATTCCTGTGCTGTAGGTACTGTTATGATGCCTCTTCTATGGAAGAAGGCAGAAAAGCTTAATGACACTCTGCATCTCACCTCCAGGCTCATAGAGCTACTGAGTGGCAGCTCAGGAGTTCAGACAGGAAAGCTGTCTCCAGCCTGTGCTCTTAATGGGCTGCTGTGGGATCCTGCCCTGTCTGAACACTGGCAAACACCCATGAAAGGATGCGACTATCTCTAAAGGTTCCCAGCCTATGTCAAAGCAGCAGCAAAATACAGTGTGTGCTCAGGACTTCCAAGAGATAATTCTGACTGTGTCATGTCCCCGACATGACAACTTTTGAATGCTTTATAACTTACCTCTTACATGTGTTGCCTCTCTACTATGATGCTGCAGAAGGCTGATAAATACCTGAATTCAAGGTCCTCAAGGCCTTAAGGCTGGACTCTGTCTAGTACCGAGGGTGCCACTGAACATCAGTCTAGCAAGCACTGAGCCAGCATTTATCCTACACCATGGGCATCAAGAACAGGAAAAGCAGGCGTACAATAGAATGGAAACCAGATGACCAGCACTTGTTCCAACAGGTTTTCAGTCGATTCTGTCCCCGATTTCTGAGCTGCCACAGACAGTACAGGTGATGTGCTTTCTGCAAAGCCCTGAATGCATTCATTCAAGTTGGATGTCCAGGGAACACCAACTTAGGTTACTGCATGCATATTGCAGAGAGGATGAGAACGAATGTTTAGCAAGCAGTGCTAGAGCATGGCTTGGGGCTGGTTTTAGTCAACTTTTGGGGGGCCATGACTTAAAGACCCAAACAGAAAAATTATAGAAGAGGAAAAGTTTACTTAAGGGCTCACAGTTTTAGAGGTCTCAGTCCGTAGACAGCCAGATCCATTCCTCGGGGCTTGAGTTGAGGCTGAACATCATGGTGGAGTGTGTGGAGGATGGAAGCAGCTCTCGTGATGATCAGAAAGCAGAGAGAGAAACTCTGCTTGCCAGATACAAATATATACCCCAGCTGGATGCCATGGCGCACGCCTGTAATCCCAGCAGAGGTTGAGACAGGAGGATCACAAGTTCAAAGCCAGCCTCTGCAATTTAGTGAGGCGCTAAGCAATTCAGTGAGACCCCAACTCTAAATAAAACACAAAATAGGGCTGGGGATGTGGCTCAGTGGTTGAGTGCCCCCAAGTTGAATCCCCAATAAAAATATATATATCCCAAAGCCATGCTCCCCAATGCCCTCCCTTCTCCAGTCACACCCCACCAGCCTTCAATTACCACTCAATAAATCCCACCAGGTGATTAACCGATTAAGGCTCTCCTAACCAGACATTTCTCCTCTGAACTTTCTTGCACTGTCTTCCATGTGAGCTTTTGGGAGACACCTCATATCCCAACCATAATAGGGCTTTTCTTACTGCTTCCTAACCCTGATTTTAATTTGCTTTTCCACTTTTTCTAGAGCCGATTATAGAACCAGAAGCGAGTAGCATGTTCTCAGGGCCTATGCTCTGCACAATTCAGGGGTGTCATATAGTTGGCTGTATGGAGAGCGCCCCTTACAAACCTACAGACCCTTGCTCCCCTGAGCCCACCTCATCCATCCTAATGGGAAACCAAGGCCTTCTGGGGGTCCCTTGCCACCTTAGAACTAACTCTGGGGCCACAGAGGCTCCCAGTGCCCCGCTTCTTCCTTTCTGGCCAGTCTTTTCTGTAACTATGCTCACTCTCATCATGCTGCTACTGCCAAGTTCACCTTCCTGTTTGAAGCCAGTCCAACCTCAATTAAAGGATTCAGTTACAACTGGTGGAGGTGGGGCTAATGGCAGAGAAATTCAGGGGGAAAAAAAACAAGGCAGAAGATGCCAGAAAAGAGGCTAATTCAGCAAACATCTTCCTGCCCCCTCTTCCCATAGTCCTTCAGTCTTCACATTAATATGATGTAGGGTCCTTGACATTGCCCTGCTTTACAGATGAGAAAACCCAGGCAGAGAGGTCAATTAACTTGCTCAAGTACACAGGAAGGAAGAGCTCTTGGACCTGTTAATCTGACACCTGGGTGCTGGCTCTTACCCACCAGGCTGAGCATGGAGGGGGAGGTCTGGACTGGACAGAGGGGGGCTGTGGGCAGCAAGCAGAGGCTCCCTGTGACACCGCCATCCTCTGTTCCCTAGCCGAGCAGCTCACTGTAGTGGGAAAGATTTCCTTCAACCCCAAAGACGTGCTGGGACGCGGGGCAGGTGGGACATTCGTTTTCCGGTAAGTGGCAGGCAGGCAGGAGCCAGGCTACAGACAGGGCACCGAGAGCCTTTGGCCGTTACCTCTTAGGGAACCATTCTTTCAAGACTCCCCAGGGTGGGGACAGGCTGACCCCTCTGCTCACAAGTTCCTACCCTTTCCTTTATCTGCTCTCTCGAACCCCTGTCCCCTTACCCACCTCCCAGGGGACAGTTTGAGGGTCGGGCGGTGGCTGTCAAACGGCTACTCCGAGAGTGCTTCAGTCTGGTTCGGCGGGAGGTCCAGCTGCTGCAGGAGTCCGACAGGCACCCCAATGTGCTCCGCTACTTCTGCACGGAGCGGAGCCCCCAGTTCCACTACCTTGCCCTGGAACTCTGCCAGGCCTCCTTGCAGGAGGTGAGCTGGGAGCTCAGGGAGGGCAGGGGGTCCTGGGCTGCATAGTGACACTTTGCCCTTCCATGTTACTCAGTATGTAGAGAACCCTGACCTTGGCCGCTGGGGCCTGGAGCCCACAATGGTACTCCAGCAGCTGACATCTGGCCTGGCACACCTGCACTCCCTACACATAGGTAACTGCTGGCCCTGCCTCCTGTCCCCAACTTCCACCTGCTCTTCTCCTGCACCAGCCACCAGCTCCCTCTCCATGCCACCCCTGTAGTGCACCGTGACCTGAAGCCGGGCAACATTCTCCTCACCGGGCCTGACGGCCAGGGTCAAGGCAGGGTGGTCCTCTCGGATTTTGGCCTCTGCAAGAAGCTGCCTGCCGGCCGCTGCAGCTTCAGCCTCCGCTCGGGCATCCCTGGCACCGAAGGCTGGATGGCACCCGAGCTCCTACAACTCCTGCCCCCAAACAGCCCTGTGAGTCTTCCCGCCTGCCCCAGGCCACAGGGCTCCCTGTGTCCCAGCTGCCTTCCAGAAGAGGCCCTACCCCACTTGCTGAGTGATCCACTGCTCCAAGCCTCTGCTGCTTGATCTGTGCAGAAGGGCTCTTCTTACTAGGGCAGTGGTTCTCCAACAGGGAGATTTTGCTGCGCAGGGGATCTTAAGATAAAAACCAATCTTCACTGATTCACAATTACTGGGGAACTGATGTGGGAAGAAAACGCCCAGATCCCCGGTACCCAGTGGTTCTGATCTAATTAGCTGGGGTAGAGCGTCCTGGGTGTTGTAGAGTTGGGTCCACAATCACTGATGTGGATGGAGGGTTCTGGGGAGCATCCGCTGATGTAGATAAAGCACAGAACAGCTTCTGACCCCATGGGCACTGGAGTTGGGGACCCCAGGGTTATAGATTTTGGAGTCACAGTGTGTGGGTGGAAGTTGAATTCATAGGTGTAGATAATACCAAAGGACAGTCACTAGAGAAATCACTTCCACTCCCCAAATCAGGAGAAAGCTCCAAGTGGTGGGCTGGAGATCCAAGGAACAATGCACTAATGCTGCAAGCCCAGAAAGTTTATTTTTTTAAATTACTGGCCACTATTTTGACATTAGGGGAAATCCCGCATAAAAATCTGGATTTGGGATTCTCTTAGGGGGGAAAAAAAAATCAGCTCTGCCATCCTAGCAGAATCTCCTGGGGACGATTAGCGGGAGCTGGGGATCAGCTGGCAGGGTCAGGGCCAATGCCAGGTCTCCAATGCTCACCGTCACCTACTGTAGCCTCTGTCACCTACTGTAGCCTCTGTCATGCTCCCTGTGCACCTGCAGGAAAGAGCGGGAAAACCCAAACCAAAAACTCTGCAGGGTCACAGGTGCCAGGTGAAGAGCCAGGGGGGTCTTCAACAGAGCAGAGGGGAAGGGACCTAACGCCAAGAGATGCAGCCCAGGACATGGCCAGGAGTTGTAGTCTGAACCAACCCCTGAGGGGATTTAGCCAGGGTGACTTCCTCCTCCTCATTCCCGTCTCTCTGGCCCCCCAGACCACTGCTGTGGACATCTTCTCTACAGGCTGTGTGTTCTATTATGTGCTTTCTGGTGGCAGCCACCCCTTTGGGGACAGTCTTTACCGCCAGGCCAACATCCTTGCAGGAGCTACCTGTCTGACTCACCTGGAAGAAGAGGCCCACGGTGAGGGAGACCTAGGCCCAGCAGAGAGGGAGGAAGAGGGCACGAGGCTGGGTAGGCCTGAACCATCCTTCCTTCTGCCCCCCAGACAAGGTGGTGGCCCGGGACCTGGTGGAAGCCATGTTGAGCCCTGTGCCGCAGGCCCGCCCTTCCGCTCCACAGGTGCTGGCCCACCCCCTCTTCTGGAGCAGAGCCAAGCAGCTCCAGTTTTTCCAGGTCAGAGGGAAACCTTGGGAATGGCCCCCCAGAAGTCCTAAGGTTGGGTCCTGATCAACAAGGGAAGTCAGCGGAACTACCTGTTCCGTCGTGCCCAGATATTCCATTCCATTGTGTAACCCTGACCAAGGGGACTGTGCCTCTGAACCCATTTGCTCCTCTATACAATGGACACATGGCACCTGCCTTCTGGGTAGGTGGTAAATCCCAAAGGTGCAGCCCAGCAAATCCAAGTCCCCAAGAGACAATGGTCCTGACCACCCTAAACCAAGAGGCTCTCTGCTTCACACTCCTACCGCGAGACACTCCTAGCCTTGGGGCGGCTGGCACTGATCACAAGGCTCAGGAGCTCTGTGGGTCCTAGGACGCCAGTGACTGGCTGGAGAAGGAGTCTGGGCAAGGGCCCCTGGTGACGGCGCTGGAGGCGGGCGGCTACAAGGTGGTCCGGCACAACTGGCACAAGCACATCTCCGTGCCACTGCAGACAGGCAAGGCACACACCTGGGGTGGCCAAGGGGAGCCCATGCGGGGCAACTCCAGAGCCCGTTTCTCTGCCTACAGATCTGAGAAGGTTCCGGTCATATAAGGGGACATCGGTGCGCGACCTGCTGCGGGCCATGAGGAACAAGGTATGTTCTGGGTCTGGGTGGGGCCTGGATCCTGGAAGGGGGGCCACAGCTGAGCCAGGGTCCCCTATCACCCCCCAGAAGCACCACTACAGGGAGCTGCCGGCCGAGGTGCAGCAAGCCCTGGGCCAGGTCCCCGACAGCTTTGTGCAGTACTTCACCCAGCGATTCCCGCGGCTGCTCCTCCATACCCACCGCACCATGAGGAGCTGCGCCTCGGAGAGCCTCTTCCTGCCCTACTACCCGCCAGCCGCGGAGGCCAGGGAGCCATGCCAGGAGCTACCGGGAGCTGAGCCAGCAGAGGGCGCAGAGACAGCCTCCATCCCAGCAGGCAAGGGAGTTGGGCCTGCAGCCGATGCGGAGGCCGAGGCCCATCTCAGTCCCTGAGGAAACCAGGGAGGCCTGGCAGCCTGGGTCTGCTGGAGCACACCTTCCCTGAGCCCGGGCCCCTCAGGGAACACAGCCACAGTGAAGATTCACGTGTGTTTAATGCGTATAAAGCTGAGGAAGGGGCAGTCCCGATTCAATAGAAATTCTCTGTGCAATTCATCTGGTGGGCCGAGTGAGAGCAGGAGCCAGAACCCACACCCCAACATGTACAAAAATAACTTACACACCCCACCTGCAGGGCCACGGAGCTCCTGCCCAGCCCCCAGGGCTGGGGCACACTACAGAAACTGCCCACGGGAGCCAACCAGCGTAGGCCCGGGAGCTGGTGGGGGTGAGGAGGCGCCAGTCCAGAGGGGGAGGCCTAGGAGGAGGCCTTGAGGCGGTTGCAGGCCGAGCGCGAGCTCAGGAGCTTGTCCACCATGGTGCGGGCGTAGCGCAGCCGGCTGGCCAGCTCCTTGCAGCAGCCGAACTCCTCCAGCAGGCTCAGGCGGTACGTGCGGAAGTCCCGCTTCTCGTCAATGTAGGTCACGGCTGCCATCAGCGGACACAGGATGAGTTTGGTATGGTCCTGGAAGGAGGGAAGGGAGGCAGGAGATCCCAGCTGCCAGTGTGCACAGGGGACGGGGGAGGAAGGCACCGCAGCTGGGGGAGGGGGAGCACCGCTTGGCTCCCGTCCAGTGCCTGCAGCGGAGGACCAACACCCACACTCCCGACCCCCCCTCCACCCTTCTCCTGTCCCATCTACCTGGAAGAAGTTGATCTGCACGGTGCCATTGCTCAGGTGCAAGATGATGGCGCTGCGCGTGCGGAACCAGGTGCGCAGGTAGGGGAGCCGCGCGAGCTCGTCACCCTCGCGGGGCGTGATGTTGGCGCCCGCCTTCAGCAAGTGTTCGCTCATGTAATTGCGGAAGTACTTCAGGAGGGTGATCTGGAGGGAGAGTGGGGAGGGGCTTCTGTGACTGAAGCCCTGCTGCGCAGTGGCCGACCCCGGCCGCCCAGAGCCGCCAGGGGCTCAGCTCACCTTCTTCATCAAGGAGTTGGGGTGGGAGCTCACGGAGAGGTAGGACTCGGTGCCGTCGCGCTCTATGTATTGCAGGCTGTCCCCGTCGTCGTACAGGATGAGGCGTGTGGAGTCATTGAAGAGCACCCCTACACTGTTGTCACACAGCTGATACCCTAGAGGCAGGGGGAGGGAGACCTCAGAAAGGGGAAGGAAGCGGGGGACTGGGGACTGGAACTGGGAGGCCTGGGATGCAGACAGGAGAGTTCTGAGAGAAGGGGACCTGGGAGCCACAAAAGGCCAGAGCTTGTAACAACTTCAAGGGCCACTGGCTGACCTGAGCCACCCCCTATTCTGGGAGAGACCTACCGAGGCCATACTTGTCCGAGTAGTCCACCCACTTGCTGACCCAGAAGATGGGGATGCACGCGGGATCCTCCGCCTCCTCTGGAACAGACAGACAGACCACTGATCAGAACCAGTCTCCTCCCCGCCCACTCAGAGCCCACACCCAGGAAGCTTGCTGAGCACCCACTGCTCTGTCCAAGGGCCTGGGGCCCCAGAGAAGGCACAGCAGGGCCTCTGCCACCAACGAGCCCAGAGGAGTGGCAGCACACACACCTAACTGGCAAGCTATCACACTATGCACCAAGTTCCGCCCCTCCAGCAGGCTGGCGCTCACAGAAAGCCTACTGCGCACCAGGAGTTGGGGCGGGAATTCACGGAGAGAGCAAGATACAAAAGCCTGGCCTCGGAGCTCACATGTGAGGTGGGGTGTGGGGGGGAGATCAATCAAAACACATATGGACAAACTCCATAAGTTAGTTCTCTCATGGTAAAAGTCAGTGCCTAACTGGATTAAAAAACTGAGCAAATACACAATTCTGAATATATCAAATTGTTACGTTCAGTGCATGAAACAATCATTTTAAACACACTAAGCAAAGCCGGGAATTTTGGAATAAGCTGGGTGAAACGGTTATGGATAACTAACTACCCAGCAGGTAAAGGGTTGAGAAGGCCAGCAGTGGGTGCCAGGAGATGTTTGTGGAGCAGACATTGGAAGAAGCAAGAGTTCGAGGCTCGCAGATGTGGGGAGGAAGCGCTTTCCAGGGGCAGGAGCAGAAGGAACTAAAGGCCTGGGCCTGGGTCTCGGTGTCTGGAGGGAAGGCTGGGATCTACTGAGCAAGTGAACAGCATGCACAGACGTACACGCTGGCATGCTAGAAGGTGGAATACTTGTAGTGCAAGAAAAAGGCCACAGGGGCCCCACCCTGAGGGCCTTGGGTGTCAGGCTCACTCATTTAAATTTTGATCAATAGGAAACAGAAATCAAAGGGAGTCAGACGCTATTGACTTTCCCTGCTCCTCCAGGTGGCCCCAGCACCGCCCCCCCCCACCACTGGGGCCCTGCAGTACTCACCTTGCCTCACCAGCCCTCGCTCTGCGGGCTTGGAGGCATTGACACTGTGTAACTGCTGCAGCATGTCACTGAGGTGGCATTCGATCGCCTCATTCGTCTCCCGAACCACTGGTTCCTCTTTTTCCCGAGGACGATCAGGCTGGGGCTTCTCTGTGCCTAGGAAGGTGACAGTCATTAGCTGGGCACAAAATGGGGTGTGTCATAGGCGGGGACACAGGACCACCGTGACAGCTGGCACTATTCCCAGAGAAGAGCTTGTGGCTACCACTGCTTTGGGGAAACTGAGTCAGTATTCGCTTATCAGAGCAGCTGCTGTGCTCCTGTGACAGCTCCTGGTGCTCACCAGGAGGCCACAGAGCCAGGCACTCAGGCCTCTGACCAAACAGCGTGGCCTCGCAGGACATCACCTATCACCTAGGGAGACGGCCTGAAATCACCTACAGCTCAGAGCTGCTGCGCTTTAGGCAAAGAATTAAAGGCATCCTCGGTATCCAGAAAGACCCAGGGCTGAGAATCATAATTCATGGACTTAGTAGGCAACTTAATGAAAATTTAAGATTTTTCCACCTTAAAATTTGTTTTATACAATACTGAATTTATATAATGCTGAAACTAGTTACATATGAAATGTTAAAATGTAATATTAATTCTTCTCAGGAGTGAATAGTAAGCCTAAAGAAATTTAAAACAAATGTGCGCCCAAAAAAAAAAAAAAATTTGTTTTATATGCCTAGATGTAACCAAAGATGTAAACCAAAGTTTTCAAAAATAGCAAAATCAATAAATAAAACACTATGCTAGTATGGGGACTTCAGTGTGAAGTAATAAGAATTAGAGATTGGATTTAAAAACCCTAGGGAAGGGGCTGAGGATGTGGCTCAAGCGGTAGCGCGCTCGCCTGGCATGCGTGTGGCCGGGGTTCGATCCTCAGCACCACATACAAACAAAGATGTTGTGTCCGCCAAAAACTAAAAAAAAAATTTAAAAATTCTCTCTTAAAAAAAAAAAAAAAGGGCTGGGGATGTGGCTCAAGCGGTAGCGCGCTCGCCTGGCATGCGTGCGGCCCGGGTTCGATCCACCAGCACCACATACCAACAAAGATGTTGTGTCCGCCGAGAACTAAGAAATAAAAAATGTTAGAAAAAAAAAAAAATCCTAGGGAAGGGGCTGGGGTTGTGGCTCAGTGGTAGAGCACTTGCCTAGCATGTATGAGGCACTGGGTTCAATTCTTAGCACCACAATTAAATAAATGTCCATCAACAACTAGTAAAATATTTTTTAAAAAACGCTAATGAACAAGTGAGGGACAGTGTGTAGAATAGATAAACAAATGTTAATAACCACTGAAAAGCAGTGAGAATACATGGAAATTCATCATAGTTCTCTATGTTTGGGTAAGTTTTTTTTTTTAATGCTAAATATTTCAAATTAAAAACAAAAGAAAAAGTGATCCTTAAAATAATAGTATGCTAGCCTAAAGAATAAGATAGATCCATGAGTCCACTGCTAATATGATTAACTACGTAAATGGAAGAGAAGGGACAACACTCGTTGTAGAAGAAATCCAATCAATGATATGTAAAAGGCAAGGGGGGGTAGAAAAAAAAAAATCAGCATTTGTATACCTGAGTATTAGCCGGAGCAAAGCCCTAGGATCAATCCCCAGCATCACACACACACAAAAAATATATACACAGTAATAGTTGCTGCAGGTATAACCCACACATGGAGGCAAAAACTAATGGGCAATAGTTTGAGGAGAAAGAAGATAGTCTCAGAATAGTTCCCTGCAAGATACTTATTGATGATACAGGGAAAATAGTAACTTTGCAATGAAGAAACCCATCAGATGCCCCCTTAACCAAGTGGTCAAGATTAACATCACCAAGTAAAAAAAAAAAAAAAAAAAAAAAAAGCTGGGCCCAGTGGCACACACTTGTAATCCTAGTGGCTCAGGAGGCTGAGGCAGGAGGATCCCGAGCTCAAAGCCAGCCTCAGCAATTTAGTGAGGCCCTTAAGCAACTAAGTGAGACCCTGTCTCTAAATAAAATACAAAATAGGGCTGGGACATGGCTAAGTGGTCGAATGCCCTGAGTTCAATCCCCCGTACCAAAAAAAAAAAAAAAAAACCCAGAATCCAACATGAGATAGAACACCGAGAGGAACATCAGTTCTGCAGTAGTCTAGCCCAAAATGCACAACTCCAATGTAATCTCAAGGAAGCATCGAAATCAAATTAGGGGGCAGGGATAACTCTATTAGTCACTTAAATAGTAAGTAAATCTTGAAAAACAAATTGAAAGGTATTCTAGGAAATAACCTCACCAGTGCTTTTCAAAGGGCCATGACCACGAAACAGACTGAGGCCGTGTCCTAGGGTGGAGGAGACTAAGGCAACATGACAGCTAAATGCCAAGTGGGGTCCTGAATGGCATAGAACAGGGGTATGATGGGAAAAAACTGATGGGTCAAGGAAAGGCTGATGTTTGTTATATTGTCCCAAAGCTAATGTCTCTTTTTTTTTTTTTTTAAGGAGGGGCGGAGAAGGGGGGAGGGGGAGAGAGGGAGGGAGGGGGAGAGAGGGAGGGAGGGAGGGGGAGGGAGCAGAGAGGGAGGGGGGAGAGAGAGAATAAGAATAGAGGAGAGGAGAGAATATCTTTTTTTTTGGTAGATGGACAACACAATGCCTTTTTAAATTTTTTTTTAATGTGGTACTGAGAATCGAACCTGGGTCCCACCTGTGCTAGGCGAGCGCTCCACCACTGAGCCACAATCCCAGCCCCAATGTCTCAGTTTTGATAACTGTTTCTTGGTTAAGCGAGAGTCTGACATTTGAGGAAACTGGATGAAGAGCTTATGGGACTCTGCTTCATTTTATTTTGTAACTCTTCTAGGTAAGCCCCAAATTAATTCCAAAAAGTTTTAAAAGCAAGCAAGTAATCCCTAAAAGCCAAAAACTGAAATAGTTCTAAGTTCTGTATTAAAATGGTGACATATCCACACAGAGAAACAAAGTATTTCAAGCTACTTTTAAAAAAATATATTTCACAAAGGATAGTTTAAGCAAAGCAGAGCTTTAGAACCTTGGAACCACTTTATATATGTCAAAAATTTGGACTATGTTAAGATTTTCAACTTAAGAAATACATCCAAGTATAAAAATCAGAAGTAAAAAAAAAAAAAAATGTAACACATTTCTGTCTGAATCAGCCACTTAAATTAACCAAAGAAAAACATTAACTTCAAAGTGGAGAAGACAATTGCTATAAGATGACATTTGGGGGTGGGGGGCAACATTGGATCCATGTTCAAAGGCTTGAACTTGATAATGATGTCTGCCAGGTACCGTGGTTTGTAAAAGACCCTGTTTTTAGGAACTATACAGTTAACTATTAAGGGCAATGGACAAGATGTATATGAGATATTTTCAAATGGCTCAGGAAAAAAAAGGAAAAGATACATGGAGAGAGACTGACAAAGCAAATATGGAAAAAATGTAATTGGTGGATCTGGGGAAAAGGAAAGTATAGGAGTTAGTCCTGTCTACCACCTTTTCATAAGCTTGATCAATATAAAAATAAAACATTAAGATGATAAAATCAGAAATATCATAAACACGAGGTTTCCCCCCAAATATGCATTTCCTAACTCCACCCTCTGACAGGACCCAGTAAAGAGTCTCTGACTGTGATTTTGTAAGAAAATGTCCATCCTTTTAAAGAGACGCATACTGAAGTTTTAGGGGTAAATGGTGGAGTGCTAGAGTTCACTTTAAAAACACTTCAAAGGAACCACCAAGTAGATGAAGCAAATGTGTCAAGATCTGTGCGAGTGTTAAGTGGTGGGTCCAGGGGGTCTACTGCATTATGTCCTGGGTGTCTATGTGAAATGTTCCATATTTTCTCAATGAGCCATGCAAGAGTGATCGTGGGAACTTTTCACAGTGATCCAAAACTATTTTTCAGGCTTGGTGGGCTCAGCCATTTTCTTCTTGAGCCCGACACCCTGATCCAGCCAAGTTGCGTAAGGTCTGCTTTCCAGATAGAGCCCTGGGGCAGGAGGACACCAGGACCTTCTGGATGGGGGCCAGTCCCATGCCACACCCGAGGTCTGGAGGCCACACAGCAAGCTGTATGCACCTCTAAATCCTGGGCTCTGTTGGCTTACCCTGACGTGTGCTTACCTTTATTGAGGACCGTGAGAGGCTTCCGGTTACTGGGGTCAAGGCTGCTGGGAGCAATTGAAAACCTTGGTGGGATGGTGAGGCATGTGATGGGGAGACGGACAGGGATGTAGCCAGAAGTGAAGAACTCGTCATTGAGCAGCTCGTGAATGGTGGGGCGGGCAGTGGGATCTGTCTGGAGCATCTTTTGGATGAGGGAGGCAGCCACAGGGTTGATGTGCTGGAACAGAGAGCACAAGCCTTAAGCAGGATGTGACAGGGACCCCACATGCAGCACTGCCACAGTGGCCTGCAGGACCAGCCCACATGTAGACAGGCCCCTAGTCTCAAGGATGCCACAGGTCAGCAGTCCAGAGCAATGCCAAGTTCTCCACGATCAGCTTTGCCGACTCAACAAGGGTGGACTTAAGTGGCGAGTATAATTGTTTCCTTCCCCTTGAGACTCAAGATTAACTTGGCATAATTTCTCTCCTGAACTTGCCCTTGTACACTTAAAGTTGCTCACCACTAGAGGAGCACTGAAGAACAGGCCTTGAGGTTGGAAGACCTGCACTTAAACCTCCGCTTTGGCCTTTAGTATCAACTTGACAAGTAATCTGGACTTTCTAATGCCTTTGCATCTGCATCTATAAAATGGGAACACAGCCCCAAGCCTGGAGCCCCACTGAGAACATTCAATGGGATACAGTCTAACACAGGGCCAATGCACAGGAAGGGCTTAGCACTGATTCTGGACTTACTATGTACCAGGAAAGTGTTCCAAGTGCTTCCTGTCTATTAACTCATTTGCCCTCACAAAAACATCTGGGCGTAAGGATGAGGACACTGAGGCACACAGAGGCACAAGAGGCACAGAGAGGGTGAGGGCCTTGCCTAAGAATACACACCCAGCAAGAGGTGGAGATGTACTCCCACCCATGGAATCTGGTCACCTTGGGTCATTCCTTGCTGTCTTTCTAATAATGAACTCTTTGTGACTCAACAAGGGTGGACTTAAGAGGCGAGTATGATTGTTTGAAGACAGCAAGTCACAAGTTGAGGACACCAAACTGGGGAAATGGCTAGGTGCCAGCCTCTGAAACAGGCTATTCCTTTAAACAAACTTGTGCCGGTGGCTGTGAAAATTCGACACCATTTTGCCATTGCAAAGCCCTTGGATTCACAATGGCTCACAATTCAGTGAGCACTTACTGAATGCAAGTACTCTTGGAGAAGCTCCAGAGGCAGTCCCTCCACCTTATAAATGGGAAACTCAGCAGAGTCAAGACACTGGCCAGGTGTGACCTGGATGCTAAGCAGAAGAGTCCATTTGAATTAAGCTAGTCCATTTCCAAAGCATCAACCCATCTGCCTGATTGTCTCCTGTATTTTTTTCCTTCTTTTTACATAGCTTTTCTATCTACTTTCAATAATCTACAAACTTCCACTAGAAAAAAAAAAAATGCTTACATGTACATATGCATCAAGTTCTGGAGGCAACTTCAGATAAACATCCCCTATAGCTCCGTGAACCCCTAGACCTATCTCTGTCCTCAGTATAGAGTTGGGCTCAGTAAATAAGCTTCTGGAGAAAAATTAATTTTAAAGTGTTGTTAGTCACCTTGGGAATACTGTATTCATTCTTCTTGATCCGGAGGTAGGTCTCTTTTAGGCAAGATGTCTCAAAAGGTGGTTTGCCCACTAACAAGGTATACCTGTAAGCACAAGGTCAGATTCAGCACCAGCCTCTCAGGCAAAAATGCAAATGCAGAAGTAGCCTCAGGGCCAGAAGGAAGAGCAGGCATCCTTTGGACACACTCTGCTTAGCAGCCCCAAGATCAATAGCTAGGATTAGCCTTCAGTAGAATACAAGTGACCAGACCTGGATTCTAGTGGGCCAGGGATTGTTCCCCTCTGGCCTGCAGCGATCCAGGGCCTGAGGGTGCAGGCCATGTACATCAGGTCATTAGGTGGACTACCTGCTCCTGTAGGAGCAGCTCCATGTTCAGTAACTCTGTACCGAAGGTTTGTCGGTTTTATTTGAAAAAAAGTTCCATTGCAAAGAAGTCTGAAAGCCATTGCTACAACCCACGTCTCACCCCCGAGTACCCAGGCCAACAACAACACAACAGATTACACCTAAAAAAGCCCAGGCCTCTGCTCACCACTAACCCTTCTCTGCTAGGCTTGATCCAGATATCAAGGCACCTCCCACCCCGAGCTGATCAGAGTTTCTAAAACTTCACTGTGCAAAGGAAACATCCAAATTCCAATTTGGTAGGTATAGTCTGGGTCCTGGGATTCTTCACTTCTAACAAGCTTTCAGCTGATGCTGCTGTTGCTGCTGGTCTCGGAGGCCACAGCAGGGTTGTGGAGGCCTCCAGCCCCTTCCCTGAAGCTAAGGCCCAGGCCATGGGAATCCAAGTGATGAAGAAAGCTATGGTAAGGTGTTGTTGGGGGGCAGCCTTTCCACAAGGCAGGATGAATGCAGCCAGGCGAATGTCTCAAAGGGCCCCCTCTGAGGCCAAATAGGGCCGGAGCCAACTCCCAACTTACATGATACACCCAATGGACCATACATCCACCTCGAAACTGTGCCCCTTCTTGCTCAGCACCTCGGGAGCTATGTAATTAGGAGTCCCGCACAGGGTCTTCTTCCGCTCCCCATCATATTCCACTTTGGTTGCCAGTCCAAAATCCCCTGGGACAGAGGGAGGAAGAGGGGGTACTCAGATGCCAGCCTCTGCCATCTATCACTGCAGACAGCTGGCTCAGGCTTGCCCATCAAGCATCAGAGTCATTTGATCCCACAAGCCTCTGTTCCTCGTGGGCAGGAAGGCTTACCCAGAATCCTCCTTGCACTGGCCACAGGGACCAGGGCCTCCTGCTGACCTTTCTCAACCCTCCTCTTAGAAAAGGGAATTGACAGAGCAAAACTCAAATGCCTTTGAGGATTAAAGGAATACCCTTTAAGACAGCTGCTTAGTAAGTTGGTAAGGAAGTGACAGGGAGAGGTGGGGACAGGGGCAAGCCAGAGGGAGAATCTATGAGACACACCTGCTTTTCGGCCTAGCACAGGTGCCCTGAGGGAATGCCACCCTTGGGATAGTGGAGCTTCCAGTTTAAAAGAAGCTCCAAATCCAATTTTTTAGGCCATGTCTCCCAATTTTAAAAATGGAAGCCAGCTGGGCAGTAGCTCAGTGGTAGAGTGCTCTCCCAGCACTCCAGAAGCACCTCTCCCAAATAAGAAACGAATTCAAATTATTTTTCTAAGATACCATGTTGGGGCATACAAATGAAGCATCTTGAAGGCCAGACTCAGGCTTGTGGGCTCCGTTTTAAACTTCTAGACTAAAGAGACGTCTAAAGGCGACAGCAGCCCAGCCTTTCCCTCCTCCTGATACCCTCTCTCCAGGCGCCTGCTCATTCCCACCATGACAACAGTGGCGGCGAGCCCCCTCCAGCAGCATCTCACCTATTTTCACCTCCAGACTCTCGTTCAGAAAGAGGTTGCCCAGCTTGAGGTCCCTGTGAATCACCCGGTTTCGGTGCAGGTACTGGCAGCCCAGGACGATTTGCCGCAGGTAGTAGCGGGCCTCGGGCTCGGTCAGGGCTTTCCGCCTCTTGTGCAACTCCAGGAGCGACTGGAGGAGAAGGGCAGGCGGACTTGAGGGTTACCTGGCAAAGGAGCCCTGGACGAACCCGGACCCTGGCGGACCGAAGGGTCTGGGCAGGTTTCTCCCCATCGGATCCTCCCCCCGCCCCGCGCCCTCTCCAGGACCCTGCAGTCGCCTGCAGCACCCCCTTTCCTACGGTCCCTCCTCCAGTCCCGCTCTGGAAGCTCGAGTCCCCAGGCTCCCGACCTTCTCCGGAAGCTCAGAAGTTCGGCCCCAAGCACCCTCTCCCGCACCCAGCCCACTCCGGAAGCTCTGGCCCGCGGCGCCCCCGACCCAGGAGTCTTCAGCAGCCGCCGGGCTCCTGCACCGCCCAACGCACACTTCGCGTCCAGGAGACGCCTTTCCTAGCAGCAGTAGGTCTGGGCCACTTGGCCGGAACCTCCTTCCTAGCAGCTCCGAGAGCCCAGCAGCCCAGAGCAGGGCCCATTTCCATTCCCAGCTCGAGGGTTCCCAGCACCCACTCTCCAGCAGCCTCCAGCAGCCCCGGGTCCCAAGCGCCCCTTTCCGGGAAACTCTTTCCCAGCAGCTCCAGGTCCGGACACCCCAACCGGAGCCCCCAGGCAGCTCCAGGGCCCCCGCCGCAGCCACACTCACCCTCCGGCGGCAGAGCTCCAACACCACGAACACGAAATCGTTGTCCTCGAAAAAGCCGTGGAAGCCTACGACATGCTGGTGGGCCAGGCTGCGGTGAATGGAGATCTCCATGGACATCTTCTCTTTCTGGTGCGGCTTAAGCAGCAAAGACTTAGGCACGATCTTGCCCGCGAACACCTCTTTGGTGTCTGCGTCCGAGATCTCGAAACACTTGGCGAAGCCGCCTTTGCCCAAAAAGCGGCCCCGCACATAGCGCCGCCGGCTGCGTGGGTCCACTAAGACCTCGGGGATCTCTTTCGCTAGTGGAGCAGCCGCTGGGGCTCCAGCAGCCGGAGCCCCGACTTTCCCTGGGTCGGCTGGTGCCCGCGCCAGCTTCCCCGCAGTCGCCGCCGCACTCATGTTCCCAGAGTTGCTCAGCAGACCTGGCTGGGTGCAGAGGCTCGGCTCCGCACCGCTCCGCTCCTCCCCGAATTCAAACGCGGCGCTGGGAACGTTACAAAAGCCTACGCGCCACTGATTGGCCGCGGGGATTTAAAATCCAAACCCGCCCGGCGCGCGGCACCATGGGAGCGACCGGAGCCGCAGCCGCCTTTAATTCCGTATCCAGCCCCTTAGAAAACTTGATTGACAGCATCCGCAGACAGCCTGCACGTGTGATAGCCTGGGAAACCCTACCCCGCGTGGGGATGCCGAGACCCAGTCCCGGGAGGGGACAGTTGGTTTAGGGTTTGCCTCCTGCGGCGGGGAAGCTCCTGCAGTTCACTCGCGCCGCCTCCTGGTGGCTTTTCCTAACACCTTCCTCCCTCCGCCTCCCGACTTCTGGAATAGAAACTCGGAGACCTGGCGGCACGAAGAGGCGGCTTAGGGCAGTACCTGATTGCCATCATCAGCTCTCTGCCAACCCAGGCTAAACAAACAGAAATCTAAGTAAAAACGGGATGCTTGTCCTGTTTTAATGCACCTCTCATGGCAAATCCTCCACATACCCCCACTTCAAATATTGGCTCCCTCTGCGTCCCTGTTTACTGAGCAACTACTTGAAGTTCAGTGCAGGGAGCGGCAGCATTACCATCACCTGGGAGCTCGTTAGAAAGGCAAGGACAACTGTTCAGGCTCTACCTGCTCTACAGGGTCAGAATTTGCCTTTAAACAAGGCTGCCCAGGTGATTCCTACACGTGGTGAAGTTCAAGAAGCAACACACAAACACAGCCAAAGATGCTGGCTCACTGCTGGACCTACCTCCCAGTGGACATTGCAATTTCTTGGTCAGGGGGAGGATGGCTGGTTGGAAGAATGCCTAGCACACTGGCATGTCATGGCCAAGTTTGTCCTGCAGGTTGTTTTGTTTGGCTTTTAAAAATTTGAATTCATTTCCAGTATTTAAAAAGGGAGCGCCCATAAAAATGAAGGTTTGTGGCTTTTCCTGAAGGGGAGAAAATCAGCTCAAGCAATTATAAGCCTAGATGTTCTTCCGGTTGGCTGGCATTCCCAGCATCCTCAACACCTTTGCCCATTTCCTGTCTGGCTTCTGTAGGCACTGCAGTGGCCACTCTGGAGTGGCAAAGCACCCAGGTTAGAAGCTCTTTCTCTGTGCTGCCCTAGCACCTATGGGTCCCTGACAGAACAAAACCTAACCATATAGTCAATGGTCTTTTTGTTTGGGTTTTGTTTTGATACTAGGGATTGAACCCAGGGCCTTGCACATACTAGAAAAGTCCTCCCTCTATCACTGAGGGCTACACCCCCAGCCCTCAAACTTGAGCATATTGTGCTCTTTCCCAGCCTCCTGGTTAAGCTGAGAGACAATGATGAGGATTGGTGCTGTGGTTTCTACCCCTGTTCCAAGGTCACAGTGCAATGCCTGATTAAAGAGGGTAAGCACTGAATGTTTGCTGAATAAAAGAAAAGTTAAAATTTTTTTTCAATTAAGCTATTTTTTTTGTCCCCTTGGTGTGTAATCTTTTATTTGAAAAATTTCACTGAAATTTAGTATATTTACAGGGAAAAAAAAAACATTGTCGTAATTCAACAGCTAGGTGAATAATCACAAACCCAAAGGCCCTTTGCAAACAGTACCCAGATTGAGAAAGCAAATGCTACAAGACCCCAGAAGTGCCCCTGATGCACTGTGTGGAGTCCCCAACACCGCCTTCCAGTTGATGGCCCACGTGGAGAGAGCCACAGGGCTCCCAGAACAGACATGGCTGGCATATAACAGAGGAAGGGAATGAAGCAAATCAGAAAAGGAAAAGGTGCAGGCCCAAGTCCAGAGGAAACTGGGTGCAAACTCCCTGTGGGAAGGAGGGGGTTCGAGGCTCTAGGCCTGCTTCTGCTTCCAGGCAGCCCGGCTCCAGCTGGGGCTGAACCGCACACTACAGAATGCAGCAGGTGTCGGGCTGGAGCCTGGTCCAGGCGGTGAGGATGTGTGAAGTCGGGGTTCCAGGCCAACCCCTGCTTTTCCTCAGCTGCAGCACGGGCAGGCTGCAGGGCCAGACAGCTGTGGTCCAGGGCCAGATGACAAGCACAGCTTCCTTTCTCGACAGTCTTAAGAGTCCAGATTGACCCATTCAAAAACAGGCGCATCAGGCTAGGAAATCATCAGCCTCCAAGGGTCAGACTTGAGATTCCAACAAGGGCTCATTAGCAGCTTAACTGCCTTTTCAAAGCCAAATGTGGGTTTCCATCCAGAAACTGGCTCTCTTTCATGTGCTCCCTTTCTTTCCAGAAGCTCCAGCAGACACAAATCACAATAAAAATCACCAGTTATAGAGATTTCTCCCGCTGTAGCCACGAAATGCAAATGCCAACTTGTGACAAAAAGCCAGGAAGTTGTATGTCATGGACACCTTTTTTTTTTTTTTTTTAATGGGGAAGATCCTCCTGGCATTGATAAAATTATAAACATATAATATTTTATATATCCAGGTGCAACAGTCATAAAATACAAAGCCATTTTTTAACCTTTATTTTATTTATTTATTTTTATGTGGTGCTGAGGATCAAACCCAGTGCCTCACAGTTGCTACGCAAAAGTTCTGTCACTGAGCCCCAGCTCTAGCCCACAAAGCCAATTTCTTAAATGCAAATTTTCTCAGATCCCTAAAAGTAATTCTACATTTATAATGTTGCAGTGTTACAGGTTACAAGCCTGCCATTTGAACTCTTATGCAGAATGTCCACACCACAAAGTATGGTTTTTTTTTTAAAGAGAGAGTGAGAGAGGAGAGAGAGAGAGAGAGAGAATTTTTTTTTAATATTTATTTTTCAGTTCTCGGCGGACACAACATCTTTGTTGGTATGTGGTGCTGAGGATCGAACCCGGGTCGCACGCATACCAGGCGAGCGCGCTACCGCTTGAGCCACATCCCCAGCCCCAAAGTATGATTTTTAAGCCATGGAATAAACCAATAAAACAAGTTAGAGTGTTTTGCATTCACATATCCCAAGAACTATTGTTGAGTATCCATGTATTCTTTATTTATTCCATTTAGAAACATTTACCAAAAAATGAGGAAAATATCCCTAATTTCTTGGGGTCCTGTAATAGCTGTTTTCATAGTCCCTTCTCTTTGACAACATGAAGTTTTCATTTTTATTTTTGCTTTATTTTGAGACTAGTGGCACTGTGTTGCTAAGACCGGGCTTGGAGTTTCCAGGTTCCTATGTAGCAATTATGGTGTGTTAATACAATCTATCTGCACAGTTCAGTAATAATGATTCTAACAGTGAACCCTCCCGAGCTCTGATTATGTGCCAGCTTGGCAAAGATGATTGCACTTCATCTTCACAGCGACACCAAGGAGAAAAGAATTATTATTCCTGCTCTGTAGATGAGGAAATGAGCACTTCTGGATGAGGTTGCTTGCCAAGGTTATGTGGCCAGGAGGTGGGAGGATCTGCAACGTCAACCAACTCTGCTGACTCCAAATACACCCACCTGCACAGTGCCTGCCTGTACACAGCCTCTCGGGGCCTTGGTGTTTGTGCTGTAAGGCTGCAAACCCCTTGTCCACTGCTCCCTCCCTCCCTTCCTGCTAAAAAGCTATAGACGTATTATTAACTTGGGAATTAAATAACCTGGGTTTTAATGCCAGCAACTTCCTTCCCGATGTGTGACCTTGGGCAAACTACTTACCCTCTCTTTGCCTCAATTTCCAGGACTATAAAATGGAGGTCATTAGAGTGCCCATCTCCTAGGACCCTATCTAGGAGTGCATATTGAAAATACTTGTAAAGAGATTAAACGAGGACAGCACTTCAAACAATGCCAGGCACAAAGCACATGGTTTTATTTTATTATTATTATTATTTTTTTTTTTTTGGTACTGGGGATTGAACCCAAAGGGTGCTTTACCACTGAGCCACATCCCCAGCCCTTTTCATTTTTTATTTTGAGTTTTGCTAAAGTTGCTAAGGCTGGCTTCAAACTTGGGATCCTCCTGCCTCAGCCTCCTGAGTCTCTAGGATTACAGGTATGCACCACTGTGCCTGGTAGTTGTTGTTATTAAAATAAAAAGAACCTGAGCTGAGGCCTGGGCTCTTGGTCTCCCCCAGGCCTTTGCAATCCCTAAGCCTCTCATTTCGTTATTCTCCCAGCCCCCGGCCCTACTGCTTCCTCCAGCTCTTGTTGTTCCCATGGACAACCAGAAAGTGCACCCCAGACATCAGAGACTGTGGTGAGCACAGCTGAAGAGACAAGTTGATGGGCCAAGGGAAAACAGGGGTGAATGTTCAGACCCAGAGTCTGAAACCGGAGGTGTGAATTTCATTCATGTCTTTTCTCAGATGATTTTCATCTGCATGACCGCTTTGCCCAATGCCCATGGACTTGAAGATACAGAAAGGTCCCCGGACATAGAGGTGCCTGGAGCCAACCCACCAGAGAAAACTTCAGGAAAACAAAGAATTAACCCCTGGAGCAGCAAGCAAGGACTCAGAGCCAACTGCACCGGGTCCATGGAATTGGAAGAGCTTCATGAAACATGAACTTTTGCAGCCAGGTAGGAGTTGGCTCTGACTGCAGTCCAGCCACTGACTAGCTGTGGCATCTTTACTTAACTTCAGCTGTGTGCAAATTTACTTTACCTCTCCCTTTATTCATTTCCTCCTCTGCAAAATGGGCTGTGAAAATCCCTAGTTTTTAAATTTTTTTTTTAGTTGTAGATGAACACAATACTTTTATTTATCTATCTATCTATCTATCTATTTATTTATTTATATTGGTGTTGAGGCTCAAACCCAGTACCTCACACACGTGAGGCAAGCCCTCTACCACTGAGCTAAAACCCCAGCCTGAAAAATCCCTACCTTTTAGACAGCTGGGAGAATGAAATGTTTTCTAAGTGCCTGGCACTCCATCATGCAAAGCAGGGAAGAATGATCTCTTTTCTCCATCTTTTTGTGATGGACTGATTATGAAAGCAAAGGTGTTCTTAATCTAATTTTAAATTTTAAAACACACACACACACACACACACACATACACACACACTCACATACACATACATATAAGAATGTAGCAGCTGGGTGTGGTGGCACATACCTAATCCCAGCAGCTCTGGAGGCTGAGCAAGCCTCAGCAACTTAGTGAGACCCTGTCTCAAAATTATAAATAAATATAAAAGGCCTGGGAATGTAGCTCAGTAGCTCAGCGCCCCTGGGTTCAATCCCCAGTTTAAAACAAAAATGAACAAACAAACAAACAAACAAAAAAAAAAAGTTGCATCTTATACTCTAAGGGGCTCACTCAAGGGTTTTCACATTCTGGTGACTTTATTTATAGGGACCATTTATTGAGTGCCCACCCGCAGCCCGCTCTCACACCTGCACATGAATGCACTTGAAGTTCAACCCTCCCCATCTTGCCCACTTGTGGATGAGATGGAGGTTCTGGAGGTGGGGTGACCGTGACAGGGCTAGTAAATGCAGGGTGGGCCTGCCCTGCCTGTCTCCAGAGCCCACACTTTGGACCACTATGATGACCCTGAATACAGGTCCCTCGGGTCTCCGTGTCCAAGGACTCGTTGGCTTTCTCCCCTACCAAGCTATAAGATCCTGTGGGGGGCGGGGGGGGGTTGTGGCTCAATGGTAGAGCGCTCCCCTAGCGCAGGCGAGGCCCTGGTTCGATCCTCAGCACCACATAAATAAATAAAATCAAGGTATTGTGTCCAACTACCACTAAAAAGTAAATATTTATTAAAAAAAAAAAAATCCTGTGGGTGGGGACTGGCTCCATCTTATTCTCTGCTGTATTCCCAGGACCTAGGGCAGTACCAAGCACTCAGGGGTGGCTCAGTCAAGAATTTGGCAAATGACACTTTCTTCTCTATGTCACATGATATCAGGTCCCACATCCCCACTGTGAAGAGGCAGCAAGCACACATGCTACAAAAAGCACATGCCATTCTGAAAGTTTCTGAGGGTTCCGGCTGGGACGGCACTTGTCCAAGCTGGCAGGACATTTTGCTGAGACCAGTTCTATAATAACCATGCCTTTGGACACACTGTCCCAACACTGCCTGTACCATTTCAAGGGCCTCGAAGCTCACAGAAGTTACCCCAAGAGATCACCAGCTGGATCTGTGTACCTGTCGCAACCATCCAGATGGGCTTGATGCCAATTTGTTCTAGAGAGTGGCCAAGGCCAGACAGAACCCTCAGGGCTGTCACCTGACGGATCAGGATATTGAAAAGGCCTCCCCAGTCACCAGAACTCTTCTTTATAGTGAGAAACTTCTGAGGGTGTGTTAAATAGGTACACTATCTCATTAATTCAAGTCTGATTAATTTCAAGTCTGCTGCCACCCAGATGGGTCAATGACAAAGAAAGAAACTGTGGCCTCAGGTCCTAAGTGAATTAATGGATACAGAAATGACTAATTCAGAAGCCACCACCCATTCCAACCAACCACAAGGGCTGTGCACTGCCCACATAAAACAGAACCAGTCAGCAGGAGCCTCACAGGTTCAGCATTCAACCCTGTGCCCTGTACCAAGGATCTGGCATGTGAGACTAACCTGGGGCAGAAGTAGGGCTACATCCGGGCAATCACCCCGTCAAAAATGTGCTGAATAACCCACAGGCTCAAGTCTCATTCCTCAGGAGCCAGTGTGGGGACAAGAACGTAACTAGAATTCCACCTCAGACCGTGACAAGGGCCCTGCTGGGCTGTAATGGGGTCCATAGGAAAGCAGTTCTAGAAGACGCCTGTGCACTAAATGGCTTTTTGTTGAACACCCCTCTTGGACCAAGCAATATTTCCCTCTGCTCCCTAATTGAGGCCCAGATGCCCCTTCAGGAGTATCCTCTGAAGGTACCCGCCAGACAGTGAAGAGAGACGAGGTAGGTGGTGAAGGTAAGCAGGAGAGGAATGAAGACAACAGAAAAAGGAAGGGGACTGGATGGCCCCTGATCACTCTTCCTGCCTGGTCCTCCCACCCTCCTCTGATATCACCCCCACCACCGGGTGCCAACTCTCAGCCCATGCAGGTACATGGCTGGGAGAAGTCAGTGTATTTGAACTTCCTGGCCACAGCGATGACTTGAGTCTGAATACTGTCCAGTCTGAACCAAGAACCAAATCCAGGTTGGTTGGTTGGTCTTCCCCAGCAAAGGGAAGTCCTATCTATCAATAAGGAGAGCTGTGGGGTCACACATGGAGCCTGAAAATAGTGCCAACTCAAAGAAGAGCAGAGGTGAGAGCGGACGGAAGAGAGATGGATCCCATGACCCTGTTTGGAGTCCTGGGATCTAACCGGAGCCTGATCCATTCCTGGCCTTCGAAGCTCCGAGAGCCAACAAATCCCTCTCTGCCCCAAGCCAACTGCCAACTGGAAGGCTCCCAGTCAGGTCTTTTCCATCTGCCTCCTCTTCTGGGACTACTTCAAGGACAAAGAGATTTTCTTCTCAGGGGGTTATAAAAGTAATTATCTGGTGACAGACTGTCCCTGGAGACAGAGCCACCATGGAGACAGAGTCCAGCTGGCCTTTCCTAGGATACACACTCAGGACATTAACACACTTTCAAATGATACCAGAACATAATCATAGACTCATTCACTGTCTGTAGTAGATACCGGTTTTGTCTTCTCAGAACCTCGCTTCGGTAATGGAGTCTGGCTTTCTTCCCCACCTGGCAGGGGGCACAGAGGAAAGCTCATGACCCAGATTGGGCTCATCATAGAGCCAAACACCACTGGCCACAGCGATCAATCCAACAAGGATCTGCCAAACTAAAACTGGGAGGTAGGGGAACCTTTCATTCAGGATGCGAATCTGGAGCTGATAGTTGTTATGTCCTCAAATGCTCAGAGAGGGGCTGGGGATAGAGCTCAGAGGCTGGTAGAGCGCTTGCCGCGCATGCGCAAGACCCTGGGTTCAATCCCCAGCCCCACCAAAAAAAAAAAAAACTACAGAGAAAGCCACTTACAGTTGAGAAAAGGAGGCAACACAGCATAAGTCGGCACAAGTTTACCTGCGTCTCCCAAAGTCCGGTTTCCCCTTTTCACTATTAGAACCTGTTTTTTGAGTTTTTTTTCAGGTTTTTTTTTTCCTTTTTGTACTGGGGATTTTAACCCACGTGTTTTACCACTGAGCTATATTCCCTAGCCATTTTTCCTTTCCTTTTGAGACAGGTCTCAATAAATTTCTTAGGGCTTCGCTAAATTGCTGAGGGATCTCCCTCCTGTCTCAGCCTCCTGAGCCAGTGAAATTACAGGCATGCACCACCATGCCCGCTTCCTCGAGGTTTTGCTGTCCAATGTGGCCATGTGATGCCACAGTCTGGCTGGGCACAAAATAGGGCACAAAATAACCGAGCCGCCACGAGGCACACACGTAGGTTCAAAACAGGAACTCCTTTATTATCCGAGCCCGTGCACGCCACCCACGCGGCCCTTCCAGGAACCACCAACCGGAAATCCCTCCTCAGGCACTTCCCCAACCAATGTGAACTCTCCAGGAATCCCTGCGAGAACTCCAACCCTAACCCTAACCCTAACCCTAACTCCGCCCCAGGCAGACAGCAGGGGTCTAATATATAATTGAATACACAGCTTAACGTAACCATCATCATCTGAATAGATCACTGGCGTCACCTCTCAACCACTCCCTTCTGGCACAAATGCTATGCGTCATTCCAATTTGGCTGTGGCTCTCAGCAATGTGACAATACAGTAGGAGCTGGGGTGCCTGATGACATCATGGAGCCCATCACTCACCTGCCTTGGCCCATATGCCTATCTACGCACTGTGAGATGAGAGAGAAACTTCTATCTTGCTGGAGGAACTACATTTTGGTGGTTTCTTTGTTACAGTAGCCGAATATGTCCCTTTACTAATGTGCAAATGAAAAAGAGAGAGGAAAGCCAGCCAGCTCAATGGAGTTCACGTTTGCAAAGAGTTGTCCCTGCAAAGTTACTACTTCTGGAGTGCCAAGTGCCAGGAACTGTCCCTTCATACAGCTCATTTAACTGTACCCACTCCAGCTTTCTGAGGGGCCACTGTTGTTCCCTGTCTGCAGTTTAGGATTCCAGGGCACAGGGAGATGGAATAACTTGCCCAAGGTTCCCATTACATTACTGCTTATGCTTGTCTTTCCATGATTTGTTTTGGGAGCCAATAACCCGCCCCTCCTTTCTGCCTACACTGGCTTTATTTATTTTTTGTTGTTTTTGGATATGCATGACAGCAGAGTGTATTTTGACATATTATACATACATGGAGTCTAACTGGGATCCCATTCTTATGTTTAAACATGGTATGAGTCACTCTGGTTGTACATTCACATATGAACATAGGAAAGTGATGTCCAGTTCATTCTACTTTTTTTTTTTTAAAGAGAGAGTGAGAGAGGAGGGAGGGGGAGAGAGAGAGAGAGAGAGAGAGAGAGAGAGAGAGAGAGAGAGAGAGAGAGAATTTTTAATATTTATTTTTTAATTCTCGGCGGACACAACATCTTTGTTGGTATGTGGTGCTGAGGATCGAACCCGGGCCGCACGCATGCCAGGCGAGCGCGCTACCGCTTGAGCCATATCCCCAGCCCCTCATTCTACTTTCTTATTCCCAGTCCTCCTCCTTTCTCTTCATTCCCCTTTGTTTAATCCAATGAACTTTTATTCCCCCACCCCAAACACACACACCCTTATTTTGTGTCAGCATCCACATATCAGAGAGAACATTCAGCCTTTGGTTTTGGGGGCTGGCTTATTTCACTTAGCATGACAGTCTCCAGTCCCATCCATTTAGCAGCAAGTGCCATAATTTCATTCTTCTTTATGGCTGAGTGATATTCCATTGTGTATATATGCATATTTTCTTTATCCATTCATCTGTTGAAGGCCATATTTGTTTTTCAAGCTGGATTCTATCACATGCAACAAAGCATCCTAACTGGATTTTTTCTAATCTAATTTGCACATTTCTTTACAGAGTCTAACACTATGGTACAAATCGTAAAGACGCCACTTAACTCATGCAAGAAATACCTTCTTCCAGGAAAGCTGCTTCTGTTTATAATCATCAGACCACAGCTGTAGCTACAAGGTAACAGGGCACATTGCAAGGACACATCTTCTCAGAGGGGACACTAGCCTTTCTGCCAGTGGCACACATTATTGGAAGATCCAGTCCCCATCCCCTTTTCCTTGCCTGCCTGGAAAAGCAAGATATTCACTTTTTGCTTTCTGGAAAGCAAGGGCTGGCCAGAGTCACAATTCTGGGCGATGCAGAATCTCGCAGCATGGAGGGATTGTAGCATATACTGGCTGCAAGTACCAGCTCTCGAGCCAGAATGCCTGGATTTCCTGCCACTTCAGCTGGGTTAATCTGGCCATTTACCTAACCTCTGTCCCTTGGGGATAATGACTAGATCTATCTCATGATCAATTGTGAAGATTTAAGCAATTTAAATAATGTAAAGAATTCAGAAGAGTATCTGGTACATAGTAAACATTCTATGAATCTTCAACAAGATTGGTACTTTTTTATAATGCTTCAGTCCTGGTATGGAACCATCTCTAAGATGTATTAAGAAGCCAGATGCAGAACACAGGTGTAGGTGCTCCCTTGTTGGAATAAACAAGAGTTGGGGCACACACCTGGATCTGCTTGTGCGTGCACAGCCTATCTTTTGTATAACAGAGAACCAAAAACTGTTCAGAGAGGTTGCATCTGGGACACAGAATGTGGGACTGGAACTCTGCACTGAGGAGACCTACTCCATGATATCTCCTTTCTCTAGCAACTGGACTTGATTTTTGAAATTATGGGCTTGAATTAATGATTTTAAAAGTACATTTGAAAGGCCCCCCAACATCCCATACATTTCAGTTGTTTACCAACAAAGTAGGTAGTCATTCGCAAAAGCGGCAGGCTTCCTTTTGCAGATGTGCGAGCACAGCTGGATGGAAGTCTGTTAGACAGGCCCTGGGAGATTTCTGAAGTCTAAACTCTGCCAATTCTGAGATTCACTTTTATGGTGGCACAGAAGGACGAAGGACCTTGGGGAGATGCCAGGATAAGAGCAGGAAACATGGGAATTATCATGGCTGGCTGGCATCAGAGAGGACACACAGCAGACACACAGCAGACAGCTCAAGGTAAGTTTGTCTCATCTTTCAGGGCACAGCTGGAGTGCAGGCTGTGGAGCCAGACAGACATGCGTCAGCCATTCCTTCCCAGTATGGATTAGACAAAACTGTCTAACGTCTCTGAGTTGTTTTCTTGTCTGTAAACTGGGAATAACATCCACCTTACAGAGTTGATGAGAAATAAGCAAGGCATAGTGTGCACCTACAGTCCTAGTTACTCAAGAGGCTGAGGCAGGAGGATCTCTTGGGTCCAGGACTTTGTGAAATAAGTGAGCCAATGAATAGAAAGATGGTGACCTGACACCAGGCACATGGTGAAGAGCCTGGGGAAAACAGCAGCAGCCATGGCTGGGAGTGGAGCATGCTCACCCTCAAACAACTCATCCATGTGTACATCTTTTAATGCACGAACACACAAAAAATGACAAACCAGAAGGGAGTTTTAATAGAATTAGCGAAGATGATTACATAAGGCTCTTTCTGCAAACCCCACAACTGGAAGGTAGGTCAAGCTGGCTCCTACTGGGTTCTGACTTCCAGGCTGAGCCAATCTGTCCCATTCACCTTCAGCAGGCCAGAGTCCTGAGGAGGCCAACCTTCTCAGCTCCTCACTCTAAACCTCCTTTCTAAGCCAAGAGGTCGGAGCAGGACCAGGAAGGGTGGTGCGACTGGCCAGAGGAGATGGTAAGAATACCGCTGGCCGTGTCGCTCCTTGGGCTCTGTGCCCACCAGACAATTTTAAGAGCCATTCATGCATACATATGACCTGTGAGGTTTTAGGCAAATATGAGGTGGGTTGAATGGTTCTAGGTCAGAGAGCAAGTGTTCACAAATGCTTTGTTTTCAATGAAATCAGACAAATACCTTGAGGCAAGGAGTGACCACCTGACTAATCCATTTACATGGGAGACTCAAACCTGGAACTTTGCAAATACAAACTGTGGGGTGCTAAGGACTTCTCTTATAGGGAAAACCAAAGGCCCTGGAACAGAATGCTAGAAAGACTTTTATTAACCACCTCGGGACAGTAATTTGGGGAGGAGACACACTAACCACCAACAGGCAACAGGAATCAGGGCTCAGAAGTCACACTTTCTCCAGGATTATGAGCAGTTGTGGCCCCTGGTCAAACACGTCAGCAGCAACAGAGCTGAGCGTCCTCTGAGTGGGTGCCATGAGGGGGCGTGGCCATGAGCGGCACACCTGCCTGTTACCTCCACCCTGGGGGAGTGCTGTGCCCTGCAGGCCCCTCTCAGCCTGGATCTAGCCATCCACGGGACCACGGTGCTGGAGTGTTGCAGAGTTAGGAAGGTCAACTCTGTGTTCCACAGATAATGGGATGAAGTGACGGTTGACAGATAAGGTGTGAGACAGCATGTGGAGCCGACTCCTCCAGATGTTCTCTTATTAAATTCTTAAGAGCTTAGAGCCGTGAAGTTTTGAAACATTCTCAATTTTAAAAAATAAAATAAAATAAAGAAAGGAGGAAGTGTCAAACACGCACAAGCTCCTGGAGATGCTGACGCTCACTTCGTCCCCAAGTTCATCTTAGAGCTCAAACAAATCCAAGACATGAAGCAGAAACACTAGACTTGTGTCAAGGGCAAAAACTTCTGGTAGTAGCTCTTGGTGACGTCAATCATCAGCTCTTGAGTACATTCTGGAAGCTCCCCTGAGAAGAGTCCTGAGGAAAGAGAGACCTGGTCAACCAAGGGGAGCCAGGGAGGCCTACAGCCTACAGGAGACCTTTCTTTCAATTTTATCTAAATACTAGGTTTTCCAAATCTTCAGTACTGACAGTATTCCACTGATCATATCTTCTAAATGATATGAATTTGTGAATGCATGGAAGCAACTATACAGTTCTCCAAACAAAGAATCAGCCCAGGTAGATGTAGATAGGACATGAGTGCAAGATCCCAATTATTAGAGCATTACTGATTATTTCAGAGGCTGTTCCAGACCAGGACTTGCCCACTCCCAGGATTCTGTTGTTACTCCCACTGAGCCAGCCTTACTCTTGTCTTTGAGGTAAGAAACTATCCTGTCTGCAATGAAAGTAAACCCCAAACCCAACGACAGCAGACATAGATAAATCAAGGAAGGGAGGACCACAGAAGGGGCCTCCACAGAAAGACAGTAATCACAGGCAGGAACTTGCAGGCACTACACTCAGACAACTGTCTTAAAGAGCACTTTAGAAACAGCTAGCAAAATTTTCAACATTCATATCCTGTGGTATGACAATCTAAATTATTGTTATTATTCTCTTTTTATATTCTCTTTTTTTTTTTTTTTTAAATAATGGGATTGAAACCAGGATCACTCCGTACTGAGCTACATCCCTAGACCTTTTTATTTTGAGACAGAGTCTCACTAAGTTGCCTAGTCTGGCTTTGCAAGGAGAATTGGTCTTTCTTCAAAAACATACAGATATCACATCAAAATACCAATTTTTAGCTCCTCACACAACATCAGAAGATCTGATCAGGCCTGCAGGAAGCAGCTGACAGGCTATGACATCCACCATTTGCTTTGTCTGTCTGGCTCCTGCAGGCACCTGAGTTCTTGGCTCCTGACTCTCATCCTTTCTGGCTGATTTCCCTTTCATTTTGTCCCATGACTCGGTTATATCATGTGCTGCTCTCCAAAAACATGCCAGTTTTCCTGCAACCCTGTGGCTCTGGATTGAAAGATGAAGACAGCCAACAGCGTATCCAGATGGTGGACATTTATCTGTGAAACTACATAAAAGAAACGAGAAGTCCTGACACAGTGCAAATAGAACCGACTCTATCTCTATAAGGGTCTTAAGGGACAGTCAAGGCTTCCCCACTAATCAGCCTGGACATGAGGCCAACCCACCCTCTCTAAGACTGTTTCCTCGTTTATGCAGAGACCTTTAAGTTCCCATGCAGAAATCCTTCATGAGAAGCTGGACATGGTAGCATATGTCTGTAATTCCAGCTACTCTGGAGGCTGAGGCAAGCAGATTGAAAGTTCAAGGCTAGCCTGGGCAACTTGGTGCGACCCTGTCTCAAAATGTAAAATAAAATAAAATGGGTTGGGCTGTAGTTCAGTGGTAGGGCATTTCAAAACCAGTGTTTATTATTTAAATTTGAACTACCAACCAATGCTTCCCAGTCTTCTGTCATCAAAGTTCAATGACAATAAGAAGCTGGTGCTAAGGAACTTGAATAAGTTTTAAAAGATTAAGATCTTTCTCTGCCAATATCCTTTTCAACTCAGATTAGATGCATGTCGGGTAAACAGTGGGATTCCAATATGGAGAGAGTTACTAAAAAAAAGTCTCGTTTCTTCTCAGCAAAAGCAGAGAAGCGTGACACAGAATGGCCAACTGCCCTCCCCAGAGAAACTGAGTGATGACTTTGTACATCGTTGAAATTCATAATCAATGATCTGAGTGACGAGACTTCTTTTAATTGGAAAAGCAATTAAAACCACCCAGTGGAAGGTATCAAGTACTGTCACATGCTCTCTTCATACCACATTGCATCTTTCAATCTGTGACGTGTCTCTGTATATGCTGCGTGACTTGGTGACTGCACAAGTCAACATGGGGAACAGAGATTGTCTTGGGTGGCAGGTGTCGGGGGTTTTCTTCCTTCTGCTTTTTAGTGTCTTCAGAGTTTTCTGGAATGAGCAGGGATTTTGTTTCCTCACGTCTATAATTTGGAACTTTGAGCTCATGAGGGGCTCAGGAGGTCATGCATTTGCTCCTCTCTGGCATCTCAAGAATATTACTGGTCTTACATCATGCTTTAGGCTAACTTCTCAGTTTTAGGATTTCTCAGCCATTCAGGAAGTATAAATTCAAATTTCCAGCCAATGTGAGAGTAAGCTCATTGTCAAAATTCTCTAAAAAGAAACTTCTTTTTCCAGCCAGAGTCCAGGCCACAAAAGAAATGTATTTTCCATGTCCTGGTGGCAGATTTGTTCTATATCACTCTTTGCCTGAAGGAAACCCTTTCAGGGTTATTGGAGGATCTCTCTGCATTATAGGTCCAAGGCTTTCTCCCCTCACCCACCCTGAGTATCATGTCCTAGACCTCCCTGTTATGAAGACAGCATCAACCTCTGTAATCTCACAGCTTGGGTTTAGTTTTCTCTTCATTTTTCATCCTTGACAATCTCCTTATTTTCTTGTGAACCCAATTATGCATTTAAGAAAGAGAAGTTTGACATATTTTAGATAGCATTTTGAGGTACTAGAAGATTTTTAAGTTTGCTATGTTAACATATTATCAAAGACAGAAACTGCACGCATTACTTTTGGGATGGAAAAATAAAATTAAGCTTTAAAGAGGTTAAAATAAAAATAATCAACACCAAGGTTACCTGGGCAGCCTGAGAAAACGGTGAATGGTGGGACCACGGTTTCTGGAGGTAACACTGTGTTGTCAAGAATTTTGCAGCAGTCTTTCAACACACATCTGCGCCCCTGAAATTAAAATTTTTATTACTAGGAAACAGGTCAGGAAATGGCAGTAAAGATTATCTAGGCAGCTGTGTAGAAGGCGACTCTATATTTTCTCCATTCATGATATTGTGTAATAGCCAGGGACAGGAACAAGAGGGTGAGTTGCAATTGCCTGCTTTACATGGAACCTGAGAAGAAAGGAGTGTGTGTGTGTGTGTGTGTGTGTGTGTGTGTGTGTGTGTGTGTGTGTGTGTGTGTGTGTGTGTACATTTGGGGGGAAGAGTTGTATGCCAGGGACAGTGCATGTCATCTAGGCATTAGAGACTATGCAAACTTTGGTCTTCAAAAACTTCTGTTTAGCTGGGGTTGTGGCTCGGTGGTAGAGTGCTTGCCTAGCACGTGTGAGGCACTGGGTTCAATTCTCAGCATCACATGTAAACAAATGAATAAAGGTCCATCAATAACTAATAAACATTAAAAAAAAAAAAGACTTCTGTTTAATTTTCTCTTTGACTTGATTTGGTGGGCATCTGTTGTTTTGCTTCCTTTTCTCCTGATAACAGAATCTATATTTTACCCTGTTCCCATCTCAGTCTATACACTTCAGCCCACATGCCAAACTCCAAGTTCCAAGACAATGACTGATTAGGGAACTGGTCTATCAGCCAGCTAAGTCCAGTGAACCTCAACCTCAGCACTTGAGCTGGGACTAATGGGAATAGAAGTGCTTTCCTCTGGGGCTTCCTGTGGACAGATGGAAGCCAAGAACAGCCATCTTATTTCCATGAATGAAGAACCTGCTCGAGGACTAATTCTCCTGGCATCAATAATTGAACCCTTGGAACCATCCGGGCACAAAATCAGGATCTACTTCTATATTCTTCGTTTATATTAGGCTAATGCATTAGGTTTTGCATCTACCAGTTTTAGGCTTATTTGTGTGCTCTTCTGTCAATTCCTCCTGGAAAAGTCTTGACAAACTCATTTGTACAGGAAGTTATTCTTTCATTTGTTCTCCCATGGGCAAGTGTCAGCTGAGTGTTTGGGATGAACTTTATGCTTCATTTTATCCATTGCTGACATTTTTCAATTCTGCCATTATCTACAGCATTTTGAGGGTAAGAAGGAGACTCAGGTGTTCAGTGGGATAAGAGCAGCTTGTGTATACAGTTCAAGGCTGTACCTTTGATTACTTACTGAATAAAAGTCATGCTCCCCATAAGCTGTGTTTACATCACCAAGGAACATAAACTCGTTTGTGTTCTCATTAGAAAATCTGACACAGTGGAATGCCCGAGAGTGTGGAAATCTTAAAAATACCAGGATAAGGCTAACCTATCCAGACTTCAGATTTTATCAAACATTATGAAAGACACCTTTGATTTGGTCATGTCCAAATATTTCCCTTTTATTAAATATCCAAATCAAAATTTTTTTAAAGCTCCAAGGTCTGAATTCCTTATGTGGCTGATTAAGCTGCTCCAGCTGGAGGGACAGTGGCATTGGCAATACTTGGCAACATCTTCAACTCTAAAGCAAGTTATAAGCATAGCTCTTCACGCTTCCTTGGAAAGTTATTTCCTGTGACTTATCTGCTAGTGCCAATTTCAAAGACATAGCAACTGGCTCTCTCCCCTGATGATCCCAAATTAACATTAATTCTAAGACTTTTGTCATGGCTAAGCTCCTAATAATTCAGACTAAGCACATGGGGTGCTAAGTGGAAATGAACAGATGTACTGCATAAAGCACAGTATGTCCCACAGTGAGATCCATGACAAAAGGGCCCTGAACAGTGGGAAGATGTTTTCACTGTGTGCCACCAGCCACCAGGTGGCCTGAGGCACCTGCTGTGTTCTCTAGTTGGCCACTCTGCCCACTTAGAGAAATAATGCTTTACTGGGCTTCAGAAGTATTCTCGAAGCCACATGAAACATGCAGGTACTTCTTAGGCATGACTGGACTGGTAACAGCTGAAAAGCTAAACTACTTTTTTTTTTTTTTTTTTGGCAGCACTGGGGATTAAACCCAGGATCTCGGGCATACTACCCACGTTCCAGTTCTTTCTTCCTTTGAAAAATTTTGAGAAGGTACTCTATGTTGTACAAACTGGTCTGGAACTTGGGATTCTCCTGCCTCAGCCGCTTGAGTAGCTGGGATTACAGGCGTGCAACACCATGCCCAGCGGGAACCACTTCTTTATTCTTCACTTGAGAATTTCCAAGGAAGAATCAAGAGCTGTAACCATGTTGCTCCTGTGACAGCTTCCGAGGCATTTCTGAGTCTTGGTTTCCTCACCCATGAAATAATGTAAAACACATCCTACAGGAATGTTGTCAATATAAGAGACAGTAAATATAACACTCATAGGACAATAACAGTGCTTATTATTGCTGCTTGTTAAATTTTTCCTTCAGGCATCTGAGTAATTCTGATTAATACCTATAGTTTTGCACATCAAAGCAATGGTTAGATATCACAGGGGACACTCCAGGAAGGAGCTGTGTGTCATGCAGACAGTTAGACTCTAAAAGAGCTCCCACTGCTCTGAGATTCTAGAATTCTAGCAATCTTTTTCCTGAGATTATCTAAGAACCTGCCAAAGCAAGTCTGCGGATATTAACAATGACTAGGCCATAAGCGGATATACTGTAAAGTGGTGCAAAAAGCAGAGCATCTGTCGATAAGCCTAGCACTCCCTAAGCATTAGAAACAGAATCTGCATCTTGACCTTTCAGACACTTTGCTCTGGGAATAGAGGACAGATGACAGGACTAGGTCACTATGGTAATGTTTTTACTTTGTCAAAGAAAACATCAGAAAAATCCAGCTGTGGCTTGGAATGTTAGCTGTTGGCAAACAGGGTGAGTGGAGAGGACAGATTTTATTATCACCCTTTCACTCTTACTTTTCTTTGTAATTTCTATATTATAGCCACATATTTATAGGGCACAGTAGGATACTTTGTGTATATAAATGTGTACTAATTAAATCATTTTACCTCCTTATCATTACTTTGGGGGGTTTTTTTGTTTGTTTTTTTCGGTGCTGGGGATAAACCCAGGGGTGCTTTACCACTGAGATACATCCCCAGTCCTTTTATTTTCATTTATTTATTTATTGGAACTTGAACTCAGGGTACTATATCATTGAGGCACATCCCCCAACCCCTTTAAAAATTTAAAAGGGTCTTTTTTTTTTTTTTAATGTGAGACAGGGTCTTGCTAAGTTTCTTAGGGCCTTGCTAAATTGCTGAGGCTGGCCTTGAACTTTAGATCCTCCTGCCTCAGGCTCCCAAGTCTCTGGGGTTACAGGTGTGTGCCACCACACCACCCAGGGCTCCTATCACTTCTTTACACACGTGGAGGTTTCAAACTTCTCTCTTCAAGTTCTTCCTAAAAGGGCTGGGGATGTGGCTCAAGTGGTAGCACGCTCGCCTGGCATGCGTGCGGCCCGGGTTCGATCCTCAGCACCACATACAAAGATGTTGTGTCCACCGAAAACTAAAAAATAAATTTAAAAAAAGATATTCTCTCTCTCTCTCTCTCTCTCTCTCTTAAAAAAAAAAAGTTCTTCCTAAAATACACAATAAGTCATCTTAAACTATAGTCACCTTATTGTGATTCAGAACACAAGAACTTATTCCTTACTATATTTTAGGATGCATTACCCACCCTCTCTCCTCTCACCCTCCCTCCCTTTCCCACCCCCTAGAAGTCCCCATTCTCCTCTCTCCTATTTGGAGATCAACTCCATCTCCTACCTTTTTTCAATGTCAAGCTGAACCAAGACTTTCTGTGTCTCACACACACTGGGCAATTCCTCTGCAGATGAATGCTGGGCAAAACGCCCATGCCCTGGATCTGCACAAGTCAGGCTGGGGTGCTTTTTGCAGAACATGGTTCTCCATTGCACTGTCCCCCTTTGCTGGGCCCTCGTGGCTTCTGCAGTTTGAACTGCCTGGTTTCTACCAGTTGGGTTTTTTCTTTTGGTTCTGGGGAATGAACCCAGGTGTACTTTAATACTCAGTTCATCCCCAGACCTTTTTATTTTGAGAAACACTAAGTCACTGCAGCTGGCCTTGAACTTGTGATCCTCCTGCCTCAGCTTTCAAAGTCCCTGGGATTACAGGTATGCACCACTTTGGCTTTTGCAAGTTTTTTTGTTTTTGTTTTTGTTTTTGTTCTGTTTTTTTGAAACTTTACAGTTTGAATTTTATCCAGGGCAGAGAGCTGACTCTATATCATGGGAAACAACCATCAAAAACATGAAGATGGCCGGGTGCAGTGGCACACACTGTAATCCCAGCTGCTTGGGAGGCTGAGACAGGAGGATCACGAGTTCAAAGCCAGCCTCAGCAAAAGCTAGGTGCTAAGCAATTCAGTGAGACCCTGTCTCTACATAAAATAGGGCTGGGGATGTGGCTCAGTGGTTAAGTGCCCCCAAGTTCAATCCCCAGTATCAAAAAAAAAAAAAAAAAAAAACCAGAAACAAACAAACAAACAAAAAACCATGAAGATGGTCTTCAGTTTTCCTAGAATCTATTCTAAGACATACATCCAAAATGTAGGAAACATTTTCCCTAAACATTAAGGCAGATAGGCTCTGGTCATTAATATTCTCACCAATTATGTTCTTAGAATCCCCAAAAGAAATCAAGTTTTTCACCTATGAAACAGCAAGAAATCCAGACCTTGGCTGGGTGAAATAAACCAACCAACACTTATTCTCCCTGTGGACCAGGGTCCTACAGGTGCTGCTGAGCAGGGAGCCAATTTGTACCCTGTACTACCTGCAGGTCCCCTAGCATTATGTCATTATGTCATCTGGTGACTCTAACCCTTTTACATGTCATTCCCTTTTTTTGACTGTCCAAGCTCCCCTTGTCTTCTGTGCCAATTTCTACCTGCCCTTCAGATCCCTTGTCCCCCACTAGGCTATAAGCTCCTTGATTTTTAAAGCAACCAGTAGATTATGTGGCAGCACAGCTAATCATATTGCTGCATTTAAGTCCTAGATCTACCACTTACTATAACATCTCAGGTCCTCGGTCTTCTCATCTGCAAATAGGGACAATACCAGTACCTACACACCCTTGGATGATTGAAAGAATTAAGTGAGTGACTAAAGGAAGAGTTTAACACCTTATGTCAGAGGTTCTATAAGGTTAGCCACTGTTATTAATGCCTAGAAAAAATTCCAAATCCAGTAAGGAAGACCCAACCTCGGGAAGACTAGAAACTACTACTACCTTGCTTGGTCACAGAAGCAGACTCCCACTGACCTAAGGGATGGAGGCAGAGGGACAAAGCTGCTTAGTTGGCTGAGTCACCATACTCACAATCACACAGTTCTTGCCAACGTGAACGTAAGAACCAATCTGAGCTGCGTTGACCACACAATCTTCCTCGATAAAGACATGGTCCCCGATATGTAAGGGAAAGAATGCAACACTAGAGAAGGAAAAGAAGATGACAAAGAAAGGTCAAGGCAACGTACTTTGGTTCAAGGTTTATAGAACTACTGATCATAACCTCAACTTCATCGTGTCTCCATGAGACTGTTCTAAGCATCCCCAGGCCATAAAACTCTACCATGTTGAAGATGACGAATGCAGGTGAGACTGGTAGCTCAAGATCAGAAATACTGGGCCAAAGAAATGTGTAAGGAAACAGCATGGCAAAAGAAGCAAGATCCTCAAAGTTAAAAGAGCAGACAGGAAGGGAGGGGGAAAGCGCTGGGGACTGGTACTGGGCAACCTATATTGTTATATTGTGTGCAGGTACAAATATGTAACAACAAATCTCGTCATTCTGTACAACTATAAGGCACCAATAAAAAATGTGGAAAAAAAATAAGAGCAGGCACCAAATAAAAATGAATGTTCACTCATTTCTGCTTCCTTTGACAATGGCCGCTGATGACGTTTTTAGTAATCTGCCCTGTTTCAGGGAACTGATATCAGGTTCATGAACTATAACTTTTAATCTCCAAGATTCTTAAAATCACCATATTTACTCAGTGCCTATTATGTGCCAGATAGTGAGGATATATGGTAAGCAAAAGACACAATCCTGTCCATGAGGAGTTTACAGTCAAGAGAATAAGTAAGACTGAAGTAACTGACTAAACAAATAATTAGTTACAACTGTGTAAGTGCTACAGAGACACAGTACCAAGTTCTGAGAATATGTAACAAGGAAAAGTATATAACTTTGCCCAAACAGTGGTTGGGGAAAGCTGAATTGAAAATAACAATTGAGCCAAGACCTGAAGGAGGAATGGCAGTCAACAGGCTCTCTCTAGACTTCCGACCTCATTCCCATTTGCCAGGATTCCTCAAGTGTCATTAACCATGATCTGTGATCATATTTATGGGATCATATTTTAAATACTTGGCCCAGAACGGATATAAAGTAGCTATCTGCCTACTGGCCTTTTCCAGCCCTGTATCACATTGTCAGAAAAATTTTATCAAGAGCTAGTAGCTATCCTCCATGACTCACAATTCATTTAAATCTTTGTTAATTCATTATTATTTTTAGTCCTTACTCCTGTGCAACAAGGAAATCCTTGATCTCATCAAACTTTAGCAGAGCAGCAGTCACCATAGGAGTCCCCAAAAGGAAACCACAGAGCTTTCTGGTCCTCTTACCCTGCCCCCCACCCTTAGTTCATTCTGAGCTAATGGGTGAATATTTTCACGTGAATGATTTATAATGGCTCCTTAACCCAATTCCTGTGTGGAGCCCAGAGTTCAACGTCATTATAGGAAATATGGGTTTACTCCTGCAGGACCTACTCCTAGGTGTTACTGTTAAGGTAGGTGCTCCCTTCTCTTTCCTTCTCTAACTTCTGCCACCTGTGACAGAGCATCACATTATATGACAGCTATCACATTCTAATATCGTATTATATAGTAGTTGTTTATATAACTGTTTCTACCTCTAGATTTTGAGAACTTTGAGGCAAAAACTCTATTTTATCCATCTTTATATAATCAGCTTTATAATCAATGGCTGGTATAGGAATGGTGCTCAATAAATGCAGGCTGAGTTACTGGATGAAATATAGGTGGTGCCATAAGTCAGAATCAGGAAAGCAATTAGCCACAGAGGAGAGATGCAAAGAGAACACCATACCCTGGTTGGTCTTTCTGTTCTGTCTAGGTCCTTTCTTGGACTGTTCTTAATCCTACTGAAGGATCAGGTCAATCCTAACTTGGCCCCATCCTCAGCTATTTGGACCAGGGGTAGGTACTTCACTCAAACTGAGCTAACCACAATCTTTATCCCAGGAATTTAGAAATAAGATATAAGATCTAGTTGACATATGTTGGGAGCTTAAAAAGAGAAGTGATAATCAAGGGGTCGAGGCAATATGGTAGTCTCCAAGAGCCAACGGGCCAGATGCAGCCAATCAGACAGAAAAGAAAGTGGGGATGGAAAGAGAGGACTGAAAAGAACACACAGCATCATCTTGAAGACAGAGAGGAGAGATAGGACAGGTGTGCTGACTGCTGCTGGCTTTCCAGCTGCAGGCTCTAGGCCCTTGTGAGGCCTGGCTCCTTTTTCTCCTCTTAGGTAGAAGACTCTTAGGTCCTGTCAAATACGCCTCTGTATATTAAAGCACAACATCCTTTGCTTTGCCAGATTAAGTGGATTTTGTTTCTGGAATTGGTTAGCATCAGCCAAATTAAAACCATGACCACAAGAGATGTGTTCATTACAGCAAACTCTTACTCAGTGCCCCAAATAGGACAGACCTGCTCCCCACACCATAACTCAACACAAGAACACCATCACCACCAGCATCTTGCCCAAGACTGAACCAAGATAATTCAATGACATACCCTTTGCTGAATTTCTTGAATGGTGGCCTTATGACACTACGACTTTTCACAACACAATGGCGTCCAACTCTTACATTTGCCAGATCCCCTCGGATGATACAGTCATTCATTATGATGGTCTATAAAACAAAGCACATTTTAAAAAATTACCAACATAACCTAAAACAATAAAATGCAAAACCTAACAATGCAAAAAAACAAAACCAAACTAAGCCAAAACAAACAAACAAAAAACCAGGGCACTGAGTAAGTTATGCTATGATCTACTGCATCAAATGTTCTGTCACAAGCAGTAAGGAGTTCTTATGACACTGACTGCAGAATGACACTGGGATATTCCCAGTATATCACAAACTTTGCCCTAGTCCACCATGAACAGGACTCAGTGAACTCAACGTTTATTGAGAATGCCTACAGGAGAGCACGTGTACCTGTCTTTCTGAATTCACAAAGGCCCACCCCACCCCGCCCAAGCCTTGGCTGCCTGCTCAGTGATCATCCTGTCTGCTCCCACTTTTTTCTTATCTCCCAACACTATTGACTACCTCCAACTTATGCTCCCAGAGGCGGACCCACTGAAGTCCTGCCCAGCTCCCAATTTCAGAACTCAGACTAAGTGCTACAACGCATGGAGTAAAATCTGGCTTCCCCTGAGATTGAGTGGAGAGGCTGAACAACACACCTAGAAATCTAACCTATGGGGATTAATGCTCCATATTTGGCACACAGTAGACATTCTCAAAGGACCAAGCCATGCCGAATTCCACGTGTGAACACAGAAGCTTAGGTTTTTCATAGGAGACTGATGAAATCTATAAGGAAATGATGAAATACTTTTAAACACAGAATTCAGAGAACTCCCTTTTCATTTGAGAAATATTACCCTGGGGCTGGGGATATAACTTAGTGGTGGAGTACTTGCCCAGCATGTACAAGATCCTGGGTACAATCCCCAGCATTGCCAAAAAACAAATAAACAAGAATTACTCTGGAAGTAGTCTGGAGTCTACAGGTGAGATTGGAGGAAAAGTGACCCTTTAGATGACTAGAGCAGATCAAGTCAAAAATAGATAACGGGCCTTATTTAAGGTAATAGCTATGTATAAGAAAAGGAGATATAAACAGGAAGTCAATGATTTGGAGGGAGAAGAGGATAAAGGCCACATTAAACAATCCCTTGTAGATATAATAATAAGCTATCTTGAGAAACTGGAGAGACTGAACATGGGCTGAGGATTAGATGGCACAGATTGGGTATCTCTTATCTAAATGCTTGGGACCAGAAGAGTTGTAAATGTTTTGGATTTAGGAATATTTGCATAGACTTCACCAGCTGAGCACTGAAATTTGAAAATCCAAAATCTGAAAGCTCTGAAATCTGTTCACAATCTCTTTTAAACATTCAAAAAGTTTCAGATTTCAGAGGATTTGAGGTTTGGGATTTTTAGACTAAGGATGTGCAACCTATCATAGGAAAGTGTTGGGGTTTTAATTTAGTAGCACTCTACACATTTTTAAGCCTTTGAATATTAGTGGTATACATTAAGGCATTTAAAAATAAAATGCTCAATAGTTTGTAATTTGCTTTAAAATATTCCAGCCTCTTCAACCTGACCCTAGTCAAACAAGGTCTGGATTTAGTGAGTATAGAGATGAAACCCAAACATAAGAATATTGCAAACTGGGGCTGTGGTTATGGCTCAGTGGTGGAGCGCTTGCCTAGCATGCTGTTAGGTGCTGGGTTCGATCCTCAGCACCACATAAAATAAAATGAAGATACTGTGTCCACCTAAAACTAAATAAATAAACAAGTAAATATTAAAAAAAGAATATTGCAAACTGTAGAAGCTGGTGAACAAATGCATGAGAATTTAATATGCTCTTCTTACTTTTGTACATATCTTAAAAAGTTCTATAACAACACTGTTCAGCTATATAAAAAAATGAGGCTGGGGGCGGTGGCCGCGCAGCGGAGTGGGCTGAGCGCACCGGGAGCCGACCTCTGCGCGGAGGGGACCTGAACGCTGTCGGCCCGGCTGGGGCCCGCGGAGGGCAAGGAGGGCGGGAAGGACCCGGCCCTCGTTCCGCCTCAAGGTGACTCGGCGGGAACCAGCCGTGAAGCTGCAGTACGCGGTGAGCGGCCTGGAGCCACTGGCCTGGTCGGAGAATCACTGTGTGTAGGTGTCCACGGCCTGCAGCATCGCCGTGCTGGAGCTCATCTGCCACGAGCGCAACCGGGGCCAGGACCTGGTGATCCACCGCACCTCAGTGCCCGCCCCTCTCAACAGCTGCCTGCTCAAAGTTGGCTCAAAATCAGAAGTTGCTGAGTGCAAGGAGAAATTTGCCAGCTCCAAAGACCCCACCATCATCCAGACTTTCATGTTGGACAGGGTGTTCAACCCTAAGGGAAAGGCCTTGCCACCAATGAGAGGGTTCAAATGCACCAGCTGGTCTCCCATGGGTTGCAATGCAAATGGCAGGTGCCTCTTGGCAGCGCTGACCATGGACAATCGCCCGACTGTCCAGGTGAACCTCAACAGACTCCAGTGGGTCCAGCTGGTTGATCTGACTGAGATTTATGGAGAGCGTCTCTATGAGACCAGTTACAGGCTCTCTAACAATGAGGCTCCAGAGGGAAATCTCGGGGATTTTGCCGAATTTCAGAGGAGGCACAGCATGCAGACCCCAGTCAGAATGGAGTGGTCGGGCATCTGCACCACTCAGCAGGTCAAGCACAACAATGAGTGCCGGGATGTGGGCAGTGTGCTCTTGGCTGTCCTCTTTGAGAACGGTAACATTGCCGTGTGGCAATTTCAGCTGCCCTTTGTAGGAAAGGAGTCCATCTCCTCATGCAACACGATCGAGTCTGGAATCAGCTCCCCTAGTGTTTTATTCTGGTGGGAATATGAGCACAATAATCGGAAAATGAGTGGCCTTATCGTGGGGAGCGCTTTTGGACCCGTAAAAATTATCCCTGTCAATCTCAAAGCAGTCAAGGGCTACTTCACCTTGAGGCAGCCTGTTGTCTTGTGGAAAGAAATGGACCAGTTGCCTGTGCACAGCATTAAGTGCGTGCCGCTTTATCACCCCTACCGGAAGTGCAGCTGCAGCCTGGTGGTGGCTGCAAGAGGCTCCTACGTGTTTTGGTGTCTTCTTTTGATCTCCAAGGCAGGTCTGAATGTTCACAATTCCCACGTCACAGGCCTTCACTCCCTGCCCATTGTCTCCATGACTGCAGACAAACAGAACGGAACCATGTACACTTGTTCCAGGGATGGGAAAGTGAGGCAGTTGATTCCCATCTTCACAGATGTCGCATTAAAGTTCGAGCACCAGTTAATTAAACTCTCAGATGTGTCTGGCTCAGTGAGGACTCATGGGATAGCAGTGAGCCTGTGTGGTGCGTATCTGGCCATCATCACAACTGAGGGCATGGTCAATGGCCTTCATCCTGTCAACAAAAATTATCAGGTCCAGTTCGTTACTCTCAAAACCTTTGAGGAGGCAGCTGCTCAGCTCCTGGAGTCTTCAGTGCAGAACCTCTTTAAGCAGGTGGATTTAATAGACCTAGTACGCTGGAAAATTTTAAAAGATAAACATATCCCTCAGTTTTTACATGAAGCTTTGGAAAAAAAGATCGAAAGCAGTGGAGTCACCTATTTTTGGCATTTTAAGCTTTTTCTCCTGAGGATTTTATACCAGTCAATGCAGAAAACTCCTTCAGAAGCCTTATGGAAACCTGCCCATGAAGACTCAAAAATCTTGATCGTTGACTGTCCTGGGATGGGCAATGCAGAGGATGAGCAGCAAGAAGAAGGCGCCTCTTCCAGGCAGGTGACTAAGCCAGGCCTGCAGGAGAGGAGCAGAGAGGGCGAAGCAGAGGAGCCCACAGACGACTCACTGCCCCCATCGGGAGACGGTGGAGGCCACGAGGCAGTGGAGGAGAAGCTCCTTGAGATCCAAGGGAAGATCGAGGCTGTGGAGATGCACCTGACCAGGGAGCACATGAAGCGCGTCCTGGGGGAAGTGTACCTGCACACCTGGATCACGGAGAACATCAGCATCCCCACCAGAGGGCTCTGCAACTTTCTAATGTCTGATGAAGAGTATGAGGACAGAACGGCTCGGGTGCTGATCGGACACATCTCAAAGAAGATGAATAAACGGACTTTCCCTGAACACTGCAGCTTGTGTAAAGAGATCTTGCCGTTCACAGATCGCAAGCAGGCCATCTGCTCTAATGGGCACATCTGGCTCCGGTGCTTCTTAACCTACCAGTCCTGCCAGAGCTTGATATACAGACGGTGTTTGCTCCATGACAGCATCGCTCGGCACCCAGCCCCAGAAGATCCTAACTGGATTAAGAGGTTGCTGCAGAGCCCCTGTCCTTTCTGTGATTCTCCTGTCTTCTGAATGCAGTAGTGGAGGGCAGAAGGGCGTGAGCTGTGGAGCATTCCAGAGCATGGGAAGCCGTGCGCTGGAGGAAGCCGACTGCGTGGAGAGGTGCTCTTCCTAACTGTCGCCAGGGCCTCTCTGGGAGGGCAGCGCACACCATCTCCAGGACTAAAAGATATCTTTCAAGAGACTGAAGGCTTGGTGTCATTTTGAGATGAACATGGTTCCCCAGCTCCTTACCCAATGAGGAACATTTACTTTCAAGTGTCTTGATGAAAACAGTTTGAACAAAAAATTGTCCTATGGAATCTAGGAGCCTGGTGGTCTCTGGTAGAGAATCGTGTGAGGGCCTTCTGGGCTGAGTTAGGTCTTATCCTTTTTTGGTCTGAGGCAGCCCATGGGTCTAGAGGGCTTGAATAGCCTGGTCCGTGCATTCCACACACCAACAGATATTAAAAGTATTAAAACAATGTGTGGGCTGATGTTTTGTTCCCAGTGCATAGCTGCAGATCTGTGTCCAGTTGACTCTTGTTTCTCATGCATATGGATAACATTGTCCTTTAAAATTCTATATTTTTAAGAAGTTGAAGCCAAGACTGAATCAGTTTTAATGTATCACACAATCAGGTGACTGTTCGAAGCCAACAGTTGTGATATGTTTCTGATCGTCTCCATATCATCAGATTTGCTGATCCTGCTCCTTAACATATGTGAGGGTGACAGTGCCCGCTTCACCCACTGTGCAACCTGGGTTGAGATGCTGTGCAAAGAGGAAAAATTCTTTCTTCTTTGGAAAATTGGAACTTAAGTATTTTTAATGTCAACATTGCTGGATGGTGACTGAGGAGTCTGTCCAGGGAGTTCTGGAGAGAGGGCAGTGAGAGCTCTAGTGCCATAGATGTGTGCAGCCGAGTTGAGCAGAGCCTGGGATTCCTGCTCTGCAGAGCTCCTTGGAGTTTGGAATATCGGTATTTGTAGTCTTAAGAGATGTCACGTTTCATGTCTCTTAATTGCGCTTAATAGACATTCTGGAATCACAGTGTTCCTGGGTTTTTAGAGTAAGTGCCCTAGAGATCGTTGCTGATTAACTGGACTGCACTTTGAAGTAGTGCATAGCTCTGGAAGGTCAGATGGGAACTCAAAATACGAACTCTTCACTCTTATTTTGTGAGTTTGTTTTTGTTTTGATTTTTGTTGTTGTTGTTTTGCCTTTATTTTGAGTTGGTCTCCTGCTTGTATTTTGTATCCTCAGTGAAAGACATTTTGCCTCACTCAGAAATTGTGTCTGCCGTTGGCTGCTGTGGAGGAGACAGCCACGCCTGTGCTGATCTCTTCCCGCAGGCCCCTCCAGCACTGCCCCAGAGTGTCTTGTTCTGTTCAAGGGCTTGCTTTTCTCTTAGGCTTAATCATATATTTGCTGGACTCTTTTTTTTTTCTTTAAATATGTTTTTTAGGTGGACACAGTTCCTTTATTTTATTTTTATGTGGTGCTGAGGATCGAACCCAGGGCCTCACGTGTGCTAGGCAAGCGCTCTGCCACTGAGCCCTAGCCCCAGCCCCTGCCCCTATTTGCTGGACTCTTCTGCTTTTTTTTTTTTTTTCATTTTGGTGGTGATTTTAAGCATCATGTTTGTCCAGACTTGAGGGACGAGCTTGTTAAATCGGTGTTCATGGTGGGGAACCCAGCAGCATGGTGGACATGCATGGCACAGGTCAGAGTGGTAGAGAAGCACTGGTGCCTGCAGCTGTCCAGTTCACAGGGCATGTGACGTGAGCGTGGTGAGCACTGGAGGACAGTGCAGCTGTGGTCATCAGGCATCCTAGGTTTCACCTGGTTCTTTGCTGCAGACTAGAGTCATAGGAATTTGTGTTTTTTTGTTTTTGTTTCTGTTTCTTGGTACTGGGGATTGAACCCAGGGGCACTTAACCACTGAGCCACATCCCCAGCCCTTTTCTGTATTTTAGAGACAGGGCCTCACTAAGTTTCTGAAGCTGGCTTTGAACTCAATCCTCCTGCCTTAGCCTCCTGAGCTGCAGGGATAATGTGTGTGCCAACATGCCCGTCTCTAGGAATCTGTTCTTTATTGGGGAATTTTATGCTGCTGCCACTAAAAACTTATTTTAAGTTTTTATTTAAAGCAGTTGTGCATTTTCGAGAAAATTTAACTACTGCAATAACTAAAAAGGATCTTAGAATTTAGTATTTGTCTGTAAAATTAAATGTGGCAAATGATTTCCTAGACATGGTTCTCTGCAGGGTCATGGCCCAGTTCCAGGCTCTGCCTGGTGTCCACATGCCCAGTAGGAAGGTCCTCTCCCATCCTTTCCCCCAGCCACAGTGCTGAGCAGACAAGAGACTTGGGGTTAATGGCATCCTCACAAACAGTTGGAGTTTCGGCGTTGGAGTGGTGATCCGTGCAGCCGTTGGAGTGGTGATCCGTGCAGCCTTGGAAAGTGGGAGTGGCAAGAGGCTGCTGCCGGCCCCTTCCACTTAAACTTAGCTCCCTCTTTGGACCTTCCTAAAATTTGCCGGGGCTGTTCTGGTGGCTTTCAAGTTGGTTTTTGCTGTACCTGTAATAACCATGTCAGGAATGGGAGGGAGACAGCTGGCCTGCAGTTGAAGTGCAGGAGTCAGGTGCTGCACGGTGAGACTTTCGAAGCCATGGCACGTTTCCGGAGTCCGACTTCCATGTGTGTGTCACCTGTGCCTGGGTTAATTTGTTCCTGTTACTCTACATAAGAAATGTTTAGCTTGTTACACTGGAAATTCATGCTGAAGTCCTCTTGTGTCCATACCCAGACTTCAGGCTTTTCCACTGCTGTTAAATCTGTCAAAACTACCAATTATTTCTCAGTGTCGGGAGTTATTGGAACCCTGACCAAGCTCATGGTTGAGAGTCACCTTCTGCTTCAGCCTCTGGGAAGTTTTGAGGATATTGATGTTGAAGCATGCATTTGGACTTATTAGCAGGTTTAAGAGGTTAATCAGGTTGAAAGAATGTTGAAGGTTGACAGTTAAATATTGGGACATGGTTTTGATTACGAGGTACCAGGTGAAGTGCTGGAGGGCAGGAGGGCGGCCCTGGTTAGGCTGGCGTTGGCCACAAGGCCTGGAGCAGACGCAGGAGTCAGTGTCGTCAGTCAGTCCCCCTTTCTGCCCCCGACCTCTCTTGCTTTCCATTCCTTTAGTTCCCTCAGCTGTAGGATATGTTTAGAGGTAAAATTTCTTTTTTGAAAGAAGAATGGATGAGGGAAAAAGTTTTCTAACTGTTCAGCCACGGGGTGGGGTTCCCTTCCTGAGAGAAACTGTCGTTCTGCTTTCTGAAGGTGGCAGTGTTAGTTGTTAGCAATAGGGTGAGCTGTGTCTGGTTTTCCTCAACGTATACTTCCTGGTCAGAGAGTCCAGAGGCTGGGCTGGGCTGTGGGATTCAGGATGGGGCCACTACCACCACCCGTTCCCCTGCCTCCCAGCCCATATTTTTCTTCCCCAGCAGAAATTCTAGCTCTGCTGACCGAGCAGGTCGTGCTCAGTCACATCCTGCAGCCAGCCAGGTGGACAGCAGCTCTGCCATCAGCGACCTGTGCTCTCCGAGCCTGCAGGACTCCCACGGCTCCTGACCACTGTGTCCTCCCTGGCCTTTCCCCTTGGCTGTCGGGTTGAAGGGTGCAGCTGAGGCAGACGGCTCTGGTCTTCAGTGAAGGCAGCAGTGGCCGCTCAGAGCTCAGGCCGTCTCAGGGCTCTCACAGCTCCTAGACGCGGAGCTGCTCTTTCTGGAGGCTAAGAGAGTCTTGGCAGTGACCTCTGCCGTGGGCCTGGTGATGTGTCTGCTGCTCAGCCTGAATCCAGAGCACATGGAACTGTCCTTAAAGGGATGCAGTGTTGCGTCCATAGGAAGCACTGGATCCCTGTCCTGGCGCCCAGCAGGGTTATCCTGAGCTTGAGGGCTGTCCCACAGCGCCCACCCGCCCAGCAACAGGCAGTATCAGGAGGCGATGGCCAGGTTGTCTTGGGGGACGGCACAGCTTCACGTCTGCTGCTGTGCTGTGTTCCATGGTGCGGTGGCCACGGGCCAGTCTAGCAGAGGAATGGGGTTTCCAAGGCTTCTGCCCCTCTGGTGTGGAGGCGTCTGTCCCTGCTGCTCCCTGTCCCTCCTTCCTGACTGTGGGTGGGGGGCTCGTCTGTGGCTCCAGGGAGAGGACACCCAGGTCCAGGCCCCCAGCAGCCTCCAAGGACTTGTTCGTTCTTCTCAAGAAAGACTTGAGATGGGGAAAAGGTGTCGCTCTCCCATGAAATTGTCACAGTGTGGCAGCCTGGTGGAAGTTCTGTACGTGGGTTGGAGAAAACCCTCAGCGCTCTGAATCTCATCCCGAATCCCTGTTAATCTCACACAGAAACAGGTGCTGGGAGGCGGCCAGGACAGTGGTGTGAGTGGCTGCGGCAGATCTGGGTCCTTGCCCTCTCAGCCAGCTGACATGAGGGTCGTAGGTTCATGGCGAGCGCTCTGCCCCCCCCCCATCACTCCCTTTCTCTCTCTCTGGGGTACTAATGCAAAATTAAATGCAAAATGTCGATGAATTATGTCTTTTTCAAGGCTTTGACTCAGATTTGTACTTTGATATATGAAAGTGAATATCAAGCTTGTTTGCACGGAAATAAGACTGTATATAAAAATGAGTCTGTGTTGTGTATAGTGACATATATTTTATGTTTACCCAACACTGTGCTAAACTTTGTGCTTGGCTTTGAATTATATGTATATTTACACCTGACTTTTTTAAATAAAAAGGAAGATTTAAAGGTCAAAAAAAATAAAATTAAATTAAAAAATGAAATAATAATCTATTAAAATATGCACAAAAAAGAAGTAAACTATATCACAAGTGGTAAAAGAAAGTTGGCAAGAGGGACTCAATTCCTAATTTCTCACAAGGAGTGAAATGAGAACTAGACATCAGGTTCAAAATAGAAGCAAAGCCAGGCAAGGTGGCACACACCTGTGATCCCAGCAGCTCAGCAGGCTGAGATAAGAGAATTGCAAGTTCAAAGCCAGCCTCAGCAACTGAGAGAGGCTCTAAGCAAATTAGTGACACCCTGTCTCAAAATTAAAAATAAAAAGGCTGGGGGTGTGGCACAGTGAGTAAGCACTCCTGGGTTCAATCTCTGCTACCAAAGAGACAGACAGAGTGGGGAGGGGGTCAATCTCTGCTACCAAGGGGGGGGGGGACACAAGATGATGTTCAAATGAAAGCAGGTGGATATAAGGATCTACAGAGAAGAAAGTGATATCAAAACAAACAGTTTATTAAAATAAACAGTAGAAAAGGCAGAAGTAGCAAGTTGGAAGTTTAAGTACTGCACCTGCAAATCTGTTTTATCTGGTCGACACAACATTTAAAAAAAAAATCTTTTAAATTAGATGTTGTTATTTGATTAATGGGACATTTCATTTAAAACACTCAGATTTCCGATTTCCAATGTCTTTTGGGAAAAAAATCAGAAGCTCCGGAACAGTAACCTCAGCTTCAGCTGAGATTCAGCTGAATGGGATGGCTATCATTCAAGCCTCCAACTCACCAGGCCCTACTTCTCCCTACTATTTTGTTTTGGTATTTGTTTTTGTGGTGCTGGGGATTGAAACTAGGGCTTCACACATGCTGGGCGAGCCTCCACCACTGACACTGGCCTGCCCCACTTTCCACTGTTCACACTCTATCCTCTTCACCCAAGTGACCATTCTCTCACCCTGCAGGCTCTATCACATCTGATATAAAGGAAAACAGACATGCCGGGCACAGTAGCACACACCAGTAATCCCAGCAGCTCAGGAGGCTGAGACAGGAGGATCACAGTGAAGCCAGATTTAAAGTTAGGTAGTCAGTGTAGTTAGGTAAATCGGGTCTAATACCCAGTGAAATCTAAGATGGAGGCCATGCTGGGAATGACTCAGGGAAAACAGGACAACTCATGGAATGTTAATGAAGTCCCAAAGAGGCCCTAGGCCAAAGTCCACCTGGAAGAAGTATTAATGAATAGCCCCCAGCAGATTTGAAGATAGCCCATCACAAAGAAGTGATAATGAAGTGCTTCCTGCTCAGACTACTTCTTTGGCCCACCTGTGTCCCACCCTCGGGCCTTCCAACCTACATTCCATCACCAAAACTATAAAAAGGGGAAACAACCGCACTTCCACGGATTCCACCTCCTGGGTTCCCTTCTTCCTCCGGGAGAAGTCTTTTCTGCTGTCCTTTAATAAATTTCTAATTTCTACTCTGACCTTGCCTCGGCGTGCTTCTTTGGTGTTATTCTTCAACATCGGGGAAGCAAGAACTCATCACCGGTCAACAGCGGTAACAACAGGTTCAAAGCCAGCCTCAGCAACAGTGAGGAGCTAAGCAACTCTCTGAGAGCCTGTCTTTAAATAAAATACAAAATAGGGCTGGGGATGTGGCTCAGTGGGCAGTGTCCCTCAATGTCCAATCCCTGGTACCTCCCCACAAAAAAATATACTTGACAAAGTTCTGAAATGGAGAGAGGCTGGAAATATGAATGGATTGTTTACAAAAGCAAAAATTAGTAACAATGTAACTATTCACCAACAGGAGACTGATTAAGTGGAACTGAACACAGTATGAAAATGCACACACCAATGAATCTTACAAATGGAAGCTGAGAACTATGGTACTTCGTGTGATTTCAGTGTTTCCTACTATCATTATTATAACTGAGTATAAAAAATGTAAGTCATAGGAAACCTAATAAAGCTAAACAATATATATTATTTAAGGACAGATATGTATGTGGTCAATTTCTTTAGTATAATATCAATATAATTTAGTAAGTCAGAAAATTCAGGATAGCAGTTTCCTTTTGGAGGGAGGCAGAAGAAAGAGATGGGGGGAACAGAATGTTAGCACGCATGATTATACTTTGATTGTTTCAGTTCTTCAGTTGGGTGGTAGATTCATAGGTGTAGATTTTTTTTTTTTTTTTTTTGGTATCAGGGATTGAACCCAGGGCACTCTACCACTGCACACCCTCAGCCCTTTTGACTTTTTATTTTGAGACAGAGTCTCACTAAGTTACTTGGGCCTCACCAAGTTGCTGAGGCTGGTCTTGAACTTTCAATCCTCCTGCCTCAACTTCCCAAGCCACTAGAATTAAAGGCACAATTAAAAATTAAAAATTATGGGCTGGGGATATGGCTCAGGTGGTAGCGCGCTCGCCTGGCATGTGTGCGGCCCGAGTTCGATCCTCAGCACCACATACCAACAAAGATGTTGTGTCCGCCGAGAACTAAAATAAATAAATAAATAAATATTAAAAATTCTCTCTCTCTCTCTCTCTCTCTCTCTCTCTCTCTCTCTCTCTCCCTCTCTCACTCTCTCTTTAAAAAAAAAATAAAAATTTAACACACTGGGCAATTCTTACGTTTTGTGACATGATGTCACACATACTCTTTTGTGTATGGCAAAAAAAATTACCAAATAAAATATCTTTTTTTATTTTTTTTAAAAAAAGAGGGGCCCTGGGGATATAGCTCAGCTGGTAGAGTGTTTGCTCGCTTCTCGCATGCACAGGTCCTGGGTTTGATCCACAGCACCACACACACACACATACACAAAAAGGGTACCTCCATAGCCAAAACAATCAAGTTGGAGGACTTTTAATTCCTGGTTAAAACATAATACAGAAAATTCAAAAACAAAAACTTATTACAAGCTTACAGCAACTAAAACAATGTAATACTAAGAATAGACATATAGACTGACCACAAAAAACTGAGGAAATCTGGAAACAAACTCAAACTCTATGACCAACAGATTCTCTAGAAGAGTGCCAAGACTATCTGGTACAGTGGCCCATGCCTGCAATCCCAAAGACTCAGGAGACTGAGGCAGAAAGATTGCAGATTTAAGTCCAGCCCCTGTAACTTAGAGAGATTCTGTCTCAAAATAAGGAAACTAGAAAGGGTCAGGAATGTAGCTCAGTGGTAGAGCACACTAGGTTCAGTCCCCAGTACCACACACACACCCAAAAGAGTGCTAAGACCTTTCAATAAGAAAAGAATAGTGTCTTCAACCAATGGGCTGAGACAACTGTATTTCTATATCCAAAAGAATTAAGATGGACCCCCCCACACCTTACATTCTATACAAAAATTAACTCAAAATGGACAACCAGTTGTGATAAAACCATAAATCTCTTAGAAGAAAACTTCATGCTCTAGATTTGGCAATGGATTCTTAAATATGACACCAAAAACATGAGCAACAAAAGAAAAAGTAGATAAACTGAACTTTACCAAAATTAAAAACTGTTAGCTGGGTGTGGTGGCACCTGCCTATAATCCCCACTTCCTGGGAGGCTGAGGCAGGAGAATCATGAGTTTGAGGCCAGCCTCAGCAACTTAACAAGGTCTGCAGTAAGTTAGTGAGACCCTGTCTCAAAACAAAAACAGGGGCTGGGGATATAGCTCAGTTGGTAGAGTGCTTGCCTTGCATACACAAGGCCCTGAGTTCAATCCCCAGCACAAAAAAAAAAAAAAAAAAAAAGTGGGGGGGATGTGGTTCAGTACCTTTGAGTTCAATCCCCACTACTCCCCCCCACCAAAAAGAAAAAAAATGTTAAGACTTTTATCAAAGGACATTGTCAAGGACACAAATATAAAGAAAACTCCTACAATTCAACAACAAAAAAAAAGACAAATTTTTTTTTTAAATATTTGGGTTTTTAGAAGTAGTTGGACACAATACCTTTATTTTATTTACTTATTTTTATTTGGTGCAAGATCGAACCCAGGGCCTCACACATGCTAGACGACTACTCTACTACTGAGCCACAACCCCAGCCCCAACAACACAATTTTTTTTTTTTAAAGAGAGAGAGAGAGAGAGAATTTTAATATTTATTTTTTAATTATCGGCAGACACAACATCTTTGTTTGTATGTGGTGCTGAGGATCGAACCTGGGCCGCACGCATGCCAGGCGAGTGTGCTACCGCTTGAGCCATACCCCCAGCCCCAACAACACAATTTTTTAAATGAGCAAAGGACTGAACAGACTTTTCCCTAAAAAAAAATATACAAATGGCCAATGAGCACATGAAAATACATTCAACATCAGTAATCATATGGGAAACACAAAACCAAAATGAGATACTACCTCCTACCCAATGGAATGGCTATCATTCAAAAACCAGAAAATAACAAGTGCTGGTGAGGACGTGCGTGGAGAAACCAGAATCCTGTACATTGGTGGTAGGAATATAAGATGGTGTACAGCCACTGTGAAAAGCAGTTAAGCAATTACTCAAAAAATTAAACACAGAATCACCCCTTGACCTTGCAATTCCTCTCCTAGATACACACCCCAAACAGCTGAAGCTAGGTCTCAAACAGATACTTGTACACCAATGTTTACTGCAGCATTATTCACAAGAGCCAAAAGGGAGAAACAACCCAGTGTCACTCAGAGACAAATGGATAAACAAAATGTGGAATATACACTCAATGGAATATTATTCAGATATGAAAAGGGAAAAGATTCTGAGGTGATACAACATAGATAAACCTTGAAAAGATTATGCTAAGTGAAATAATCCAGTCCAAAAGGATTCTATCAGATGAATTATCTAGAACAGGGAAATTCTTAGAGACAAAAAGTAGATTAAGTGGCTAGGGGGCAACAGTTCAGTAGTATGCCTCATGTTTAGCATATGTGAAACTCAGTTCAATCCCCGCATTAAAAAAAAAAGAAAGAAAGAAAGAAAGAAAGTAGATGGAGTATACTGAGGTTACCAAAGACTGGGGAGTGGGAAGAATGGGGAGTTAGTCCTTAAAGGGTGCAGAGTTTCTATCTGGGGAGATAAAAAAAAGTTTTGGAAATAGATAATGATAATGGGATTGTACAACATCATGAATATAATTAATTATATTCATTAATTATATACTTAAAAATAAATAAAATGGGGCTAAGAATGAAAGGTAGTTAAGCTCGGTGGTACAGTACTTGACTAGCATGCATGAGGCCCTGGTTTTGACTCCCAGCACAGCAAAATAAATAAATAATAAAAATGGTTAGGATGGCTATTTTTAAATATCTATTTCATCACAAGAAAATAATTCTTCCCTACAGTAACAGAAAATGCTTCAGAATTAGCTTAGAGATTTAAAAAAAACCTTCACATATTTGCTAATGAGTCAGAGGGAGTAAGCTGAATTTTCTAATTCTCTGCAGGAACAGTATGTCTAAGCAGGAATTACTAAACTCTATTTATTTTCCATTAAATCTCATAATATAGTGGGTTTTTATTTTGAAACAGCAAGTAACATGGTCACTTGCTATCGCCAGCATTTCACAGACATTAATTGTGTTTCTACTGGAACATACTTGTGATTTCTTAGTTATAGTTAAGCTTATATTCTCAACTTTTTTTTCCTCTGGAAGTTACAGATGCAACATTTAAAGGGAAGTAAATTTCAATACTGTGTGGCTCATGAGGGGCACAATGGCTGTAATCCCAGTGACTTAGCAGGCTGAGGTAGAAAGATTACAAGTTCAAGACCAGCCTCAGCAATTTAGTGAAGCCCAAAGCAACTGTTTCAAAAGACCCTGTTTCAAAATAAAAAGGGCTGGGGATGTGGCCAGTGATAAAACTGCATCCCCGGGTTCAATTTCCAGTATGAAAAAAATAAAAACAACAGCAAAAGTCTGTGTGTCTCAGATGACAAGAAATTAACTATGGGCTTCAGAGTCTGTGAAGCTTCAATGTATCTTCTGGTATTTTCTCTGGTTTTGAAATGTTCTAATACTCTTCCTAGGTTTATACTAATCCCTTTGCTAATTCAATCTATTTAGATTACAAGATTACAAGACTTTCAGATTCTACTTTGCATTTTTCTCATATTTTAATATCTTTCTTATTTCTCACATTAACTTTTTAAAGAGTATATTCTTTTTCAGATATACATTTTTTTTTTAATTTTTATGTGGTGCTGAGGATTGAACCCAGGGCCTCGCACATGTGAGGTGAGCCCTTTTTATTTTGAAACAGCAAGTAACATGGTCACTTGCTCTGTCACCAGCATTTCACAGACATTAAAAACATTAATTTTATGTCTCAGTTAACATTCAACTATTAATTATCATTAATCAGATAATTTGGCAAGTTTACTTTAGTTTCTACCTTAAAATGTTTTATTGCCTATTTATGTTTTGTGTCCAGTGGTGTAGGGCACACTACAATATTGTACAATAATTTTGATTCTGAGTACCACTGTATTATTTTCTGGCATAAAAGAAAAAGGGTTTTCTGTTGCTTTCTTTTACTGAAACTTTTTTGCATTCAATAAAGTCAATTCTGGGGGCTGAGGTTGCAGCTCAGTGGTAGAGTGTTCACTTCTCATGTGGGGCACTGAGTTCGATCCTCAGCACCACATAAAAAATAAATTCCGTCTACAAACAAAAAATACATATATTTAAAAAAATTTTAAAAATCAAATCTGGAGAAAAAAGAGAACTGAAAATGTACAACAATAAACAGGAGATGTTGCAACATTTTGTCTATCTTGCTAACATGATAATCAGTGGAAAGAAAGCAAGGTGTACATCCTGGAGCAGGCTTTGTCCCTTACCTTGCCATTGAGAACGATGTTCTGGCTTCCACACAACACTGACTGGCGACTAACTTTGTTCCCAGATGCCTAAAAGGAAACATAAAATGGGGTAAGCCAGCTGCAATAGTGAAAACCTGTAATCCCAGACACCCAAGAGGTTGAGGAAGGAGGATTGAAAATTCCAGGCCAGCTTAGCTGTGTCAAAAAGGGGGGAGGATTAGGTGTGTAGCTCAGTGATGAAGACCATCGGCAAGGTTCAGTCTGATGTACCAAACAAAACCAGACCACCCAGAGTGAGGAAACTGAGAGGGTTTCTGGGCTTACAGATTCCATAAACTCACTGGAGTGGGGCACGGTGACCTGTGCCTATAGTCCCAGATACTTGGGAGACTGAGGCAGGAGGATTGCTTGAATTGAGGAGTCCTGGACCAGCCTGGGCAACATAGCGTGACCCCTGTCTCAACAATAAAAGAAAGCAAGAAAGGAAAAGGCTCATATTGCACAGTATAGAGTGCAGTCTAAAATGGAATGAAAAATCCAAAAAAGCTAGAGTGGATTAGCTACCTAAAGATTCAGCGAATGGATCAATAATCTGTACTTCTGTAGCTTAGTGACATCAGACAGAAAAGAGGATTCGAGTCCCAATTTCATAGTTCAGTTTTAGAATCCTATAACGAGGATAACTAACGACTTTGCCATTATCATTGAGCTATCAGAAAGCACAGAAAACCAAAATAACAGTCACATGGTCACTTGCTCTGTCACCAGCATTTCAAAGACATATCATGAATAGAATCAATGCACACAGCCCAAACCAGCCATGCACAGACTAAATAACAGAATCAGATGACACCCGAAGCGACACTAGGTAACAAGCGACGAACTGCCAAAGAGACCCAGGGTGGGTGGGGCAGGGATAGGATGCGGCTGCCCGCCAGGCCTCAAAGGGACCCAGTCTTAGGAAGCGGAGGGCAGATGTCCGAACAGCGTACCGTCTCGATGTACTCGGACTTGTTGTAGAGGAGCTCGCCCAACTCCATGGCCGCCACCGCTTCTGGGCACCTCCGGAGCGCGTCAAAGCCCGGCGGTCAGTCGGAGATTCCGGCTACTTCCGGCTGCTCCTCCACTTCCGCTCTCCTGGGGACACGGGTCTCATCGACAGCTCGGCTCTCCTCTAGACGACCCCGCGCTGTATTGCTCGGCAATCCCGGGTTGCGCACGCGCAGGCCGAGAGGTGTGTTTTTATTGGCCGGAATTGAGGGCGCGCGCTGAGCTCGAGTGGGCCAGCTGATCGCGTGCTGAGGGGATCCCGGCTCCCTATTCCTTCCCGGGGTGCCTCCTGGACCTAGGTCCAACTGGGTCCCCGCGTCCGCAGGGCCGGGGCTGCTGTTTTCGCTCGGCCTCCAGCTCAATGGAAGAGCCTTCCGGGAAGCCCCTCAGCTGTGCGGAGAAGGAAAAGGTGCCACGGGCGTGGGGAGGGCTGACGCGGGACTCTGACCCGCTGCCTAGGACTTTCGGCCTGGTCTGGTTTCCTCCCCTGTCCGAGGCAGCAGCCTCCACGGATCCACTCTTCTGTTAGGGTTGCGGGGGCACCGGAAGTGAGAGTGTGGAGGGCCGGCGCGGTGCTCACGTGGTGGCGTTTAAACAAGATCCATTTTCACTACAGTAGCAATGCCTAAATACAAAGTGCAGAGCTTCGGGGATAAAGCTTGAGTCCCCCTGGACATCCTTCCTCCTCCCCACGCCCACATCTGAATCTGGATTTCCTGCACCCCACGCCCGTGTACATCCAGATGTCTGTGTGTGTCTGTGTGTGTGTGGTGGTAGGAGCCACCAAAAAGTCATATGTACTTATTAAGGAGGAGAATGTTCATAAGTGCATGATCTGAGTGGTTCTGCAAGTTCTGCTTTTGCCCATTTTTAATATCCATGTTAGGACATGTTCACTTACCATATTTTTTAAAAATATTTTTAGTTATAGGTGGACACAATGCATTTATTTTGTTTATTTAGTTTTACACGGTGCTGGGGATCGAACCCAGGGCCTCACACGTGCTAGGCAAGTGCTCTACCAGTGAGCTACAACCTCAGCCCCTCACTTACCTTATTTAAAAGAAAAAAAAAAAAAGTTCTGTGAGGATGGTGTAGTTTGGAAGTGACCTTGTTTCTTTAAATATTAATCTGCTTAGAGGCTTCTAGCTTGTTTCCAGGTTCTTGTGCTGCTGTTAACTTGATTGCATCTCCTGCTGACTGTGCTAAAAGTGTACTAAATTCATTCACATTAACTCATCAGTCTTCTTAGCCTTGCTTAACTGCTCTTGGAGGTGAAAAGATAATTTACAAGTAAACAAGATAACTCCCAGCACTTGATAAGGTTGGTGCAAAGCAGGGTGGCATAGAGAGCTAAGTGCATCGACTAGAGCCCTGCTACTTAAGTTTAAATAGTGCCATTTATAAACTACATGATCTTGGAAGGATGAGTGCCTTTAAAATTCCTAGAAAGCACACACAAAAAAAAACGTGGCTTTGCAGCTCAGAATCCTTTGAACCACCAAAGCCAGAGAGACAAAGAGAACCCAGATTTTTAGAGAATGATAATTTGACTCAGCTCAATTCATTAATTTTTTTTTTTTTAATGGATCTCTGTTGAATATCTACTGTGTGCCTGTCTGGGAATTCCTCATTCTATGTGCTCCTCAAATAACTTATCCCATCCCACCATGCAGCTTTAACATTTGTGGTTCTTGCTGTCCAGAATATCTGTCCCCTTGATCTTCCCAAAGCTGACTTCCTCAATCAGGGCAAGTCAGTCAGTTGAAATGGTGTTCCTCAGTAATGCCTCCCTAACCATTTTTATCACCCAGTTTATCTAGGTACTTATTACCCTGTGAAATCTTATCTGTTTTCTTGTATATTATCTGTACCCTTAACTGAGTGTAAATTGCATTGACCACTCTAGCACTTGAGATAACTGATACCCACTGATGCTAGTGAGTATCAGTTATATTCCAGGTGCTAGAGATACCTGGACCATTAGCAGATGAGAATGATTATTGAATGACTATAGGATGACAGCTCCTGCCACCTTCAAGAATCTCATGGGAGTGGGGAGAAAAGAATCAGAATTAAACAGACAACATAGTTGGTACTGTAAATACCGTGATAAGGGTAGCACAGAGAGGAATGGAGTGCCTAATCTGGATTTGGAGAAGAACTTGAAGTCTATCCCAGGAAAGTAAAAATCTAAGCTGAGGCTTAAAGGAATTAGGATGAATTGGCAAAAGGGGGACATGCTCTGGGTGAAAGAAACAGTTTGTGCAAAGATTCTAAGAGTAAAGAGCTTGGTGCTTTTGAGAGCTGAGAGTAGATTTATGTGGGCCAGACCCACTCCCTCCCTGCGTCTTGCTGAGAAACCCCACCCCACTGAGCACCGCTGACCCCTATCTGATAGGCACTGTGTCTCTACCTTTCCACTGCTCAGCGTTGTTGGTGTTTTTTCTTCTTCCAGTTGAAGGAAAAATTAGCCTTCTTGAAAAGGGAATACAGCAAGACACTGGCCCGCCTTCAGGTAGGTGAATCGTAGTCTCTCAGATAAAGGTGTAGTACAAAATATATCAAAATAGTTCTCAACGGTAATGAAGCATTAAAAAGAAGGTATTTCTTGAGCTGCTTTTGTTTTCTCCAGCGTGCCCAAAGAGCTGAGAAGGTTAAGAATTCTGTTAAGAAAACAGTAGAACAGGATTGCTCGCTCCAGCAAGAAATCTCATCACAGCTAAACCACTCAGGTAAATCCAGCCTACTTATTTATACTTGTTTTACTATAATTTTCCAGGAACATTAAGCTATCCTTTTCCACAGCCAGCAGATAAGAAGCAACACATTTTACCATAAAATTCAAGCAATAAACTATATTTGAGTTGAAATGTTTATTTAGTTTTCGTTCCCTCCTCAATGTTAAAAAACCAATTTCACGTTTAAATATTAGAAGGATTTTTTTTTTTAATAAAACTTAACTTTTTTTTTTTTTTTTGGCTAGGGATCAAACCCAGAGCCTCCTTGCATTTGCTAGACAAGGTGGAGTGTACTTCAGTGGTAGAGTGCCTTTTAATTGTACAAATCAGTGGTTCTTTACATATCCACAAATACTGTGAAAACTGTAATCACTTAAGTCAAGAACATTTTCATCACCCCAAAAAGAAACTCCGTACCCATTGTCAGCCCTCCCTACTCCTTCCTAGTCCCAATCCCTGGGAATTAATCTACTTCTGTCTCTGAATTTGCCTACCCCAGAAATTCCGTGGAAATGGAATTTTTAAAATATGTGGGTTTTTTTCTTTAATATATATTTTTTAGTTGTAAATGGATCCAATATCTTTATTTTTATGTGGTGCTGAGGATCGAACCCAGTGCCTCATGCATGCATTTCTACCACTGAGCTACAGACCCAGCCCTGATATGTGGGATTTTATATTTGGTTTCTTTTACTTAATGTTTTCAGTGTGCATCCATCCATACATTTATCCTTGTTTCTGTCAGTACTTTGTTCCTTTAACAGCTGATTAGTATTCCATTGAATATGTACAATTTGTTTATCCATTCATCAATTAGTGAATATTTGGGTTGTTACCACTTTTGAATATTATGAATAATTCTGCAATAAATATCCATATATAAGTTTATATATATATTTTATTATTAGGTAGAGAATTCTTAGTGACAATGATATTAAACATCTTTCCGTGTGTTTGTAGTCATATGTATATCTTCTTTAGGAGTATCTCTATTCAAATTCTTTGTTCATTTTATTTTTTTAATATCTTTAATTAGTTATGTTATTTGTGGTGCTGAGGATTAAACTCGGAGTCTTATGCATGCTATGTGAATGTTCTACCAACTGAGCTACATCCCCAACCTAGGTTGTCTTTGTGTTGTTGAGTTGTAGGGATTCTGCCTAAGTTCCTATCAGATATGATTTGCTAGTATTGTTTCCCATTCTGTGAGCAAAAAACTATACATATAGTTGTTTATTCAATTGCTCTTTTTTTCCCTCAGGTTTCATATTGTTTAACATAAAGATGATTTTGTAAAAAGATGTATGTACATGTGCATAGAGAAAAAAGTTTAGATTAAAAGTACTCTAAAAAACTAGTCATTTTTGGTGTCAGAATTCAAGTAATTTTTAATCGTAAAATTAGGGGCTTTTGAAATGAGAAAGTAATGTTAAAATTACTTGAGAAAAAGAAAAGAAGATGCCAGGTCTGGTGGCATATGCCTGTAATTGCTGCTCCTTGGACAGTTGAGGCAGGTGGATCACAAGTTTGAGGCTAGTCCAGACAATTTAGTTAAACTCTGTCTCAATTAAATGTATGAAAAAAAAGGGTTGGGAATATATGTCAGTGATGAAACACTTGCCTAATATGTGTAAGGTCCTTGTTTCAGTCCCCAGTATTCACAATAAATAAGTACATGCACACAAAACAGGTGAGGGGCTGGGGGCATTGCTCAGCTGGTGCATGCATGAGGCCCTGGGTTCAGTCCCCAGCATCAAAAGAAATTAATAGAATTTTTTTTAAATTAAGAGAAACCATAATTGTGATAAAGAAAAAATCTTTCCATTTTAAAAAGCACCTTTTCAGTATAATTATATTTGTTTACATTTGTTTATAATTCTGTACTTTATTAGAATTTTTAAAACTTGAATCCTGCCTAAAATGTAATGCCATTGATTTTTTTCCCAAATGAATGTTTGCGTGTGTGTTTGTCTATATATATAATAAAAATTATAGTGTATGTATGTATATGTACATACATACACTATAATTTTTGTTTTTATTTATAATTTCCTGGAACTGGGAATTAAACCCAGGACCTCATGCATACTAGGCAAGCACTCTATCACTATAGATTTTTAAATAAAAATGGGGTATTTTTTGTTTCATTTTAAAAGGAAAATAATATTTGTATATATTTTTCCCTCTTAGAACCTAAAAATGAAGGATCTCCTTATAAGGAGTTACAAATCAATGTCCGTCTGGATGGCAACACTGGAGAAAAGACACCTATAACACTTGCTGCTGAGCCTGAGTCTTTTAACCCTGAAGATGGCCCAGAAGAAGGATTACGTGTTTCAGGAATGGATGACATCCAAGAACATTGTCCCTACAGGGCAAATGGCCCTGATAGTGAGAAAAGGCAGAGTAAGCTTCCAGGGAGAAGAAAGAAGCAGCCAAAGAGAGCACATGTCTCACAGGAGGGCGAATGTTTCTTTGACACTGATTCACTCATACTCTCTGGAAAAAGACTAAAGAAACAGGAAGCAATCGGTAGCAAAAATCCTAGGTCACCAATAACTGAAATACCCTCCCTTTCAAGTTGTAAGTCTGAAATTCCAGATTCTCCAGCACCACTTGTAGAAACTGATGGAGAGAATATATTAATTCCATCAAATGCCAAATCAGAAAGAGTTGATACCCCATTTAAAGGAAATAATTTCTCCAATAACACTGAAGATCCTTTGCATACTATACCAGATAACAGTAATCATGAGTACCTTGAACATATGCCTCCTAAAGGTAATTGTGAACTCATTACTCAGGGGTTTAAAAACATTAGCCTTACTTCACCCATAAACCCGGAGGTACAAGGCCACCAAATGACTGTCTCTCCAGATAGCACAGTAGTAAATAAAGCTGCAGGCACCACTGGCCAGCTGCCTAGAAGTCCTTCATTAGAGGCAGATAATTCATGTTCTGCAAGTGAACTCCCTTATAATAACTTACCAGCAAAGATAAAGCAAAACTTAAAAGAACAAAATCACACCAAGGAATCTACCATTAATGCTTTTAGTGATAGAAATGAAAATCTTCAAGAAAATGAGGTTCTAAGTCAATCTAAGAGTCTTAGCCCGGAAGCAGTCCCTTCTGTTTCTACAGAAAATCAAATACATTCTTGCACAGTGCTTGAAGGCCTTTTGTTTCCGGCGGAATACTATGTTAGAACAACACGTCGCATGTCCAATTGCCAGAAGAAAGTAGCCCTAGAAGCTGTAATTCAAAATCACTTGGGTGGCAGGAAGAAGGAGTTTAAAAATAAAAGTAAGGAAGCACCTAAAAATTTAAACCCTTCCAATGAAAATAGTGCCCAGAGTGAAACTGAGATTTTGGACACAGGCACAGGACAAGCAATCTCAAGAAGTCCTCAGGAGCTTCTCTCTCCCCCTGACGTCAGCTCTCCCCCTGGGTCCACTGAAGATAACAACTGTTCTAGGAGGGCTCTTTTGCAGCCATCTGGTAGAAGACACAGAGGAAAAAGGAAATCAGTCTGCACCCCAGCACTAGGTCATAGTGAACTGATTTGGCCAATTTTCAGCACATTGGGTGTTAACAGATCCAAGGAAGAAGTCACCTTGGGCAGGCAGCAGAATGAAAAAGCCATTATTCATGGTAAGAAGAGAGTTCAAGGTAAATTAGGTTGTGTTTGATGACAATGATGATAGCTGATAATTACTGTGCCTGGCACTTTTCTGAATGCTGTGCGGTTGCTCATTGGATCACCACAGCTTCCCTACATAAGGCAGAATCTATTTTTATCTTCATTTTCAGTTAAGGAAAAAGTAAGGCACAGGGAGACTAAAACAACTTTAATTAATGTAATTTAATTGAAATAACAGTGCCAAGATTGAAACCTGGCAGTGTGGTACTAGAGTTCACTCATATGTTTGAAAAAGTCAATCAACACTGAAAAGGAAATTAAATTTGGTGCTTATCAAAGGTTTTATTATTGTTATTGTTATTCTTACTGTTGTTGCATACTACTAATATAGACAGTGTTTTGAAATAAACAGAAGTGTGTTTTAGAGTGAGCCTCTATTGAACAACTATTAGAAGTGATCATGTAATCAAAAGGATAAGATTTTAGAGGATAACAAGCAAGGATATATTGTAATTTTAGCTTTATTCATTTTCTCAAGAGTTAATCATATCTGATAAACTGAGCATAAAAACTGGATTATCACTGTGGCTTTAAGTAAGTTATTAGCAAACACCCTGTATAGACCAAGTTTTATTCTTTCCACCTTAAGTACTCAGCTGTCCTGCAAAAGCAGCCGTGGGCAATATGTAATTGGGACTGTTCCTATAAAACTTTTTGTACAAAAGTAGGCAGCGGGCTGCTCTGTACCTTTGAACATAGACTTTAGTGTGTGATCTGTAATTTATTAAATTAAAATAATAATCATGACTTTTTTCCTTCTTTGACGTCAACAAGAATGCAAAAAAATCAAGAAGTATGCACGCCAGTAATCTAGAAATGTTCTTCTTTATATTTCAAAATGCTCCACTGGGATTTTAGTAACCTACAGCTACATTTTTTTTAAAAAAGTTTTTCTGAAGGTGACATTAACATAAGCTAAAATTAACTTTTTTAAATTAAATGAACTATTCTGTAGCATTTAGTACATTTAGTTGCATACAAATGTTATGCAACTACCATTTCTGTTTAGTTCCAAAATATTTTCATTACTTCAGAAAGAAATGCCATACCTATTAAGCATCTGCTTTCTATCACCTTTCCCCCAGCTACCAATCTGTTATCTCTGTGAACTTAGTTACTGTGGATATTTCATATAAATAGAATTACTATGTGACCCTTGGGTCTAACAGCTTTCACTTATGATGTTTTCAGAATACATAGACAATGTAACATGTATCAGTACTTTATTCTTAATTTTTTTTTAAGAACTGAATATTACATTATACATATGTATGACAGTTTGTACTGGTTCATCAGTTATATGCAGCTACATTTTGAATAGTGTATGACCCCAGATACTTTAAGAGCAATGGTTTTTTTGTTTGTTTGTTTGTTTGTTTTTAAAGAGAGAGTGAGAGAGAGAATTTTAATATTTATTTTTTAGTTATCGGCGGACACAACATCTTTGTTTGTATGTGGTGTTGAGGATTGAACCCGGGCCGCATGCATGCCAGGCGAGCACGCTACTGCTTGAGCCACATCCCCAGCCCAAGAACAATAGTTTTTTGTTGTTTTTGTATTTGTGTTTTTTTTTAATGGTACTGGGGATTTAACCCAGAGATGCTTTACCACTGAGCTATAGCCCCAGCTCACACACGCGCACACACATACATTCATTCTCTCTCTCTCTATCTCTCTCTCTCTCTCTCTCTCTCTCTCTCTCTCTCTCTCTTTCTCTGTTTATTTATTTATTTTGAGGTAGGTCTCACTAAGTTGCCAAGGCTGGCCTCAAACTGGTGATCCTCTTGCCTACCAAGCTGCTGGGAAATAAATTTTTGCTTGAAAGGGAAAATAAATTGACTTACCCACAGCTGCACAGTAAGTCAGTGGTTAAGCTGGGACTTGACCCCATTCTTCCATCTCCTATTTAGCACTGTCAGTACCACACTGTGGGGTCCTGTGAAAGGGTAGCTGCTAGTTAACCACCTACCTCTTATTTTGGCTGGGGGAAGGTACCGGATTGAACCCAGGACCTTGTACATGCTAGGCAAGTGCAATACCTCAAAGCTACATCCCTAATCCTTAAAAAAAAAAAAAAAAAAAAGGAAAGAAATTGTGAGAAAGTCTCACTACATTGCTCAAGCTGGCCTCGAACTTGCTAACCACCCTCTGCAGCCTGCTTCATGGCTGGGATTAAAGGCGTGTGACACTTTTCACGGCTCTGTAATTATTTTAAGCCCTTGTATAAGGTTTCAAAGTCATGAGTAGGAGAAGTAATGAACATTTTTTACTATTTAGTATTTAAAAACTCACTATTAGATATTAATATCTCTTGTTGGGTTTTGTTACTATTGTTGCTTAATTTTCTATTTTAGGGAAGGAAGTTCATTGTCGAAAAAAGGACTCCCTCTCTTCCATTAATAACGCTTATTTAGCTTTGGATGATGCTTTCAGTGTTCCATTTTATAAAAATGAAATGCTAAGTTTAAAGCAACTGTTGTCTTTTCTCAATGTCACAGACTTTCAGTTACCTGAAGACGACTTTGGGCCTCTTATGCTTGAAAAACTGAAGTCCTGCTCAGAAAAACTTATTGAGCCTCTGGAATCAAAAATGTGCAAGGAGAGGTATCTTAAAGAGGACAATTGTGTTGTTCTGGAGGAACTGAGTCCTAAACAAATAGATGCCGAAATGGAGGACTCAGAAGAGGACCTTATTGCTATACTAAGAAAAGCACATCGTCAAATACCAAATCTAAAACATCAGCCTCCCAACAAGGGCCTTTCTTCGTCCATGATACTTTTTACTCCTTTAAATACTTCTGCATCTGACGATAATAGCACACCCGCTGTGGACCTGTGTTCATCTGCTCTCCCCATGTTAGGCACTACTCCAGCCCTTGGTTCCCAGGCGTACTGTGAAAAAGCATCTGCCAAGGTCATTGGACAAACTTGCTCTACATCCCAGCTTTATACCCCGGAAGACACAGTCAGCCTGGCTAGTGACAGTAAGCAGTACGACAGTTCCACCAGCTCACCCAAACTGGGAACCAGCCTGCATGTGTCAGGTAGGCAAGAACAGCCTGCCCATGACCATGACTCTGGCCTCCAAGCAACACTTCTACCCACTGAGTCATTCACTTTCAGAGAAAATCAACTCTGTGGAAATAGGTGCCTGGAGTTGCATAAACATTCCATTGAACAGGTACAAGTGTTTCCTTTGTGAAGTTTTCTCTGAAAGAATAAAATATCTTAGGGAATACAGACAGGATGACTTCCTCACCATTGCTTCTTGATGTTTAAGAATGTTTTAACTTGTTTCTTTAACATGATTTCATTGTGAACGTGCATTTCATTCTGGAGAAATTAAGGTTAATTAAAAAATATATTTTTAAACATAGGGGATCCTGTTTTTTGCCATCAATGAAACAGTTGCATTTGGAACTTTTCTCTTATTAGAGAAAATAATATATGAGATAGATATTTTGATGAATGAGTGAAGGCCAACCTTATACATAAAGTGTATATTAATGGTGTGGCTTTTGTTTGCACAGACTAAAGTAGCAGATCTTCCCACCTGTGACAGCTTAAACCCAGGCAGCCTACAATTGATTTCCAAGTTAAAGGTCAGAAGAATATTCTGTTATTATGTGTCTTGTAACATACATGTGAAAAATCTAAGGAGTTGATAAGAAAATTGAATTTGATCATATACCATCTTGTTCTTATTAGAGATTTAGAGGGAAAAAAACAATTTGAATTCTTTTTTTTACAATATTTATCTGTGTTTTTATTTTGAGCTTTCCTCAAAGTTTATGTGAGGCTACTGCCAAGAGCAAAGTAGTTCAAGATAGGGACTAGGGGCTGGGGATGTGGCTCAAGCGGTAGCGCGCTCGCCTGGCATGTGTGCGGCCCAGGTTCAATCCTCAGCACCACATACAAACAAAGATGTTGTGTCTGCTGATAATTAAAAAATAAATATAAAAAAAAAAAGATAGTGACTAAATTTAAATCAGGCATTTTGATGGACACACTGAGATAAGAGTCGTTCATACCTCTCCTACTCAGATGGTATGCTTCTAAGATAATCACTTTGGTGATGTCTATCTACAACTAAAAAATATCGTAAAAAGATACTGTACCTATGTTCTGTTTCTAAAGTATTTTTTTCTTACATCAGATTTAAGAGATTTGTCCTTTCTGTTGGTCTTCAAAAAAAAAATAGTTTGTGGTTGTAGTAAATCTTTTTTTTTTTTTAATGATACCTGCCACTTAGAGGCAGGAACTTTTTTTTTTTTAATATTTATTTATTTATTAAAGAGAGAGAGAGAGAATTTTAATATATTTTTGTTCGGCGGACACAACATCTTTGTTTGTATGTGGTGCTGAGGATCGAACCCGGACCGCACACATGCCAGGCGAGCGCGCCACCACTTGAGCCACATCCCCAGCCCTAGTAATTCTTTTTTAATATTTATTTTTTAGTTGTAGTTGTCAATACCTTTATTTATTTATTTTTATGTGGTGCTGAGGATCAAACCCCGGGCTTCACATGCGGTAGACAGGCTCTCTACTGCTGATCCACAACCCCAGCCCCTATATTAAGTATTAATTGAATATTTTTTTAGCATTTCTCCTTAACTTATTTCAGTTTTATCCTTGATAAAAATTTCTTCCTTCTGTTCATTTGTCGTTTTTTTTTTTTTTTTTTTTTAACCTTATTTTTCTAGTTTTCAGTAAATCTGTGTACAATTGTGAATTTCTCCTGGAAATGTTCTGGGGGTTTCAATGCACAGTGTTTTCTTCATCATAATTAGAGGTAGCATATTATATGTGATTTCAATGTAACTCCCTCTACAACTCATGAGTGGCTTACCAGAATATTACCAAATTATTAAGTTCTCATGAACTATCCTTTTGTGCTTAAATAAGAATTTATCCCGGGCTGGGGATGTGGCTCAAGCAGTAGCACGCTCGCCTGGCATACATGTGGCCCGGGTTCGATCCTCAGCACCATGTACAAAGATGTTGTGTCCGCCAAGAACTAAAAAATAAATATTAAAAATTCTCTCTCTCTCTCTCTCTCTCACTCTCTCACTCTCTACCTTCTCGTGCTCTTTCTTACCAAGCCCTGTCAACCACTGATCCTTTAAAAAAAAAAAGAATTTATCCCATCCTGGAGTTACGCGTTTTAAATCTGTCATCATGTACATCATGTATAGGCAGTATTTTTAAATAAGATCCACAGAACTCTTTCTTTTGATGTGCATAAAACTTTTTACTACCTGGTAGTTCATCTAATCCTTGTAATTCGTCATTTTTTATATTTATTCTTTTCATGAAACAGACCTCAGGTATCCCTTTAACATAACTGTTGTTACCATTCTGGGTCAGAATCCTTCTGGTTCCTGTTCCGTGGATGTGAGTGCCATGTGGTGGGAACGAGCTGGTTTTAAGGAGCCATGTATCATAACAGCCTGTGAATATGTAGTTTCTCTTTGGAGACCTCTGGATACTTGGCAGTGGGAAAAAATCTACACCTGGCATTTCACAGAGGTAAGTCAGAACCTTAGAAGTGATGGAACTGGAACTCAGGGATGTCATGCATGGGGCCCTGGGTTTGAACCGCAGCACCTCAAAAAAAGAAGAATCTTAGATATCTTAGTAGTCATTTGTGTGATAATATAGCGAACAGCTTGGCAACATTGGGATCTCTGACCAGAAGTGACAGAGCAGAAATATTTTGGTTTATTTTTTCAACATTTTATTATGAAAATTTTCAGCCAGGAATGATGGTGCACACCTACAATCCCAGTGGCTCAGGAGACTGAGGCAGGAGGATCGTGAGTTCAAAGCCAGCCTCAGCAAAACTGAGGTGCTAAGCAACTCAGTGGGACCCTGTCTCTAAATAAAATACAAAATAGGGCTGTGATATGACTCAGTGGTTGAGTGCCCCTCAGTTCAATCCCAGGTACCAAAAAAAAAATTTTTTTCAAACATACAGAAACATGGTACACTGAACTGTACCCACCTTTTAGACTCTGCCATCAAGATGTGCTTTATTACCTGTTTATCTAAAAAAGAATTTTTACATAAGACCTGTTTGTGGAGCTTGAATTTCATGTCCATTCTGACTTTTTAAACTGCCTTAAACCCATGTTCCCTGCCCTTCACCAAAACATCATTTCTGCTTTCTTTATCATGCAGAGCTTCATGGTTGCAATCCTAGTGTGCTTTAAATTTTTTAATCTGTCTTTTCTCCCTTACCATGTAAATAAGCATTTTTCCTTGTGGCTAACGTGTTCTTCATACTGGTTTATACTTCATTCTTGTTTTCCATTGTACTCACAGCTTCTAGCACTGTGCTCAGTAGAGATGCTCAATAAATATTTGTTCAGTGAATAAATATTTTTATTTAGTTTTTTTATTTACTTTGGTGCTGGGGCTTGAACCTAGGGCCTTTTGTATGCTAAGCACATGCTCTACCACTGAATTATACTCCCAGCCCCTAAACATAATTTTCTTTTTTTAATAGATGGTCTCACTATGTTACCCAGGCTAGCCCTGAACTCTTGGGCTCAAATGGTCCTCCTGCCTCAATTTCTTGAACAACTAAGATAAATATGTAGTTTTAAATGCAGCATAATGTTCTCTGTATTCACTTGTTAGAATTTACTTAATTATTCCCATTATCATAAGTATAAATTGCACTAAATAAATGCTAACTCAGTGGGCACACTGGTGTGCGCCTGCAGTCCCAACTACTGGAGGGGCTGCGACAGGAGGACACTTGAGCTCAAAGGATCAAGGCCAGTCTGAGCAACACATCAAAACCTATCTCAAAAAAAAGGAATTTTTTTTTTTTCCCGCTGAAGGAAATGCCAACTAAACTTATGCAAATAGTATACATAGGTTTACAACTTACAAAAAACAAGACCAACAAATGTGAACCTATTCACATTTGTTCACATGTCGGAAACAGTCCTGGTATAGTGAGAATATAAAAGAATGTGATAAATTTTGGAACATTTAGATTAAAGTTAAACAACCAAATATAATTTGAGGGTGCTTTGTTTTATTTAGGTACCTGTGTTACAAATAGTTCCAGTGCCCGATGTTTGTAATCTTGTATGTGTGGCTTTGGGAAGTTTGGAGATCAGAGAAATCAGGTAATTCCCAAGGGGATTTCTTTTTCTTTTTTTCCCTTTATCTTTGTCTCTGTCATCTTGTTTTGAGTGGAGGTTATCACCTAGGCTTAGGGTTTTGGTTGGTTGGTTGGTCTTGTTTTTTGAGATGGGGATCTCACTATATAGCCCAGGCTGGCCTTACCCTGGGATCCTCCTGCCTCAATCTCATAGTGGCTACAATTACAGGTATATAGCCAGCTCTAGGCTTCAGTCTCAAAAAAGAATTTGGATTTAGATTTAAAGAGAGATTTGTTTAAAAAAAAAAAGAAAGAAAAATCGGGCTAGGGTTGTAGCTCAGTGGTAGAGCACTTGCCTCGCATGCATGAGGCCCTGGGTTCAGTCCACAGCACCACATAAAAATAAATAAAAATAAAGATATTGTGTCCATCTACAACTAAAAAAAAGAATTACAAATAAATAAATAAAAAGGATTGGGGATGTGGCTCAGTGGTGTACCCCTGGGTTTAATCCCCAGTACCAAAAAAAGAGGGCTTACTCCTGGGTTTTCCCCATTTTTCCTCAGGGCATTACTTTGTTCCTCTGAGGATGAAAGTGAAAAACAAGTACTACTGAAATCTGGAAACATAAAAGCTGTGCTTGGCCTGACAGGGAGGAGGCTCGTTAGTAGCAGTGGGACCCTTTGTGATCAGCAAGTGGAAATCATGACTTTTGCAGAGGACGGAAGGTAAGCAAAGCATTGGTTGATTGTGACTATTAGATGGAGAAGCATTTTCTCACAGGTTTCAGGGAAAGGAGATGATTAGGATCCTGTTTTTCTGTATTGAATGTCTCAGTGCCAGGTTACCACCTAGAAGCAAGTCAGAAAAGCAGAGGCCAGACATGACAGGAAAGAAGTCAGCAGAGCGGGGGACATAAGTGAATTGAGTTTGATTTTTCTTCAGACTTCTTTGAAATCTCTGCATTCCCCTTACGTATTAGATATACCTCAGCCAGGCTCAGTGGTGCATGCCTGTAATCCCAGCAGCTCGGGAGGCTGAGGCAGGAGAATTGAGAGTTCAGAGCCAGCCTCGGCAATTTAGCAAGGCCCTAAGCAACTCGACAAGATCCTGTCTCTAAATACAATATGAAAAGGGCCAGGGATGTGGCTCAGTGGCTGAACATCGCTGGTACCAAAAAAAGAACAAGAAGAAGAAGAACCTCAAAGCCAGGCTGGGGATGTAGCTCAGTGGTAGGTGCCTGCCTAGCATGTGTGAGGCCCTGGGTTTCATGTCCAAAGTACCACCTCAAAGTCCTGGACCCAGTCCTCATTCCACACATTTGGTGTCCAGTGCTCCAGTGACCTTCCAGATGCTGACTTGACTACTTGGAAACATCCATTTTCAGTTCTGTGCTTTCTCCAGCTCTAGGCCTTTGTGCCTGTTTTTTAAACATCTTGAGGACACCTCAATTCAACCTGTAGAAAACTGAACTCGGACATCTTCTTTGCCATATCCTTATTACACTTTTTCTTTTCTTTCTTTCTTTTTTTTTTTTTTCTTTGATTTTATTTTTGTGCTGGGGATTGACCCCTGGGCCTTGTGCATGCTTAACATGTATATTCTACCACTGAGCTGTACCTGCAGCTGGTTACACTATTATTATTCATGTTTCCTAATAACAAATGGCAAGGACCTTATTTGTCTTATTTATTCATGACCTGTGGCATTATTGTAGGCAAGAGATAAATAATTAGCTGGCGCAGTGACCTATGCCTATAATCCCAGTGACTTAGGAGGCTCAGGCAGGAAGATTGTAAATTCAAGGCCAGCCTCAGCAATGTAGCGAGAGTCTCAAACAAAAGAATAAAACAACCTGGTGATGTAGCTCAATTGTAGAGCACTCCTGGGTTCAATCCCTAGGACTGCAAAATAAAACGAAACAGAAATAAGTGTTTGCTTAAGTTACAAAAGTCTTAGTAGAGATGGGAAGAAGCAGACAAATTTGTGAGAAATGAGATAATAAAGTTACTAAGACATGGTGAGTGACTAGATTGAGAGGAAGGAGAAAAGAATAATGTGCAGGTTTCAGGGATGGTCATCTGGGTAGATGGTTGTATAGTTGTTGAGATAAAAATGTGAAAAAAAAATGAGATTTAAAGAGAAAGTTTGAGCTTAATATTGGATATGATGATATTGAGATACTTGCAACATCCCAAGTAGCTAATATGAAAGAAATGTGAATTCATTGTAGGAAGTTTAGAATATACAGTTATCTGCTTAATTTTTTTTTCAGTGTTAGCTTAAATTTTATTATGTTAATTCAATAATGTATGAAGGACTTCTTAGAAATTGCTTTGTTGCCGGGCATGGTGGCACGCCTGTAATCCCAGCGGCTTGGGAGGCTGAGACAGGAGGATCAGGAGATCAAAGTTAGCCACAGCAAAAGTGAGGTACTAAGCAACTCAGTGAGACCCTGTCTCTAAATTAAAAAAATACAAAAGAGGGCTGGGATGTGGCTCAGTGGTTGAATGCCCCTGAGTTCAATCCCTGGTACAAAATTTAAAAAAACTGCTTTAGTGTACCGTACTAATTTTTAATACTTTTTAAATTCAGAAGCAAAGAAAAACAGTTTTTGATGCCCCCTGAAGAGACTATACTTACTTTTGGTGAGGTCCAAGGGATGCAGGAAGCTCTGCTTGGTACTACTATCATGAACAACATTGTTATCTGGTAAGCCTTCCCTTGAGGTCCTAGTTTTCTCATCATTCAGTTGGGGTATGCCTCTGATTGTACAGGACAGTGACGGTTAGACAAGAGACTGTGTAAACATGGTTGTTGTTAGTGGGTTTTTTTAACTGTCAGATGTTATATGCTTGTCTTACCAAGAGAGTTGCATTCATTTAGAGTAGACTAGTTTAAAATAAATGGAATTTTGTTGTAAAAATGTACAGTTGTTTTTGCTTCTGTTTAATAATTGAGTAATTTCTGTTCATTGAATTTTCCTACCTCAAATAACTACAAACTCTCGAAAAAAATATAAAAACAACCATCTGAAGACACCAGAGAACAAGAAAAAAAAAAGAAAGATAATGGATTTCTCACCTAGAAGCAGGAAATGGCACAGAACAAGTTTTTTATTCTTAAAGCTTTAAGCCAGGGGCAGTCCCCAGTCCTGATTTCTGGGTGACAAAAAGCCTAATAGCAAACATTTTGTCCTGCCAACTTAAAGAACCAAAGGACAGAATTCAGGTGGCCACAGCAGCTAGAAAGTAAGGGAGAAAAGTCCTAAAAAGGAGACCAAAGAGGAAACCCAAAATTCTGAATATAATTATTACCTAACCACCTGACTGATCCTGTAAACTGCATTGCCCAGGGTGGACTGTGAGCAACCCAAGTAAGGCCAAAAAAACTGAACTGGAATTTCAGCATTTGAAATTCAGCCAGGTTAGTTGTTTACTAGAACAAGCAAACAACATAATCAGTGTTTTCAGAGGAACTTAACAGAATCCAGAGTTTTTGCAACATATTGTATCAAGATATAATCCAAAATTATTAGATGTACAAAACACATATAACATATTTGATAACATATAGGAACCAAATTAACAAATTTAGTATAGGGAAGAGTCCCTAACCACCCAGACACTTTTTGTCTGAGTACAGGAGAGAGCCATATCCAGCTATAGGCACTTATAAGTTTAATTTATTAGGAAAATATATTGACTTTTTTTTTCTCCCACTCAATAGCCTTGTCTGTTAACTGTTTCCTTGGGACTAAAATGGGTCTTAGTAAGAGGAAATTATTAGTGTCACCGCCACCCACCACCCTATCAATTATGTATCATCTGACCCCAGCCCTCTGGAAATAAACTAGAAAACATGGCCACTGAGAGAAACTTTGTCTTCTCTCCACTAGAGAGCCTCTGAAATTTGTCTTCATTATTCTAGTCGTCCAGGAGACACCATTTCCAGAGGCCCTGCCACCTAGAACAGCAGTATCCACTCTGGGTGCATTTCCCAGGGTTTGTGTACAGTCTTATTTGAAGACAATGTTCTTTCTATAAGTTGTCTTTCTATTCTTTCTCCTGTTTCCAGACCTTAATTATTTGACTCAGGACTTAAATATAATATAATAATTGGTCTCCTTGCCATCAGTCAATATTCAACAACCAAATCATTCTCTTTCTTTTTTTCCGGGATACTTGGGATTGAACCCAGGGGCTTGTGCATGCTAGGCAAATACTCTACCACTGAGCTACACTCCCGCCATGTTGACTTCTCTTCACCTTCTGCTTCCTGTTGCTCTACTACAAAACTGTCTTCTCTGGTACTCTGTACTCCTTAGCTTCTTTTTTTCCTGCCCTTTTTCTAGTAGTAGACCTTGGCGTTTGGGTTGTAATAGATCACAAAGGTTGGGAGTGGAGAGGGATCTCTTTACTAGGCTTCCCTTGCAGGATATCCTGTTAAGGAACAGCTTCACCCCACAGCTGCCTTGAGTTTCCTGTCATCTCAGCTTCATTGATGTTTCCCTCTTTAAATTTATATGGCCCTAGTTTTTTACTTACTAGTTACTACATTATATATTTTTTCTTTTTTCTGGCAATTGAAGATAAGTGCTATGTCTTGCATCTGTTCTTAGTGCTTTCCCTAGTTCCTTGCCTAGACTAGTACTCAAATGACATCAATCATGTTATCTAAAGAAACTATCATTTGACCTTTTGGGCTCTATGTAATGTTTGTTTGTTTGTTTGAGGGGGTTTTGGCATTAGAGATTGAACCCGGGGTACTTTACCACTAAGCTACATCTTCAGTCCTGATTTATTTTTTATTTTGAGACAGGGTCCCACTAAGTTGCCCAGGCTAACCTTGAACCCCCAGTCCTCCTGCTTCAGCCTCCGGAGTGCTAGGATAACAGGCATGTGCCACCACACCCAGCATCACCTTTCTTATTTAACTTCTGATCTGTTAGATATCTATAGTGATTCATGTTACACTTGGGATTTGAGTGGCCATATTTGGTAACTTGCTGGAATTTTAAATATTTTATCTTGATTAAACTATATTTGCTGAGCAACATTTTTCATACAATCAAAAGATAACTGAATCTCTACTGGTGTCCCATTCTCTTTGAGGGATGTAGAAATGAAGCATCTGAATCCTGGTCCCAAGGCTTCTAAAATCTAGTAGTAAATAAGACTCCTTTACAATTCACAGTGTATAATTCCAGTGAAATTCTTTTATACTTCACACACATTCAAAGTGATAGAGGTTTGGGCAACATGCTTTGGGATCTGGGGAAAAAGCAATTACTGAATATAGAGCATATGCCAGCTTCTGTAGGGGATGAATGTATTCTGGTTTTCCTAGTAGGAAAACCTTGCATGTACCCATGAAATTTTAATTTTCTTTCTTCAGGTTTTTAAACACAGTTTCTCACCAAAGAAAGTTCTGTATTTGTTGAATGAACATGTTAAATTCTATCATAGCATATATTAAATACAAAATCAGGCATATGGACAGTACTAGAATTAGACGAGAGGAGAAGACTGGGAACTCATAAGAGGAGAGAGGGCCTAAATTGAGTTCCTGCATCTTGGAGGAGCTGGGACATCATCTCTGCCATGGGGAATGGACGGGAACTGGCCTTTAGAGGAAAGATAACTTGACCAAAGATCTAGAGCCACGGGTATGCACAGTGTCGTAAGCTTGGTAAAATTTCAGGCAAGGGAGAGGCGAATAATGTAGTATTGCAGCACTGGATTCATGAGAGTTATAAATGCCGTGAAGGAACTTGGACTTCATCTTGTGGCTCAGAGTCACAAATCCTCAACAAAGCCAGGATGTGGTTCCCACAAATGTTCCATTTGTTCTTCTTCCTTGTATTCACCCTCTTTTCTACTTTCTTCTTCCATTTTTTACTCTCAGTCTTCCCTTCTCTTTCCATTAACTTGGTCTAGCTATAGTGTAAACGTATAATGGAGGTAGACTCTAGATCTGTTTTTGGTATAGTCTCACCCAATCAAGTTTGGTTTCCTGGCCATTGTCCCCCATGGAAAATTTAGGCATAGCAAAATCATAATCATAGTACTGTCCCATGTGCCTGTTCAATACCAAGTAAAATGAGATAATGGAAAACTGTTCTCATGGAATTTGGAGAGTTATCTCTAGTGGTGGAGCAGATAAATAGGTCTATTTAACTAAGGCTAAACTATCAAACTATTGGCAAAGTTAACCTATAGTTCTACTTTGAGCTAAATCTGTGAATAAACAAAAATGAAGTGTTGTGTCCCTTAGTTTTGCCCTTGGTCACCTTTTATTTATGCTGTGATAGATAATATTATGTGAAAACCAGTTTGCCAGAAGAATGTGATCAGCTTATTTATTTCTGGTGTCTTAAGGAATTTAAAAACTGGTCAACTCCTGAAAAAGATGCACATTGACGATTCTTATCAAGCTTCCGTCTGTCACAAAGCCTATTCTGAAATGGTAAGTGCTGCTCTGGGACCACTTGGCGTTGACTTACATGCTGTTGTTGGTCTCACCAGCAGACCCTCCCTGTTGACAGTTTTTCCAAAACTGGATATCAGTGTTTGTTTTTTCATGACATTTATGAATGAAGATAAGTGTTGATTCAATGTAGTTACTTATTGAATTTCCTGGCTTTATGACTTATAGGCAAATGTTTATTCCCAGTTATGAATTTGTTGACTAAAAAATATGCCTATTATGAGATATGACTCCAGACTACATTGCCATAAATGATGTGAGATATGAATGAGTACCTTTAGAGAGGATGATTAAATTGTCTTAGACATGTTTTTCCCTTGGGCTTAAGTGTTCTCATATAGAAACAAATGTAGTTACTTACCATTGTTAATAGACTTAACTTACAGTCTAGTTTTGACACCCAAACAGGTTGAAGTTAGTTGTCCCCAAGTGAGGACTAACCCACATGAGCATCTACTGTTAAAAGCCCAAGCAGAGGCTCAGTGCTCGTGTAGACACTGACTTGCTGGGTATCAGTGGTGACTCTGAGAGCATTAGCACCCAGACGCTGTAAACATGAAAGATGTGTGATCTTAGAAAATCTGTCACATAATCTTGAGCCTAATATTTTTCATCCTTGAAGCAAGAAGGTTGGATTTGTCTCTAGAATTTATCTATTGTGCATTTAAATAAATTTATATCTTTTGTGTTACAGCATTAATACTTTCTTGATATTAAAACATTTAACATAAATATATTAGGTAGGCCTTACAAGGTGGCACACCTCTACATTCCCAGCTATTCAGGAAATTGAGGCAGAGGGTTGCAAATATGAGGCCATCTGGACGACTTAGGGAGACCCTATCTAAAAATAAAAAATAAAAAGGACTGGGCTGGAGCTCGGTGGGAGAGTGCCCCCTGGGTTCAATCTCTGTTACTACCAAAAAAACCCAGCAACAGATGTTAGACACTAACAGTTCCCCATAAAGCCAACCTTCAAAAATAGTGTTCACTTTTTATTTGTTTGTTTGTTTAGTAGGCTGGAAATGAACCCAGAGCCTTACATGTGCTCGGCAAGTGCTCTACCACTTACCAGCATCCCCAGAGAGCACTGATGGCTTGGCATACTTTTCCATCCAGGACCACAGAGCAAATATTTTCACCCTCCTTGAAAATAGTGTCTCTGTTGTAATTCTCTACTCTGCTTTTATGGCATGAAATCAGCCTTAGACATATATGAATGGATGTGACTGTATTCTAATAAAACTGAGCAAGGAAATCCGAATTTCATATAATTAACCATTTCAAACTGAAAAATATTCTTACCTCGGGAAAAATAAGGGTTGGGTCAGAATTGGCCTGTGGGCCATCATATGTTAACTCTTTGTTAAGTATGTGGCCTTTAACATTTTAAGATTCTCAAGTTTTCTAAATACAAAGGTAATTCATTTTTATTTAAAAATTCATTCAAAAATGCAGGAAGTAGAAAATGAATGCTAATCGTAAAATGACCTTACAGTTTAATTTTCTCTTAGTCCCAAAGAGAAATTTCAATGTATATATGTCTGTACGTGTACATACATATTTGTATGTATGTATGTATACACACACTAATATTATTATTAGAAGTTGTAATTTTAAAACTGAGTGAGATTTTTCCCACAGAAACAGCCATACATGACAGTATCTTTTGTTGTTGTTTTTGTTTGTTTTATCTTTTGTGGGTTTTTTTCCTTACCTTAGTAGAGAGTAATAGTGTCTGAGTTTTAAATAGGCTATTATGATCTGGGCTAAGACTCTAGTCTCCCCTTAAAAGGTGGTTTTTAGGGGCTGGGGTTGTAGCTCAATGGTAGAGCATTTGCCTAGCATGTGTGAGGCCCTGAGTTCAATCCGCAGCACCACATAAAACTAAATAAACAAAATAAAGGTATTGTGTCCACCTACAATTTAAAATATTTTTAAGTTGTTTTTATGGAAAAATGTGTTCTGAATTTCCAAAAAACAACTTGCAGATGAGTATTTGTAATTCGAGGACTCCCTGTATGTGTTTCTGTGTCCTCCTTCCCTGTACAACATTTCCGCAAATGGGAATTTGCATGAGATGTTGTGGTCATGGAGGAAGTCGATGGATCAGTTAGATTCCTGCTTGGCAAGACTGGCCAAAGCACATATTGGGAGCCCTGTGCTCAAGAAGCTGGGAGTCCAGCCTGGTGGTAATGTCAGCATTTCTGTCTGAAGAAAAAATGAAGCCAGTAGTTCAGTCCTGGGTCCTGCGGAGTCTGTTGATCATTCCTATTATTCTTTGGTTTTTATCTCTGCCAAACATGCTCTTTTTTTTTTTTTTTTTTTTTTTTTTAAAGAGAGAGTGAGAGACAGAGGGGGACAGAGAGAGAGAGAGAGAATTTTAACATTTATTTATTTTTTTCTTAGTTCTCGGCGGACACAACATCTTTGTTGGTATGTGGTGCTGCTGAGGATCGAACCCGGGCCGCACGCATGCTAGGCGAGCGCGCTACCGCTTGAGCCACATCCCCAGCCCCAAACATGCTCTTAATGGTGTATTTGGTTATTGATTTTTTTTTCCTTAAATTAGGGGCTCCTGTTTGTTGTTCTGAGTCATTCTTGTGCCAAAGAGAGGGAGGCGTTGGGCAGCCCTGTGTTTCAGCTGATTGTGATTAACCCTAAGACGACCCTGAATGTGGGCGTGATGCTGTACTGTCTCCCACAGGGGCAGGCTGGAAGGCAAGTGCATGTGACTGCTGATCTGTGGTTGTGACAGTTTGGAAGGCACTCTGCAGATACAAAAACGAGATACCTTTGTGTCACTTTAATGAATGGAAAACATGAAATACTATAATAGTAAGGTTAAGAGTAGGATGAAGTTAGTTGATTTGAATCAAACTCCCAGATTCCCTTATATCCATTGATCCACATCGGTATGAGCTTAGATTGCCTTTTTTTTTCTTTCTTTAATGTGTATTCAATCTGGGTGCAGTGGCACACATCTGTAATCCCAGTGGCTTGGGAGGCTGAGGCAGGAGGATGGTGAGTTCAAAGCCAGCCTCAGCAAAAGTGAGGCACTAAGCAACTCAGTGAGACCCTGTCTCTAAATAAAATACAGAATAGGGCTGGGATGGGGCTCAGTGTTTGAGTGCCCCTGAGTTCAATCCCTGGTACCCCAACCCCTCAAAAAAATACATGTGTATTCAAGCCCTGTTTTTTTCTGTAAGGAAAATGTTTATTTTTATATTTTAGGAAAATGTTTTAAATACACAGAGTATCGCACATTCTCTGTGGAATCCTCACAGTGCATGTTCTTTCCTTAAGACCTGAATTAAGGAACTTTTAAATACACTTTAGGAAGACATCTTCACTTTGAAATCTGACTGAGCCTCCACTATGCAGGCAGTTGTTACTTATTGATAAACATTTCTACACGTGGGTACTGACTGACACTAATGACACAGTTATTGGCACCCCGGGGGTTCTGAGTTGATAAACTTTAGAAGTAGTGGATATTGTTAGGTCAACAAAGCAACATCTGAACATGTAAGTCCTAGAGACTACCTTTATTGATGTGTGAAATTAGCAGCAAGGATTGGAAAAATATAGTCAATCCAGAGTAGAGTCTAGCTTTAATAACTTGTAAGGATGAGGAACCTGGATGGTTTTAATGCCTGTTTCTTTGGACCTTGTGCTAAACCTGCTTGATCCAAAAGATAGTCTCTGTCCATGTACACTTGGCCAGCTGTGGCACTTCTGCAAATGTTTTTTAACAAGAATATCATAACTGAGCCAGGTGCTCACAGTTGTAATCCCAGCAACTCAGGAGACTGGGGCAGGAGGATTGCAAATTGGAGGCCAGTCTTGGCAACTTAGCAAGATCCTATCACAAAATAAATAAAAAGAAGTTGGGGAATGTAGGTCTGTGGTAGAGCACTCCGAGTTCAATCCCTAGTATCCCACCTGCAAAAATCATAAATATTATCTTCAATTTGTGTTTACACATAGAACTTGCTGTTTTGGGTGTGAAGAGAGAACTGTAGTAATTGCCCTAGAAACTGAAGATGAAGATAACTACTTGGTCAAGCATTTCCTTTGTCACTTTTTTGGGGGGACAGGGGAGATTACCAGGGATTGAACCCAGGGACACTTGACTACTAAGCCACATCCCCAGCTTTTTTTGTTATTTTATTTTTTATTTTGAAACAAGGTCTCACTGAGTTGCTAAGGATGACCTCAAACTTGCAGTCCTCCTGCCTTAGCCTCCTGAGTAATTGGCATTACAGGAGTGCATCACTGCACCCAGCTCCTGTTAATTTTTAAACTCATTTATTCAGCAAACTTTGAAAGCCTATTTAATGCCAATCCTGTGGGAAGTATCTGTTTGGGCTGCTATAACAAAATACCATAAACTAGGTAGCATACAAATAACAGAAGCTCATTCCTTATCGTTCCGGAGGCTGGGAATTCCACGATCGAGGCACTGGCAGATTCCATCTGTGAGGGTCCATTTCCTTATTCATAAATGGCACTTCTTCACTGTGTCTTCATCTGATAGAAGGGATGAGCCAACTTTTCTGAGACCTCTTTTATAAGGGCACTGTCCTCTTCGTGTGATCTCTGCCCTGATGGCCTAATCACCTCCTAAAATCCTCACCTCCGAGTATCATGATTAAATTTCAACAGATAAATTTTGGAGGAGACCATAACAAAGCACCTTTATTTCCAATCTCGTGGAAGTTAGAAATAAATACTAGAGACTGCTGTTAGGTGCACCATATGCCACACACGGGGCTCACATTGTTTGGGACCAAAAAGATGGAGGAGCATCTAATTGGCAGTGCCGGCTCGAGGACCTTCTGAAGAGTAAAGGGTTAGGTATTCAGAGCTGGGTAGCAGTAAGGGGATAAAAATATCATTCTGTTCATTCAGAGAATATTCCTTGAGGCTGCATAGGCACCGGCTCTGCAAAGGGCTGATGATATGACACTGAGTGATAATAATAGATAAAAGCTTTTTATTGATTGATTTTAGAGGCAGGGTCTCACTGAGTTGCTAAACTCCTCGCCATTGCCGAAGCTGGCTTTGAACTCGCAATCCTCCTGAGAGCCACTGGGATTACAGGCGTACACCACTGTGCCCAGCTGAAAGCTGATTTTTTACTGAGCATTTCCTGTGTGGCATGGATTGTACTAATAAGTGTTTTTATTTTTGGTGGTGCTGGGAATTGAACCCAGGGCCTTGTGCATGTGAGGCAAGCACTCAACCAACTGAGCTAGATCCCCAGGCCCTCTTATAAGCTTTTTTTTTTTTTTTTAAATATTTTTTTTTTTTGGTTAGACATAATATATTTATTTATTTTCGCGTGGTACTGAGGATCGAACCCAGGGCCTCGAATGTGCTAAGCGAGCGCTCCACCGCTGAGCCACAACCCCAGCCCATAAGCTTTTTTTTTTTTTTTTTTTAAGAGAGAGGAGAGAGAGATTTATTTTTAATATTTACTTTGTAGTTCTTGGCGGACACAACATCTTTGTTTGTATGTGGTGCTGAGGATCGAACCCGGGCCGCACACATGCCGGGCTAGCGTGCTACCGCTTGAGCCACATCCCCAGCCCCCCCATAAGCTTTTTATATGAACTGTTTCATTCAACTTCACAACAGTCTTATGCCCTTATTATCCTTATTTTGCTGATAGAATTAGTTTATGCCCAGAATCACATAACTCTTACATTCTAGAACTTGGAATCCAAACCCAGGTAGCTGACTGGTAAAAGGCAACCAGATTTCTGCTTCATGGTGCTTATGGTTTCGTAGGGGAGACACCCCACCAAGTATGGCAGTAGGATAATCTCACCCAGTGCAAAGTGCTACGAAGATAAAACCAGAGAATGTAACAGAAGGGACAGGTACAAATGTGTGCTCTTTCAGATGGTTCATTGGGTATAGCCTTTTTATGGCAGTGACATGGCTGATGATGACAGGAATCCAGCCTGCTGAGATCTGGGGATTGAGCCTCCCAGGCGAGGAAATAGTAAGAGCAAAGCCACTGCAAAGGACTGGCTTTGGCTAGTGTGAAGAGAGGGAGGAAGGCCTCCAGGGGCCAGTGTGCAACCTGAGGACAGGCAGGGACTGCAGTGCCACACACGAGTCCCTGGTCCTCTCCGGTTGGACACTCACAGCCACAGGGAGATTGTTCTGGTTGGTGCTCTAGGGCTTTAGGGAACTTGATTTGGGGCTTTTTTTTTTTTTTTTTTTTTTTAATACTTAAAAAAAAAAAAAAGCCCCAAATCAAGTTTTTTTTTTTAATACTTAAAAAAAAAAAAAAAGCTTTTTTGACATGTAATCTGAATTGTCTCTTCTCTGCTTGGTACCAGGTTCCTAGAAGGGGACGTGAAAGATCATTTTGCAGCAGCAGTCTTGACTTCTGGGACAATTGCCATTTGGGACTTACTTCTGGGTCATTGTACTGCTGTCCTTCCACCCATCTCTGACCAAAATTGGTCTTTTGTTAAATGGTCTGGTACAGATTCTCACTTACTGGCTGGACAAAAAGATGGAAATATATTTATATATCGCTACATATAAGTAAAGAGGGAAATAACAGTTTTCTGGAGATGTTTGGCCTCTTTTTTTTCCCTTTGGAGTACAACTGTAAAGGAATATCTGAATGACGTTTAAAATAATTACTTGTGTCCATCCAAAGAGACTTATTTTTATTCTGCTGGTGGTGGCACTACTGATCTTGAGTATTTGTTTATACTTACTTTGGGGGGAAAGGGCTTTAGGTCATTTTTTGTATTCCCAATATTTGCACATTTGCTTTTAATAAGTGTATATAAAAATTCAAATGTCAATAAATATTTATTTTGATAAATTCTGCTTGGCATATTCTTTTCTTCCTATTTTATTTAGCTCATTTTCAAAAACAAGAACTGCTTACTATACAGCTAGAATATTTAGCCAATAATGTTTGCATAAGGAGTTAAATTTCACTTAACTGAATATACTAATATGCAGTATACTTTTTTTTTTTTTTTTTTTTTTTTTTTTTTTTTTAAGAGAGAGTGAGAGAGAGAGGGGGACAGAGAGAGAGAGAGAGAGAGAGAGAGAGAATTTTAACATTTATTTATTTTTTCTTAGTTCTTGGCGGACACAACATCTTTGTTGGTATGTGGTGCTGCTGAGGATCGAACCCGGGCCGTACGCATGCTAGGCGAGCGCGCTACCGCTTGAGCCACATCCCCAGCCCCTGCAGTATACTTTTTATGCTATTTGTATTATTTTACTTTCACAAATATACTAAAAGTGATACAAATCTATTAATTTGGAAATACTGTTTTTTGATTCTCACATGTACTTTTTTTTTTTTTTTTTTTTTTGAGTACTGGGGATCTAACCCAGGGCATCAGGCATGCTAGGCAAGTACTCTACCACTGAGCCTGATCCCTGGTTCCCTAGTCCCAGTGCCTGCATTATCTCTAGAGTCATTTTTGAGCCAATGACATAACTTTCCTAAGTTCATTGCCTTCACCTTTGCCTAAGTGGTCTGACAGAAATTTTTAAGGCGCTAATATGTTGGTATCATTGGAAATTTTATCTCAAGCTACTTTAGTTATTTACATGGTATTCTTTGAGTTCATTTTTTAAAAGACATTTTTAATATTCACTGTAGTGATTTTTCTTACTGCATTTATACCCTTTGATCCATTTACATAAAACACAACTTTCCTGTGCATAACGGAACTCTAGTTCATTCACTAGCAGATCATAGATAATGGTTTTTCAAAAGCATTTAATTTACTCAAGAACCCCTGAGAAACTTGAATTAAGAGTTACTGAAACTTGGGCTGGGGATGTGGCTCAAGCGGCAGCGCGCTCGCCTGACATGCGTGCGGCCCAGGTTCGATCCTCAGCACCACATACCAACAAGAATGTTGTGTCCGCCGAGAACTAAAAAATAAATATTAAAAATTCTCTCTCTCTCTCTCCTCATTCTCTCTTTAAAAAAAAAAAAATATTCATTGGCTTTAAAAAAAAAAAAAAAGTTACTGAAACTGGCCTGGGGATGTGGCTCAGTGGTAAAGCACTTGCCTGGCATGCAGGAGGCCCCGAGTTCAATCCTGTACACTACAAAAAACGAGTTAAGAAAAAATGAGTGGAACTGGACAAGGTGGCATGCCTATAATTCCAGCAATTTGGGAAGCTGAGGCAAGAGGATTGCCAAGTTTTGAGGCCAGCTTCAGCTATTTAGTGAGACCCTGTCTCAAAAATAAAAGGCTGGGGCTGTAGTTCAGTACTCCAGCACCCCTAGGTTGAGTCCCCAGTTTTGCAAAAAATAAAACAGTAGAGCTAAGCAGTGATTCCAGTCCAGTAACTACTGAACGAACAGTACACACTTGACACTACGGGTATAAAAATGAGTGTTGTAAGGCCCGTTCCCTATAGCATTGGGGACTGTGACAAAGTAACAAGTACTGTTACATTTCAGGTACTATGGAAGCTCAAAGGCACAACCAAGAAACTAAGTAGGGTGACAACTTAGCCGAGTCTTGTGGGATAATCAGGCACAGCAGAAACAAAGGGTGCCTCGGGCAGAAGGACAGGATGGAGGGATCAGGATTGCTGGAGAATGACATTGTGAAGAATGGAGTTAGGAAGCGATAGAGGTAGCCAGCAGCCTTGTGAGGACTGTGAACAAACCAGCCCTTTGTTCTGCACTCCAGGGTCTGAGCAGTGAGGAGATGACGTCCTACTCTAGCTACAGAGTAGCTAATGGACTTTTTTGGAGGCCAAGAGCGGAGGCAGGGGAACACTAGGAGGGACTGACCTATGGTAGAGACAGTGGAAATGAAACAGAAGAAATGGAAGATTTAGGAGGGAAAAGAAATGGGCCGGACTAAGTGAGTGACTGATTATGTGAGAAATGAAGGAGTCTTAAAATTCTGGCTTAGTGGGTGACAATGAAATAGAGACACAGGTGGTGCACGCATGTCATCCCAGTGGCTCGGGAGGCTGAGGCAGGAGTTCAAAGCCAGCCTCCGAAATGGGGAGGCACTAAGCAACTCGCCGAGACCCTGCCTCTAAATAAAATACAAAATAGGGCTGGGGATGGGGCTCAGGGGTCGAATGCCCCTGAATTCAATCCCTGGTACAAAAAAAGACAAAAGGGACTGTGAGAATTAATTCAGATGCTTACAGATCATCCACTAGGAATGTTGACTAGACACCTGGATGTAGGACTGTGAATCTCAGAGGAGAGGCCTGGCTGGATGCAGGTGGGAGTTAAAGTCTCTGGAGTGAATCAAAGTCAAGAGTAGGTCAAGGACAAATTTCAGAACCAGCCTTTAAATGAGCAGAGGAAGTACAGCCATAAAAACTAGGCAGGAAATGAATTGCCAAAGAGACTCTTATCAGTTGGTGTTGGCCATCTCAGATGTAGTAGTGAGCTTCACAGAACATTCAGGTCAGAGGTAGGAGCCAGTTGAGTGAATTTTAAAGAGTGAACTGGAGAAGCTGCGGTTGTGGCTCAGTGGTAGAGCACTTGCCTAGCACGTGAGAGGCCCTGGGTTCTATTCTTAGCACCGCATATAAATAAATGAACTAAATAACTTAAGCGTGTTCAGGGGCCCAGGGGAAAGATCCAGATAAAAGAAAGTTTAAAGAGGAAGAGAGGACTGGTGATGCAGGGTCTCAGGGACAACAGAGGGGCTGAGACAGAAGTACAGACGGGCTAGAAAAAGGGAGGAATGACGGGTGATGGCATTCATGCTTGTCCATCCATTCATCCAGCCTTTCTTTTTTGGGGGGTGAGGGAGTATTAGGGATTGAACCCAGGAGCACCTACCACTAAGCAACATCCCCAGCCCTTTTTATTTATTTATTTTTTAAATTTTAGGATAGGATCTCACTCAATTGCCCATACTGGCCTCAAACTTCCTGCATCGGCCTCCTGATTCTCTGGGGTTATGGGCATGTGCCACTATGCCCATCCATCTTGTGATGGAAGTGCTACCGAAAGGCATCAATGTTCTTTGTTAAAGCTTCTCCAAACACGAAGGAGAATCTTAAGGTTGGACCTTTTACTTTACAAACCATGTAAACATTTTCTCTTCATTATTTGCTGGAGGGTAAAGGAACTCTCCCCAATTATATGATTTAAATAAGAGGTGATTTGTTATGTGTGACCCTAGTATTAAATGTAACATAGGCTTAAAAGAAGGAGATGATTAAAATATGATTTTATGAGTCACAGGGATCTACTGCCATACAAAGAGAATTTTTTTTTCTTAGGTTCATATGTTTCAAAAGAGAGAAAAATGAGAACAAATCTCACAGGAAATATACTTTAGTAGGTGAGATTTATTAATCATGTGTGTTCCAAAATAATTAGAGTCTAACTGCTTAGCTAGGGTGGAAGCAGGCCTGTGGGGAAAGTCAAGTCTGACTGAAGTTCAAGGTGCACCTTTATACAAGCAACCTGTTCTCAGGAAAAACTGGCCTGAGCAAAGCAGCCCAAATATGTGACAAGAAGCTTCTCAGAGGCCAGAGGCCTGGGCAGGGGTTGGCTTCAGGCCCCAGGTTCTGTCCCAGCCTGAGCTCTTGGCATTGGGAGAAGCGGCTGAAGGTTCCACCTGCCACCCAGCCTGGGTTTTCACAGTGTCTGTCAGAACTCGTGGGTTCAGGTGTACTTTGAAGTCCAGGAGTTGACATAACTTCCACGTGGGCTCTGATACCATGGGATGTAACATCGTGAGAGGGGGTGAGTTCACTTCAAGTTCTCACAAATCGGAGCATGGGAAGACTGCACATTCTCAAGGGCAGGGGGAGCCACACCCCTAGCCCTTCTTATTTTTTTATTTTAAGACAGGGTCTCGCTATGTTGCTTAGGAACTAAACCACCGAAGATGGCAGGTTGCTGGGATGATAGGTGGCCCCACATTCTTATTACAGCACAACAGATTTCATTCACATACTAGACTATGAGTGTTTGAAATCACTTCTGAGATACAGAACAGAAATACTGGATAGGTTCTGTGAAGAGATCAGGGCCTTGATCATAGAACTCCAGGCAGAGTTTTTTTTTGGAGCCAGTTTTCAGCAGGAATGGAGTACTGCCACTTAAAATGGAGCCTGGGCAGTTACTCCAAATTCGTAATACAAGTGCTCTTCCAATGGCTTAAGAAAGCCTGTTGAGGTGGCCCATGCCTGTAATCCCAGCAACTTAATAGGCTGAAGCAGGATCCCAAATTCAAGGTCAGCCCTCAGCAACTAGTGAGACCCTAAGCAACTGATCAAGACGCTGTCTCACAATAATAAATAAAAAGGGCCGGGGATGTGGCTCAGTGGTTAAGCACACCTGGGTTCAATCCCTGGGACCAAAAAACAAACAACAACAACAACAAAAAAAACAATCGCTTAATATGCAGAGCAGTAAACTGGGCATGGTGGTGCTGGGAGACTAAGAAAGATGGTTCAGGAAAGCAAAAATATAATTAGAACTTATTTAACTGTATTTGGTACCTATTATCCAACATCTCTCTGTCCTTCTTACCCTGGCCCCTTCTTTATTTCTAGTGACTACTATTCTATTCTCTTTCTATGAAATCAACTTTTTTAGCTCCCACCTATGAACGAGAGCATCTGTGACTTTGTGCTTGGCTTATTTCACTTACATGATGTCCTCCAGGTTGCTGCAGAGGACAGGATTTCATCCTTTTTATGGCTGAATAATATCCTGTTGTGTATGGATGCCACATTTTCTTTACCTATCTGTTGCTGGACACCAACACTGACTCCATATCTTGGCTATTATGAATAGTACTGCCTTGTTTTCACATATTTTTGTTTATTGTCTTTATTTTTATACCAGAATGTAAAACTCTGTGAGAATAGACTGTCTCTCTGGGTTGCTCATTGCTATGGCCTCAATAATAAGCTCATTATAGAGACTCAACGTTTTAGTGAATGAATAAATAGGAATAATTTTATCATAATGGGCTCATACAATGCATTTTATTTCAAAGATGATATATTTCATTTTACTTGGAAAAATGAAACTAAAGGAATTTTTGGATTGTTCACCATGGCAGTGTGCTTCAATTTAAATCAATTTCCTTAGGCTCCTAGCTGAGATATATGTTCAAATTAGCATAAACTTCCCAAATCCACTCACCTCTTTTGGGTTTTTCTTTTTATTTTTTTTCTTCCAGTTTTGAGAGTTGAACTCAAGTGTCTGCTATGTATGCTAAACAAGTACTGTCCCATTGAGCTACATCCCCAGCCCTTTTTATCTTATCTTGAGACAGGTCTCACTAAGTTGCTAAGGTTGACCTAGAACTTACCATCCTTCCACTTTACTCTCCTAAATAGCTAAGATTACCCTTCCTTCCTTCTTTCCTTCCTTCCTTCTTTCCTTCCTTCCTTCCTTCCTTCCTTCCCCCCCTTCCTTCTTTCCTTCCTTCCTTCCTTCCTCCCCCCTTCCTTCCTTCCTTCCTTCCTTCCTCTCTCCCTCCCTCCCTCCCTTCCTTCCTTCCTTCCCTCCTTCCTTCCTCCCTCCCTCCCTCCCTCCCTTCCTTCCTTCCTTCCTTAAGCTGGGGATTGAACCTAGGGGCACTTAACCACTGAGCCATATCCCATCCCTTTTTATATTTTATTTAGAGACAGGGCCTCACTAAGTTGCTGAGGCTGGCTTTGAACTTGTGATCCTCCTGCCTTGGCCTCCTGAGTTGCTGAGATTACAGGCCTATGGCCCCAAGCCCGGCTAATTTACCCACTTTTGTTAACAATATTACTTATATGTTGCCTGGCACTTTTTAAGACATGTATATTGTTGTAGCCTATACCTTACATTTATTAGTCTTAGTTATGGATTGAAATTGATTCTCACTTTTTGAACTGTTGCAAACTATTAAATTTAAATGCCTATGGAAGAACTGTGGCATCACAACTTTTAAATAAATGTATTTCAGAATTTTCAGAGAAGAAATAAAACCAAATACCTTTCTAGCATGAAGGACTAGCATTCAAGGGAAGACCGCATATGTGCCATTAGCACTTGGACAGCAGGGCTGCGCGGCTTCGAGGGCGCAGTGCCGCCAGGGGCCGCTAGGGGCCGCTACCGCCGGCGGCGCCAGACAGCGCCGCTCTGTGCGTAGCGAGGACAAAATCTGGGCCTGAGGCTGCGGCGCAGTGCATCCTGGGTCGGCGTAGCCATGGCGGCTCGTGTCCTTTCCTCCTGTGTCCGCCGCCTGCCTGCGGCCTTCGCGCCGCTGCCTCGTGTCCCCGTTCCCGCCCTGGCCCGGCCGCTCAGCACCGCTTTGTGTCCCGCGGGGAACCGGACGTGGCCCGGGACTACACAGCTAGCCTTAGTGCTCACGCAGGTGACTCGCGGTGACTTTGCCGGGGTTTGGCAGGGGTCAGGGATCCGGTCGCTGGAGGTCAGGGGGTAGCGGGCATCCGGACCGTGCCAGCTGCAAGCAGGTGACCCGGGGGGCCTTGGTGGGCTCCCCAGCCCCGCCGCCGACCCGTGTTTGGTGGGCCCCTGCGGGAGGCCGGCGACTTGGTGACTGCTTTCAGAGCCGACTCCCCCGCACCCGGGGTTCCCGCGCCGGCTGCCCCCGCGGAACTGGTCTCCTCGCCTCGCCGAGCCCCGGGCTGAACGGCGGGGCGGTGGAGTGGCAGCGAGGGTTCGTTGAGATAATGCAGGCAGGGCACCTGTTTGGTCAGCCATCAAAACACTGGTCGCTGTTAGTTGTGGTCACCATGATAAATACCGCCATCACTTTCTAGGGGGAGAGTAAAGATAGGGTGCAGAGAGGCAGCCTCCTTCAGAGTAGTTCTTTTTCCTGGATTTCTGTCTTAATTTCCCTCACTGGCACCGTTGTTTACCTGTTTTTTGACCCTCTGGAAGTAAGGATAGCGAACAGGTAAAGTAGCTTTCCTATCTGATGAAGTGAATGTGAGGTTGCAACGCGAGGCAGTGGTTTTCAGCCCTAGCTGAACGCTCAGATCACCTAGGTAACTAGAAAAAAAAAAGAAATCCCTTGACCCTCCTCTCACTCCTCATATGATTTAGTTCTCTGGAATGGGACCCTGACATGGCAGTTCAGTTTTGTTTTTAAGCTCCCCATATGACTCTGAAGTGCATCCAAGATTAAGAATTACTGCTTTAGGGCTGGGGATATAACTCAGTTGGTGGTACAGTGCTTGCCTCACATGCATAAGGCCCAGCACCAAAAAACAAAAAAAAAATTACAGCTTTAAAGACTCCCAAGGTCAAGTTGAGAAACCCCTTTTCAAGCTGATGGGCTTCCTGTAATAGTGGTTTCAATCAGGACTGCATGTTACAATAAAAAATACGGATGCCCAGGCCAAGTCAGAATCTAGAATCAGTGATTCTTTTGTGCAGCTAATGCTGAGATTCACTGACAGTGTAATGGATTAATAATTCACTGGGCAGTGTCCTCTTGGCTATATCAAAAGGTAAATGTCATTTTAAAGTTGGGGGCTAAAAGCGCAGTAGTATAGTTGCTGAGTGTTTGGGTCCTGAGACTGATTTCAGCATAAGGCAAAATGTGACATGATTATCCTCGTCTTACAGCATTGATTCTCAAATTTCATTGGGCATACAGGTCACCTGGATTAAAATACAGCTTCTGATCCAGAGGGGCTGGGAAGGGGCCTGAGGGGTTTCATTTCCATGGAATTCTCATGAATTCTGCTGCTGGTAGCCCTTGGACCATATTTTGAATAAGCAAGGCTCTTGAAGATAATGTACTGCCTCTTCTTGGTTTACATACACAGCAGAGGAACCATTGTATTTATATTTACAAAGTGGTTTTGATTAAGTTTATTCAAAGATATGGACAAACAGTTAAGTTAGGTATTGAGAATGCTGAGGTCACTGGGAGAGAATAATTAGCAAGGTTTGTTGAAGGAATGAGCCTTTCCTCCCACTCTGCCAAGCTGGGTGACTTAATGTGATGGTGAGAGTGGAAAGAGTGGAGGTTGACCCTCAGGTTCCTGGCTAGACTCCTAGATGGCTGGAGGTCTGCAGCCAGAGTTTTGAGACATGTATGAAGTTTATTTCAACAGCTGAGTTTGAGATGTCTGGGCTACTTGGACAAAGCTGTTCAGGGGCAGGTTGTAGAGCGGGATTTATAGTCATTTCCTTAGCTTCCTCTGCATTTCCCTCAGGCAGAGGAGGACCCCAGTAAAATAAGATGGATCCTGATGGAAACTGATCAGTTTGAGTCACTACTCCAGAGGACTCACTCTTCCTGCAAATAGTGCCTTCCCTGATGTCAAGGAGAGGCAATTTCTGTTGCATATAATTGTTAAGTGTAGGTCTTAGGGAAGGTGTTGGCTGTTGGGGAGGTGCTTGCTCATTCTCTAAGCTGAGATCTTGCAACAAGGAACAGTAAGACTCTCCAAGAAGTTATGTGGCTGGACTTGAGGCAAGATTATAGCCATTCTCTGCCTCAGCTTCCTCAACTGTAATGGGGAGTGATAGTACCAAGTATCTCATAAGGTTACTGTCAGAGCTCAAAGACATCTTGTGTGTCAAATACTCAGGACGGCACCATAGCCTGATTTAACGATAGGAAATCAATAAAGAATCCAGGCCACAGTGGTGCATGCCTGTAATCCCAGCCACTCATGAGTCCCAAGCAGGAGGATTGCAAGTTCAAGGCCATCCTCAGCAACCTACTGAGATCCTGTCTGGAAAAAGAAAATGGGCTGGGGATGTAATGGTAAAGTGCTCCTGGGTTTAATCCCCAGTCCCCAAAAGAAAAAAAGATGAGTAAAGAGACTGAAAGGGAAAAAACAGCATCTAGTATTTTGGGGCATCACCGCAGCGAAGGCATCACAGTGGCAGGTTGTCCTCAAGATCCTTGTAGATAACCCTAAGTTATTCCTACTGAGTTGCACACGCCAGACAGAGGTCAGAGCCCTTTCTTTCACTTCACTGATGCCTCCCAGCAGTCCTGTGAGCATGGTACTGTTGTTTATCCCCATCTTACAGGTAAAGAAACTGAGAAACACAAAGGCTAAGTAACTTTCCAGAGTCCAAACAGCTAAATTTATTATTATTATTATTGTTATTATTACTAGTGATGCTGGGGATTGAACCCAAGGCCTTGTGCATGCAAGACAAGCACTCTACCAACCGAGCTACATCCCCAACCCCAAACAGCTAAATTTAATTTAATCCCATGGCACCAAACTGGCCTCTGTAAGCACTTCCCAGTGATGCTTGGGTTGATGCTGACACCCAGTGGGTCGCATGGGTAGCTGTGTACGGACAGTACCTACTAGCTGCTTACTTTACTTCTGGGCCCTGGGCACTTGGTGGTCTCCCTCTTCTCTTTTCCCCTTTCTTCAGCATTAATTCCTCTTCATATCATTTTTTTCTTAATTTTTTCCCTGTTTCTCAGTAGGTTCATGAGTGTACCATGACAGGTCTGTCTTGGGTTATTTTGATTCACACCTGGCTACTAAAGCTGCAGTGCCTTGTAGAGGCCCTGGGATGTTGGCGAGGCCATGGGGAAACAGGCTGCTGTGTCTGCAGGCCCTTGACGATTTTAGTGGTAGTGAGTCTCACTGAACAGTGATGAACATCCAGAACCTGAGCACTGAACCCAGGAGGCAGAGAGGCAAGGCCTGGCTTTGAGGGGAAATACGCCCATTTTTTTTTTCCTTTTATTTTATTTTATTTTGTACCACAGATTGAACCCAGGGGCACTTAATTGAGCCACATCCCTAGCCTTTTTTTTTTTAATACCTTTTATTTATTTATTTTTATGTGGTACTGAGGCTTAAACCCAGCTCTTTGCACGTGCTAGGCAAGCGCTCTACCGCTGAGCCACAACCCCAGCCCCCACCAACCACCTCCTCCCCAGGCCCATTTTGATGCTGCTTATTGCTAGGGTTTCTGAGACTGTCCAGTATTGTGACTTGGTACCATGGCCACAATTAGAATCAGATGATGTGGGTTCTATATGGTCCCAAAAGCCTTGTGAAAGATACCTGTAGACTTACTTGTGCATTTATTTAGAGGCATTTTGGGTTCACGGCCGTGTTTCCTTCCTGCCTTTGCTCTAGGTTCCAGGGAGAGTTACACAATTGTGCCGCCAGTATAGTGATGCACCCCCTTTGACGTTAGAGGGAATCAAGGACCGTGTTTTGTATGTCCTGAAACTCTATGACAAGATTGATCCAGAAAAGGTAATTGATGGTGGGTTAAATTTCTCTCTTTAGCATATTTAAGCACATGGTGTGAAATTCAAAGGTCCTGAAAGGATATTCAGTAAACGGCCTCCCTGGTCCCCAGCCACCCAGCTCCCCTAACATTGGGAGACAGCCAGTGTCACCAGCTTCTGTGTCTTTACGAATATATTCAATGCTTATGTAAGTATATATTCCATGTGTTTGTGTGTATCTCTCACCCATTTTTAAAAACAAATGGGTTTGGGGTTGAAATCAGAACTAGAAGGTACATTTACCATATGAGAAACCCTGTCATTCAATTCCCCCACTACCAAAAAAAGCCACAAGTGGTAGTATACATTCCTTTTTAAATAACTAAATCTTTTGTATGAGAGCACAGCTTGTTTTTTTTTTTTTGGTGGCATTAGCCTTTCACATTCTAGGCACTCTGTATGCTATTTTTTATTTTGTGTATGCATATGGTTCTGGGGATTGAACCCAGGGATTCTCTACCACTGAGCTACATCTCCAGCTCTTTTTATTTTTGAGACAGGGTTTTGCTAAGTTGAAGTTGGCCTTGAATTTGCAATCCTCCTGCCTCAGCTTCCTGAATCTCTGGGATTATGGGTGCACACCACTGGGCCTGAAGCCATGTGCTATTCCTAAGGGGAATGTTATATCTAAGGTGCAGGGTCTTAGTTGTCAGTAAGGCAGCAAGAAAACCAAACTCCTTCAGATGTTATTCAGAAGAGTGGCCCAAAAAAAAAAGCTGGAGTGTGATGGCGCACAACCTGTAATCTCAGTGACTTGGGAGGCCGAGGTGGGATGATCACAGTTTGAGGTGAATCCTGCCAACTTAGCGAGACATTGTCTTAAAAAGGCCTGGGGATGTAGCTCAGGGGTAGAGCACTCCTGTGTTCAGTCCCCAGTACCCCCCCCACACACACACACACAGAGTAAGATAATGTAACGTGAGTGCCTTCATTTGCTTTATGTTGTTAACCACTTTAAAACAAAGTCGAATAAGGTACCTTTAAGCATAGTGTGTACCTGCCATTGTAGATCAAATACGTAATGCTAATTAAGACCTATATTTTTTAAAAAGTCTATATGATGATTAAATGCCATTGTATTGCTCTGTTACCTTGGAAGCAAATGCTTTTACAGACTCAATTTTTTGTTTGGTTCCTTTCTTACAGCTTTCGGTAAATTCCCATTTTATGAAAGACCTGGGCTTAGACAGTTTGGACCAAGTGGAGATTATCATGGCCATGGAAGACGAGTTTGGTAACACGCACTGGCTTAGTCTTGCATCTGCATATTCTGATTCTTCATTTAGGTGGATTAAACTGAAAGAAATCCTAGAAGCTGGGAGCTGAATGGCCAGAATAGGCCTGAGGGGCTTAGATTCCTAAGACAGGTCCAAGATGAAGGGCAAAAGTTTCACTTGTAGAGACGCTGATGATCCAGCAGCTAGGTAGGCAGAAGTAACAGGTATGCTGAGGACACAGTACACCCTCTGGCTTGGTCTTCATAATACCTTACGTGCACGGTCCAAATTTTCTTTGTTCGGGACTGTTTGTGTACAAATGAGACCTTTATAAAGCTCTTTGCTAATTTCTGAGTAAGTTACTTCAATTCAGGAAGCAAAGGGACTTCTGTGCCATTCTGCAGAACAGGCCTTGGTTAAAATTCCTCACGGGTTGACTCGAGGTATGATCTAATTTATTAGTGGCAGAGTACTGGGTCTGGATTGAGCATTGCATCCCTCAAAGCCCTTTTCCTTGGCTATAAAATGAGGATGACAATAGTAGACATCTCAAGATTGGGATTGCTGTGAGAATTAGAGATTGTATGTAAGGTTCTCTGCATAATATTTGGACTAAAGTGAGCACTTTGTAAATTGTAACTATCAAAATCCAAACATTCATAAAAAGGAGTGAAGAACATAATACTTCATGAGTTAACCTTGAGGACAATGTAGATGGAGGAAGCCAGATACAGAGGACTACACACTGCATGATTCCACTGTGTGAAATGTGACCAGCAAATCTATGAGACAGTAGATCAATTGCTAGGGCAGGGATAATGGGAAGTGACTGCTGACTGAAGGGCACTGGGTTTTATTTTAGGGGTGATAAAAATGTTCTGAGGAAATTAGATTGATGAGATTAATTCTTATCGAATTAGATAATAGTGATAGCTGTACAGACTTGTGAATACACTAAAAACCATTGAGTTGTATAGTGAAGAGGAGGAGTTTTCTGTTAATCTAATTCTGTCCTTAAAACAACCACCACAACAAAACCCCTTTAGACTCAACGTGGGCATACAGTCTAAAACCTCACAGGCTCACAACCTAAATGGGATTCAAGATTGCTGGAGAATTTTGGTAGTTTTAGGTGCTTTCCGTTCTAAAGCATTTGCTTTTTCTACATTCACACATTGTTTTAATTTTTTTCATTTTAGGGTTTGAAATTCCTGATATAGATGCAGAAAAGTTAATGTGTCCACAAGAAATTGTTGATTACATTGCAGATAAGAAGGATGTATATGAATAAAATATCAGGTAAAAATGACTTATGAAATGTGGTCCTCCCATAGAATTTGTCTGGTTCTTCAATAAAGCAAGACTCAAGAAGAAATGAAAGATGGAAATGCTTGACAGAGATTTTCAGGGTGTGGTGTCACATGCCTATAGTCCCAGTGACCTGGGAGGGTAAGGAAGGAGGGTCGCAAGTTCAAAGCCAGCCTTGGCAACTTAGCAAGACCCTGTCTTTGAGACGAAAAGGGATGAGGATGTAGGTTAGTGATAGAGCACCCCTGGGTTCAATCCCCAGTATCGCAAATAAATAAATAAACAAACAAATAAATTAGCAGGCTACTTTCATTTACCTGCCATTCAAAAAGCATCATGCTAGTGATGACCTTTTGTCCTCAAGAGGTTGAGAGCAGTCATTCCTGGATGGATTCACTTGATTGTTGGCCATCCTCATAAAAAGAATCCTGCATAAAACCCTGAGCAAGGTAACCCAGAAACAGACCTCTGTCTCCATCAACTGCCCACCCATGGCCTGCCTGCCCTACTGTCCAGGAAGCTAAATGGCCTGGTGGCCTCCTGAGTAAGAGGATGGACTTTGGAGTCAGTAACCCAGATTTTTCGCAGCTGTACCATGTGCTGTCAGCCTGGTGGTCTTGGGCAGGGCTGCTGGGCTGCTTGGCTGCGCAGGTTTCCTGACAGGTAAACTGGAGCGAAGGCCCTAATGGGCCTGTGTGAAGGCAGAGCGAGCCGTGTGTGCTGCTTCCCTGATGCCCAGTGCAGCAGTCTCCCCGTAAGTGCAAGTTGTTGTTACTTAGGCTCCAGAGTCATCAAAAGACATTGTAAATTAAAACACCATATTAGAGTCTGTAACATTTAGTTACACTGGAGTTAGCACCTTCAATATGTCATTTAAGAGTTGGTGACTACACCAGAGACAAATACTGAACTTGCTTTGTCATTGCCAGACCCCTCTTCCTCACCAAGAGAGGACTCAGATGATCCTGGGGAGTGTGTAGAAGTGAGAACCCATTCTGGCGTCGTCACTGACCTTGACAGAGCAGTTCTCCTGGACTTGTATTTAAATTCTCTAAGTGTACTGCCCTTTGAAAATAAATCTATAAAACCAACACTTTAATTCATCTTCAGTTTTTCAATGATGTCTATAAAGTGCCTTTATAGATTGAAACTTCCTAATATTTTTAAAGTTTTGTCTGATTTGTCATTGATGTTCATGCCTATCAAAAATACATGGCTTTTCTAGCAGTGTACTTGGAATAAGTTTCCCTCCCCCTCCTCAGTGCCAGGAATGAGTGGTGAAAGGACTTTTTTGCTTCACAAAATTGTTTATCACTTCCATTAACTAATGGATGATCATATGTTAGCTGCTGTGGGCATGTGGGAATCGTTTTTCATCTCTTACTTAAGGATCTCTTTTCAAATAAATAGAATGTAAGTTTTGGAGGGTGGGAGGCGCTCTTTCTTCCTGGAAGGTCAGTGTGGCATTGTGTCCCTTTGTCACACGTCAGCCGAGTGCCCTGTGTTAGCTCCTTGGGGTTGATGTAGAGATAACACGTACACTGCAGGGTCTTGATGAGATTTGAGTTGTGTCATAAGACATGTCTCCTGCTACTGAAACTGCCAAGAACCAACAGCCTGCAGTAAGTAATGTCACTGAGCAGAGGCACTGAATTGAGACACCTGCTGACAGATGATCTGGCTGAGGGATGAGGTAGCAGGACAGCAGTCAGCTCTGGAACTGGGTCCACCCTCACACCTGCTTCCCATTTGGGGTGCCCAGTATGGTCAGTTCCTGCTGTGTCACCCTAGCTACTCCAGGCCTATTCCCTTTTTTTTTTTCCTTTTTGTGTATTTGGTGCTGGGGATTGAACCCAGGGTCTTGTGCATGTGAGGCAAGCACTCTTCCAACTGAGCTATATCCCCAGTCCTCTATTCCCTTCATTATATATATGTACCCATATTTCATATATATTTTTTATTTTTACGTTTTAGGTGGACACAATCTCTTTATTTTATATTTATGTGGTGTTGAGGATCGAACCCAGTGCCTTGAGCATGCTAGGCGAGCACTCTACCACTGAGCCACAACCCCAGCCCAATTCCCTTTTTTTTTTTGATAATAGGAAGCAATCATAGTCAAAATGTACCTTCCTTTAAAAAAAAAAAAAAAGGTACCTTGGAAAACTGCCAACTTGGATCAAAAGGCACCTCCTTATACATTTTTATAGGTGCATTCATTCTGCAAATAGCCTGAGTGCTTACTAGGCACTGGGGACCCAACAGGGAACCAAAGAGGCTGCATGAAATTTCTTCTATGGTTCGTACTACAAATGTGATACTGCAAAAAACGTGTCAGGGTTGTTGTTGCCAAAGATCACTAAGTCAGGTGGTACTGCCACCAGGTAACTGCTGATACCTGCAGTAAAATGGTCCAGTCACATCACTCCAGCTGGAGCCAGAGCGAGGGGAAATGTTCACTGGATCACACATGCACAGATAATTCATGGGTAATGCCATTTGAGATGTGGGTGTTCAAACCCCAGCAGGGCCTTTCTGCTGTAAGAACTCACTGGAGGCTTCTGCACCATAGTAGGGAGGCAGCACACTGGCCAAATTAGAAGACGGGATAAATGGGCTTGTAGCTGCATGCTTTTTAATGGCCTCCTAAAATGTGAGGACATCGTGCATCCTGCGAGCCATTCCCTTTGTGGAAGGGTGGCTTGTGAGCCTTTCAAGACCTAGTCCTAACCCTCCTCCAGCCATTTTCCCTGTTCTGCCAGCTGCTTCATTCTGTGTCCTCAAAGAGCAAGTGTGCTCAGACAGTGAAGTGCCTACCATGTGCTTGGCACTCTGCCATGCCTGTGTACACAAGGATAAATAGTACGTCTCATGGAGCTCACAGTCTAATAAAGAAGACAAAGACCATGTGATGGCATCTCCAATAATGCCACCAGCCAGTCTCCTAAGCTGTTTCTGATGTGATACACTGGGGACAAATCACTCACTCAAGGTATTCTTGCTAAAACTGTGTAACCTGAATCTGATCATAAGCAAACAAATCCAGAAAGTAGGATAGTATAGAGCTAGGACTCTTAAAGATGTTATGGGCCAGGCACAGTAGTGCATGCCTGTGGTCCCAGCTACTCAGGAGGCTAAGACAGAAGGATAACAAGTTTGAGGCCAGCCTAGGCAACTTGGGGAAGCTCTGTCTCAAATCTCAAAAAATTAGGAGCTAGTTACAGTGGTGCTCACCTATAATCTCAGCTACTCAGAAGGCTGATGCAGGAGGATTGCAAGTTGAAGGCCATCGTCAGCACCTCAGACCCTATCTCAAGACGGGAATGTATCTCAGAGCATGCATGAGGCCTTGGGTTCAATCTCTAATATCAGACATGTACTTCATTTAAAAATGTTTAATAGGGGCTGGGGATGTGGCTCAAGCGGTAGCGTGCTCGTCTGGCATGCGTGCGGCCCCGGTTCGATCCTCAGCACCATATACCAACAAAGATGTTGTGTCCGCCGAGAACTAAAAAATAAAAAATGTTGGAAATTCTCTTCTCTCTCTCTCTCTCTCTCCTCTCCTCTCACTCTCTTTTTAAAAAAATGTTTAATAAATTAAATAATTATTTAATAATCGTCATGGAAAAGGGCAGGGTAACTTCTAATTAAAGGAGACCAAAGAGAGAACAAAGTTGAGAAATGTGTTGCTGAAATGGATTGGGAGGAAAAACCCCACAAGACATTTTTGGGACAATTAGGCTGTACTTAAGTGATAACAATGTTGAATTTTTTATGTGTAATAGGATTATATGCGGTGGTTACAATTCTACTGTGTTCTCTGGAGACATTTAATATCTAGGAGTGAAACAGTGAAGTCTGCAGCTGACCTTGTCATTGTTTTAGTACTAGAGATTGACCCCAGGGTACTCTACCACCAGTTTTTTTTTTTAAATATTTTTATAGATGGACACAATACACAATTTATTTTTATGTGGTGCTGATGATCGAACCCAGTGCCTCACATGTGCTAGGCAAGCTCTCTACCACTGAGCCACAATCCCAGCCCCCACCAGCCTTTTTTATTTTTTGAAACAGTGTCACTGAGTTGCTCAAACTGGCCTCAAACTTGGAATTCTCCTGGCTCAGTCTCCTGAGTTGCTGGGATTACAGGCGTGAGCTACCATACCCAGCTTGCAGCTGACTTTCAAGTGATTCAGGAAAAAGAAAAAAAAAAAAAAAAAAAGCAAACTGTGAATTGGTGACTAATTGATGTGTACATGTGAGCTCACTGGACTATGCTTTCACCTGTCTAAAATTTCTCAAACCGGAGAAAATTTTATGTACCTGTAACAAGGAGTATGCTGATGACTTATAATTTGATCCAACAATATGGGATTGGATGAGCAGAAACAATTTTATAGGAAATGGATTGATATTTTAAGCAAAAATAGCAATGATCCAATTTCTATAAACCATATCAAAATGATAATGATCGTCACCAAGAGAGATAATATAGCGTGGCTATTGTTTTTTTTTTTTTTTAAGAGAGAGAGAGAGAGAGTTTTCAATATTTATTTTTTAGTTCTCGGCGGACATAACATCTTTGTTGGTATGTGGTGCTGAGGATCGAACCCGGGCCGCACGCATGCCAGGCGAGCGCGCTACCGCTTGAGCCACATCCCCAGCCCCTAGACGTGGCTATTGTTAATCACTGTTTTCTAAATTATAATATATAATATATGAAAAATAAAAGTGAAGAGTGTGAAATCTGGCATTAATCCACTGGAAGCTGAGGAAGTGGCACGTGGGGAAAGTTTTAAGGGGAGTGGAGGCCGAGGGGAATTTCTAGGGCTGTGAAGACAGAAGCAGCAGTGCAGGCAAAACCAGCAGGCGGGGCCTGGCCTGTTCAGTCTGGCACAGTGCCAGCGGGGACCAGGTTGGGTGGGTTACCTATGGTTGAAGAAGTGGCCAAGGTTAGGCCACACAGGAAAACCTGCTGGAGGAACCTGTTGGCAGTGAGTGCCACAAGAGGAGGGGAGGCCAGCAGGGGAGACATCCAGATGTACCTGAGATCAGCTGCTGGCGGCTATACCAAGGGTGGACTGAAGGGGATGATCCTGGTGGTTACTCAAAGTGCCCATGAGAAAAATGATTTGGAGGTGGGGGTAAAGAGATTGACTAGAGGATTCTGGGAATAAAACGGCAGAAGTTGACTAGATGAAGAAGAAAATGAATCAGTTGAGTGTAATTTCCGAAGTTTGTGGCTTGAGCTACTCAGTACTGGGGAGTTGCTGTCTAAACCAGATGAGGGCGGAGGGCATGCTACTGTGGTGCACTCCTATAGCCTCAGTAGCTTGGAAAGCGGGGGCAGGAGGATCAAGTTTGAGACTCTTGTCAAAAAAAAAAAAAGACTGGGGAGGTAACATGTAACCCAGTGGTTAACATGCCCCTATGTTCAATCCCCAATATCAAATAAATAAATAAAGAGGGATGAGGTGAAAAACCAGCCCTTACCTCAGAGCAAAGCCTGTCCAAGGAAGGGACATGACCTTTGTCCTTGGAAAGACCCACAGAGCACTCCTAGGCACATTTCCACCCTGCTAAGTTGCTTATCTACAAATAACAGGAGAGATCTGTGGAGCCAGGTGCCCCTGACTCAGTCAGGCTAGGTGGGGATCCATAGCAACCCCCTAGCAGCCACCAATCAGCATGAGACAGGGAAACACCTGGGATGCCAGATGACCCCCCAGTAGTTTATGGTGGTTGATAACATGTTGGGAAACCATGTAGTTCAGCACATACACCCCTCTTGGCTCAAACCAATCAGTTCAAGTGAATACCCCTTTTGTACTAACCAATCACCCCTACCCAACTTGTTCCCGCCAGTGAATGTGCTAATCAGGTTTTAGAGTTATTATTTGATTTTCCCTCGGTGTGTGATGATTTGCTAAGAGATGCTATGATGTATGTGGGGGTCCCTGCCTTCTCCAAAGAGTGTATAAAACTGCTGCAAACCCTGGGCTCGGGGCCTCTCAAGAGTCACCAGTTGCTGTGTGCACGCGGAGGACCGAGTTAGCTCGCAATAAACACCTCTTTGCTGCTTACATCGATCTTGGTCTCTGGTGGTCTTTTGGGGGTCCCGAATTCGAGCATAACAGAGGAGAGAATCAGATCTAAAGGGGGATGTGATTTCAGTTTGGGACATGGTACATTTGGGGTGCTTGTGAAATACCCGAGCAGGAGACCTAATGACAAGGACTCAAGGAGAAGCTCAGGCTGGGGAATGAGGCTTGGAGTCTGGGTGCCTCCCTCCTCTGCCAGGTTTCTGTCAAGGACCCTGCCCTCTCACACCAGTAAGAGATTTAAGAGGGAATGGCCGCTCAGGTGCTGAAGCCTAAGGTGATGGGCTGAGAAGCTGGGAACTGAGAGATGAACCTATCCTCTGACATCTCTGTATCCAGTACACGTATGACTATTTTAGTTTTTAAAATAGCAAATCAATGAGCAAATTAAGCAAATTTAATATTTACTTTATTAATAAAGTTAATGAAAACAATACATAAATGCCAAGGTTCAGAGTTTTAAGAAAGGAAAATTCAAACCGCTTTAAGTTCTCAACAGTCAGGGGAGTAAGGGCAGACTTACAGTAGCACCAGGCAAACTGGAGTTCTGAAATGTAGCCTCAATGTAGCCACGCTCACGTGGCTAAGCCTCTACTTCTCCGAGCCCAAGATACTGCTAATAGCAAAAGTGGGGTAACAGGAGGGACATGAAGAAGAGCGACAATATCATGCACATCATGATGAGTGGAGCACCTGGCCCATCAGTGGAGAAGCTGAGACCACAGGACCGGACGGAGCGCGTATAGAGCACCCAAAGGAACCTCCTCTGATTCCCAATCTTCACCCCGGGGCTGAAGCCCTAGAGGAAGTTCTTTCCAAGTGGCATTTACTTGGCACATGGCAAGAGGTCAACACCCTGCTAGGTGGCCTGTCAAAAGTGCTATATTCTGAGCTTTGGAATATCTACCAGAAACCCTGAGGCTCACGATGGGTGAACGCAGACCAGCACATGCCGTGGATGCAGCAGGTCACCATGTCTGTCTGTGGAAAGCAGGAGTAACAAGCCCTTAAAAGCCTTGTCTGGAACTTTTACTTGAACTCTCGAGGTGGGGAAATTCTCTTTCCTCTTGGTTGCTAGTCTGCAGGCTCTAGGTCAACCAAGAACAAAGCAGAGCCCAGAGGTATGTGGCAGGTGCCTGGCAATGTGATGTAAGCACCGGCACTGGGCTAGGTTGGACACTCTGGAGTTACAGGAGCCACATCCCTGTGCCTAAGTTGTGTCAATTGTCACCAAGAACCACAAGAGTCCTCGGTTATGGGCCCCAGTCTTAGAACAGGATATGGCCTCAGAGCCACAATGATTACTGAACAAAAGGACTTTGCCCTCTGGGGATCTGGTTCCATGACAAGCCTCCTCCAGGACCACAGCTCCCTAGCCATGAGAAACCCACGCAGATGCAGACTCAGGACAAGATGGAGAGGAGCAGCAAATGAAAAGACAAACTATGCAGGTGGAGGGCTGGGGGACATGGCTTAGGGTTGGGGGTACAGCACCTGTTTAGCATGCATGAGGCCCCCGGGTTCTAGCCCCCGTGCAGCGGGTGGGGCGACACACAGAGAAGGGAATTACTTCAAGGTGAGAGAAAAAAGCCAGGACTAGTAACAGTAGAAAAGTTAAAATGGTAATTAAACAACACAAGACTAGAGATTTTAAACTGGATCATTAACTGAAATTCTTCTGAAAGCTATGCTGGCCTATGGGACGGTATCACTGAATCGATAGGAATTTTCTTAGGTTTAAAACACCCTTCTTAGGAGATGTGTGCTGAGACTCTTGGAAGTGCCACAACGTCAGCACACCTGTCAAGTGCTTCAGCAAAACAAATTGGTATGTCTAGACCAGAAAGCAGAGGTGGCTAATATTTTAATAACTGGCAAACCTATGTGAATGGTGTAGGGATGTTAACCATTCTGTACCAGCTTTCCAACTAGGCAAAGCCAGAGAGACAGAGTTCCAGCTGCCAGCAGACAAGTGTGTGGGCGGAGGCTGGGGGAGAGAGTACCTCATTCCCACTGCACATCTGTCTTGTCAGAGCTCTCGGGCAAGAGGAGGAAAAGCATTGTCTCCTGCCCCATACCTGTCGGTAGCTGGGTCCCTGGTGTAGGAAGGATTCTGTTAAATTACCCAAAGCTGAGAAACTGACAGACATTTCCCAACAGTAGAGTAAAAATATTCACACTGGAGTTGACCTCATTCTCCACTGGAGAACCACCAATCATCCTGTTAGTTTTAAGGTGCCTGAAATAATTGTTTGGAATTGGTATAAAATCCAGAAGTACCCTCTGCAGAGACACAAGATTCTCTCCAGGTGGGTACCAGCCAATGTACAGCAGGTGGACAACCCACCTTGTCCTCTCCGGATCACGGCCAGGGCCACAGGAATCCAGCAGTGTTCCATCAGGATTAGGAGGCAAAACGAAAATGGAAAAAGAACAGACGCCCTCCCCTTGCCAGAACAGGGAAATGAGACCAAATCTTCCAGAACCCTTAGATCACGGGGAAGAAGAGACACTATCTACTGTCTGGGGATGGTAGAGGGTCCGAACCAGTTCTGAGAGACCAGTTCTCACTCCTTAGACCAAGGATTCTGTTCTTGTCCCTTTTTTGGTAATAATATCCTCCCCCTCCCTCTTCCTGGGTCTTGGTAGCACGTGGCCAGAGCTAGAGCTCTGTTCTCAAGTGTTTAACTGAATGTGTCCTCAAAGGCTAAGTGGCTGGTGAGGTTGCACAAGGCACCCAGTCAGGAGGGTAAGGGCAGGGGGTACCTCTGCCACGTGGAGGTCAGAGCAGACAAAGGTAGCCACCTTAGCAGAGGGTGGCTGACCCGCAGGCTGGTCACTTGGACCACTAGAGTAAATAAAACCAGCATCTCTTTATTCTCAACTGTTTCAGCAGAGAATAAATTTGGATCTACTTACAGCCAAATAAGACCACAGCTGGCAAAAGATGGCCTCGGGCCCAGCTCCAAGTGTTGGTCAGTCCCCAGTAAGGATTAGACGCAGGAAGGATCGGAAGGAAAGAGACGCAATTAATTATCAAACTTTAATTGATAGACTAATCTTACAGGATAAACAATAAGACAGCTAGTCAAGGTTACACTTTAAAAAAAAAAAAAAAAATCCAGCAGCGCAAATCTAATAGACTAAATACGTTCATCTCCTCCCAAACAGGCATTTGATTTCAAAACAAACCAGAACAGAGCGTACGCCACAAGGAAACATGGTACTTACACATATTGTCAAATAACTCTGCAGAGCTCTTTAACAAAGAAGAGAAAGGTTCTCAGAAATTTAGAAAGCAGTAGAAGCACTCAAGCACTCGGCCGGCAGGTAAACCTACCAGATGTTCTGCGTATCACGGGCTCCGGGCCACCTGTGACTTCAGAAAGGCTGCAGGTCTGGGGAAGAAGGAAACAGGTGCCGACCCTAACTGCAGATGACTTCACCACAAGCCTTAAGACACAGGGACCATCTTCTTCCAAGACAACAGGCATGAACAGAGGCAGGGAGTGACAGAGAGGGTCCCCCAGCAGATGGGTGGAAGAAAGCCTGCCCTTGGGACTCTGGGTCTAACCCCTCTCCTTCTCGGCCCCTGGCAAAGAAAGGGTGGGCCAAAGGCAAGAGCCCGGCATGGCTCCTCCAGGCACATGGTTAAAGAGGAAGAAAACGCGTCCCTTCTGGGTGAAATATGGCAACCTGTCTGAGACGTGGCAAGGGAGCAGAGTCAACCTCTTTGGCCCTCCTCAGGTAAAACAGCAACTAAGGAGCCTCCTGAGGGCCTCGCCTGGCCCCGACCATGTCCACAAGATTATGAGAAAGTGCATCCTCAGTTAAACTTCATTTAAAAAGAGCAAACGCCACTTGCTAAAGACCCATCATGGATTAAAATACTTCCCACCACAGAGCTCCAGCAACTCACGGTCTAGGTCCTCTGATGGGGGGCTCAGCAGGGCTCCGAGGCTGCCTTACTCTGCCAAGTCTCCTCAGGGAGGAAAAGAAAGGCATGATGTCCTCGAGTGGAGACCCGGAGGAGGACGCTTTACCAATTCCGGACAGCAAAGCAGCCCCCTGGGTGGCACCGAGATGACAAACCCCAGGGCAGGACCTCTCCATCTCAAGCTTCAGGTGACGCCCTCAGAGGCCCTCTCTGGAGTCAGCTCTTCCTTTATCCACCTGCATGCCCCCTTCCACAGGGAGGGAAAGTTCTGGTCCCCTCAGACCCGACAGTGAAGGAACTGTACAGAAATAATCCTGAGGGAAAACAAAACACTGTGTTGCTACCTAAAGGGGGGGGCACTTGGCTCTGCTCACATGGATTTGGGCAGATGTGACTGAGTGACAAAACAGTGAAGACTGCTGGGACCCAGAGGTGGGCCTCTAACACTTCCCCCAGGGGCCTCGGTGCTGTCCCCCTCTGCTCTCCCGAGGGCTTCCAGCAAGGTCTCCTGCAGAGCTCAGGACTGTGACGACAGATTAAGGGAGCTCTGTGAAGCAGAACTCAACAGCTCCACACAAAAGGTGTCATTCACGTCATTATTTATATATAATATCTTTAAGTAAGGAAATAAGCACCATTTTACTGAAAATAAAAAGGCTCACGCAGGCTTTGGTCCTCTTGAAATGACACCAGCCTAAGTGAGAAGCAGTCTGGCCCCGGGGCAGCAGGGGGACAATGGCACACTCGCTCTGGCCGGGAGGGAGGAGGGTGAGGGCAGAGGAGGGGGCTGGTGGGAGGGGTCTCAGAGCCACTCTGGGGACAAAAAGACCAAAACTGGGCACATGGCACTGTCAGACAAGTCTCAAGGATGGGGACATCAGCAAACAAAGGGCAGTACTTAAACCCAGAGGACGGCTCTGCTTGCTACCTGATCCCTTCCCCTGCAGCCCTGTCAACCACAGGAGGCGGCTGGGACAAGCAGCAAAGGTGCACTCCTTTCCCCAGCGACTGCCAACAGGGACAAGAGCTGCAGTTACTGCTCCTTTTCCAACGATGGCAAACAGGCAGGTTCTTGGACGCTGCACTTCACATCCATACTTTATGCCCCCAAAAAGCGAAGAGTAGGTTTTCCTGCCCAGATGCGTAACTTGGCACTGACTACACCACAAAAAGCAAGAGTCTGTCTATGGAGATTCCTGAACTACAGCTTAGAAGGGAAGGGCGTAGAATATCGTCGTTAACTGGCTCACAAGGAATAGTCATCTTAGGCAAACACATGCTAATACATTTCACAGAATGAGGGGGAACAGCTTAGAATCCAAAGTGTGAAGTTGGGAAGATTTCTTGCCAGACCTTACTATGAGAGCCTGCAACCAGAGAGAGGAGAATTGCAGAGACAGCAGCAGAGATACAGCAAACAGCACAGAGGGTGTCATCCACCAAGAGACTGTCCCTCATTTCAGAGTCAATCAAGCCATAGGAGATGACAGAAGTGTACATGTACAAAGAACATAAGGGCTGAAACCAGAGGAGAGCTGATCATGAAAGCAATTTATCCCATTTCACTGTTCAAACACCACTGGCCAACCCGCTAGGTCAGGTGTCTTCTTACTGAGAAAGGCAGCATCTCTGAAGCTGGGATAAAGGACACTTGAACTTAATGCATGAGCAGAAGGACCAAATGGAGAAGCATAATTGAAATAATCATTGGACTGCTTAAGAATTTCTTGAAAACTTCCAAAGAAAGAAGGTCTCTGGATCTGTGGCTATATGGCTGCACCAACTATCTTCCACCTGGCTCCTTCTCCAAACTGGGGCTTTGGAGGAGCCCAGCCTAGGCACATCCAGGCCAGGCTGGGCCTCAAAGCCCTGCTCAGCGAGGGCTGCCCACGACCGCTGAACAGGCAATGGAATGCCCCACAAGTCGGGGCCCGAAGGGTAAGACGTTTAGACAGGAGTCACTTGTGAGATACTCTGCTGCTCAACACCACCACAGCAAGGGTGAGGGCTCCCTGACCATGACCCAGCAGCTCCCGTCTCCCATGTGCATTCCCAAGCAGCAGCAGCACGTGGGAGAGAGCCCAGGAAAGGAAGCGTGGATGAGGTACCAAAAGAGGAACTGACATCTTTGGGTTTTTAAAACAAAAACTCAAATCTAGGGAAGTGAGAAAATTAAAAAAGGAAAGAAATCTCAATCAATCAACAGAAAAAAATGGCTTACTAACCCCCCCACAACATTTTGCATACAATTTTATACCAAGGAAAAAGAAAAAAAAAATACCCCAACTCATCACATTGCAGTCCAAATGTTTGCAACCAAAGATTTATGAAAATATTTCAGTTTAAATCATTTTTTTTTAAAAAAAGACAAAAACAAAAACAAAACTCAAAGCTTTTCATCATTTCCTTCTCAACATAATTGGCAGATCTACTCTCAAACAGACTTAAGAGTATTCCACACAACACGTTCGGAATTCAGATTTATTGATTTCCACCATACTGACTTTAAAAATGGTATGAAGCTGACTGCAAGAAAGGGAATCGGTGATTTTAAGTTAAAATTAAGCTAATGGTGAAAGTACATCACCTCTGGCTTCAGTCACCACATCACCTCCGATTGAATCGAGATTTGTGTGTGTGAACAAAGTTCCAGAACTCTGAAATCCAGGGCTGCTGCAGGCCTCTCCGGCAATGTCCTTCACTTTGGGTCAGTCTCCTGGGCCAGAGGTGAAAGTGCTTTCAAAAATACTGCCATTTGCCCAGCACAGTGTCTTTGATTGCATCCACATATTGAGTTGGAACCCAGTACACCCAGTAGTAAGAGGCTTCCGTGGGGCCCAACTGAAACGCCTGGAAGGGAAAAAGGAAAACCAAGCCAACTTCAGAGGCGGGTGACCAAGCAGGCAGAACCACACACACGGGGAGAGGGCTGGGAAGTGGATTCATTCAAAAGGGAAGAAAACAAAATGCAATTGTGCACAGGGGGACACTCTCCTAACATGTTTAAAAACCAGGAAAAGAAAAGGGGGGTGGGGCTCAGCATGGCCAACCCCAAGGCAGTGGCTTGCAAACGTGCGTGTGCATCAGAACCATCTGGAAGGCTCCCGAGAACTGACCGCAGGCTGCACCCCTGGGAGTTTTGGTTTGGGGCAGGGCCTGAGTAACTTCCAATAAGCTCCCAGGTAATCCAACACTGCTCAAGACCAGTTTGAGAACTGCTGCCCTAGAAAACCTGACACCATGCACAAGGAGAGTGGTGGGCACGTTGAGAGAGCGCTAGCGGAGACAATAACACCCCAGCAACAACTACACATCCATCAGGAAGGGGATGCGGGATCCCGAGTGGTGTAAGCTATTCATATAAACACTGGCGTGCTTTACAGAGGTATGAGCTGGTCCTTGTGCATCTAGAGTTCATATGACTGAACATGATGTCGAACGAAAAAAACCAAGTTGCAGAACAGCACACACCATGATGTCCTTTATGAAAACCGGAAAAAAAAATACTCAATCTTGTCCGTCGACATATACATAAAAGAACTGTAGATGGAAAGACACACAGGTGTGATGATGGGAATGGGGGAAGGGGAAGACAATGGGGACATCATTGCTGTTGGCAGAATTTATTTTTTATTTGAAGAAAAGATTTAAACCAAGTTACAAAGGATTTACAATTGTTCTCAGTGATGGGGGGATGGATGGCTTGTGGTATTCCCTTTCCTTTCCTGTACTGTTAGAAACTCATCTCCAAAAGAAGAGCACAGCCACATTTCTCTAATTGTGAACTGTGACACATTTATCTAGCTAGAGAAATGGCATGTGCTTCAAGAGGGAAGTAAATACTTTTCATCAGCACAAAAATGCTACTTAGCAGTGTTTAGAAGGAGGAGTGACTAGAACCACCCTCTGCCAGCAATGACTCCCTAGGGAAATGAACACTTTTCTGAGGACTAACTCATTACCATGCACACTAAGTCCTGAAGAGATGTCCAGGGTGGTGGGCTCAACTTGTCTGTAATCCCTACCATCGGGCCGCCTGAAATCTGAGGCTGCAAACCCTACAGAGTCAAAATGCTCACACAAATACTTCAAACACAAAAATGCCACCATTAAAACAGAAAAATAATGAAGGCAAATCAAACCTGTCTGCAGTCATGTAGACTGCAGTGAAGCAGGGTGAAGGGCCACGGATGGGCCTGAAAGAAGCCCCAGTGATGTTGTGGCCACTTTCAGGAAGGACAGGAACTTGCAGCCTAGAGTCCCAACCACAGCCCTGCACTAGCACCACCATACATGGCAGGCACAGGGACAGGCTGGCTCTCTAGCTGATTTCTCCCTTTAACAAGGAGATCTTCTGACAGATCCCTCTGCCATGGAATTCGCAACACCACCCGCTGGTCAAACCACTGAACTGCTCCTTCTCCTTGGGACGGAGTGCACCACTATCCATAGACGCTGAAAAAACCTCCCTCCTCACAGAAGAGGGCAAATGGTCCTGCCCTCACACCACTGCTAGCTCAGGTCAAGTCCCTGTCATAGCAACTTCAGAGTTTAGGCAGTTAAACTTCCTGTATAAAGTGGCCCCTCGATCTAGCATACTTGAGGCTGAGTTCAATATTCAGCACTGAAAAGTTACCAAAAAAAAAAAAAAAAAAGGGGGGGGTGTGGGGGGACCCCTTCAAATAGTGCTGGAAAAGGGAGCCTGGTCTACACTGCTTGCTCTGCAGACCTGGGGAGTGGCTCCAGACACACTGCCTGGAAGCACAGCCTGGGCCCTGCGGAGAGCCTGGCCCTGCATCGGACACCACGAGGGTGACACCTAGACGCCTCAACACCAAGGCCAGGGGGTGCTCTCTTTTTTAAAATCAAGAAAAATTTAAAAATGAAATCCACAACCCATTCCTCCTCTTCGTATTTATTTTCCTGGTCTAAAAACAAAATATGACAAATGAGAGGGAGGTACAGGAGAAGTCTAACAGCACAGGAGAAACGCGCCCCTCCAGCTGTGGCATGGGGGTGGGGGGTAGGGGGGCAGCTGCAAAACAGAACTGAGAAGAGGGTCATGGGTCAAGTTCTTAGTGACAAGAAAACACAAGAGTCTTAACACAGTCCTTAGAAGACAATGTTTTTTCTTCAATAGCAAAGCTCAGTTGAAATCCACCCCCTGCTAGAGAAGGCAGAACCGGCACCTAGCTGGGGGCCAGGTCAGGCCACTTACCATCATGTGGTAGTCCTCGTGTCCTTCAATAGGTTCACTGACCACATTTTTAATGGAGCCCATGGGCAGTTTCTCAGTTCGCTCTAGGTTGAGAGGGACGACAGTGGTTATTCAAAGGCCCCCCAGTTCCTCGGCTGCAGCAGTCCCTCCCTCATCAAGGCTACAGGATCTACAGTAAACGGCTCATGGCACCAGGCCCTTGAGGGACCACGGGGCAGCATCTTTAAATAGTGCCCCTACATCCCTGCTTGGCAGCTGGGAACTTTCTTTCCTACTGGGGACTGAACTCTGGGGTGCACTCCTACTAAGCTCTATCACCAGCCCATTTGATTTTTTGAGACGGGGTCTTGCTGAGTCGCCCGGGTGGCCTGGAATTTGTCATCCTCCTGCCTCAGCCTCCCGAGTGGCTGGTATTTCAGGCACGTGCCACCACTCCCAGCTAGGAGACTTGGAATTTCGCAGGAGCAAATGGGGAACAGGATTGGGAATGATGACAAAAGTTTCTGAGAGCAGAAATAGATCTTCCCTGGCGATAGTTTTCAAAGTCTGATGGTTTTTTAAATAAATACCAAGAAACTCCTTTATACCCTCACGGCCCAAGCTCAGCATCGGCTGAGATCCTGGGCGCCTGGCATAGGAGTTAAGAGGCCAAGGACAGAGGAGCAGCAGTGTTCCCGGGGCTCTCACAGGAGGGAGGAGTGCTCCAGCTGTAAGGCCACCTTCCACACCAGGCCCTGCCGAGCATTCTCCCTGTGCACACATCAGGTGTTCTACAACCTGGCGTGAATGACGACTGAAACAACACTGATGACACGGGCTGAAGACGCTAAGAAAGAGGTGGCGGACAGGGTGCCTGGAGTGAGATGAGCCTGCTGGGCAGGAGCCCCGTGCAGCAGGGTGGGTGTGAGGCAGGGGCAGGCATTCCCAGCAAGCTGAATCAAGGAGAGAAGGACCCATGGCAGCCTTGGCAGAAAGAAAAATCTGGAAAGGTAGAATGTGAAAATAGGCAAGCGGCCTGACTAGCAATTTACAGACAGGGTTCTGGCCTTGTTGCTGACCACACTGGGGGCCCTGCCTCTGAAAAATGGGGATCAGGGGCAAGGAACCCAAAGATGTTCTCTTGGGCTTCGACTTTCTAGGTCTCTAAACCAGTGGTGAAGATTGAAACTTTCTAAAACAGCTTTCACCTTGAAATGTCTGGAGATTTCACATAAAAATATGGATTTCTGGCTTCTCTTGAAACCTTCAGAGATTGGACCTGCTGGTCCCCCGTTCCAGGGTGATGGCAACTAAACTAGACGAGAGCGCCACAAACAGGGCTCAGGGCTCCTGGAGCTGCGGGTGCTTCCTGCTCTGCTGTGCCCGAGTCCATCAGCTCGGCTTCCTCCTACACAAGCAGCAAGGAGAGCACAAAAGCCTGGGGGGGCCGCTTACTTAGCAAAGCACCCCACGGACAGGGATGGACAGGGAGGGTCGTCCATAGCAGCTTCTGGCTGGTGGAAAGACAATGCCAGTGGCTAGCAGCCAGCTCCCAGCACAAGCTGTCCTCCTCCAAGTACTGCCACTAATAACAGGACTCCTGGGCCAGTGGGAAGGGCATCTGCTCCCTGGGCTGCTGAGGCACACTGACCCCAAGGTCTGGGTGGGAGTAAGGTCTCAGCTTCGGCCAAGTCTGGATGGCACCAGGGCTGGTGAGGAAGGAAGCTCTCATTAGCTCGGAAGCTGCTTCGAGAGCTCTGCCCTCAAGCCAAAGCAAGAAGGCGGCCACTGAAAACCTCCAACTTAAGGACGGGCAATTCTTAGTAAAGTCTGTCCACGTGGTTACTATGCATCTCCTACACCACTTCATAACACAAAGATATTCCTTGAGGGCCCAGCGAGCTTGGAGAGACTCAGGCCTCACCAGACCGTGCTGCACCTACCCTCCTGCACATTACTCTCTTCCTGGATCCACCTTGGCAACTGCCTTCAAGTGGGCTGCCCACAAGCCAAGGGAGAAGTCTGGCAAGAGGCAGGAGGTCTATGCGCTCCAGCAAATGAATGCAATGATGGAGAACCAAGCGAGATCACCCGCAAAGCCAACACAGGCAGGCAGCTGGCCGCTGATGAGGAGGATGGGGGCAGGAAAGAGTGGTCTAGTGAAGGGCTTGAAGGCCCTTGGAGAAACCAGGGAGCCCCTCCAAATTTGCAAAGCTTGCTCTGACCAGGCAGTTGAGCTGCATGTGAAATGAAGACTATAAGAAGTTACCATAAAATGTTAGAAAACTCAAGCGCTTTTGGCATTTCAATCTGCTCATTTTAAGAACCAGCACAGAATTGAAAATAAGAAACTTATTTCTGTGTTCTAGAATGTTCTAGATGATAAAAATCTCACTCCCCGCCACCCTTGTCCCAAGTTTTATTTTCTATAAAACTTTGGTCCCATTTTAGTGGAGTCATAACAAATGGCCTGTCCCTGAAACCAATTAGCCTCAGATAATGGGACCCCTATACTTCTCTTTAGCATTTACCTCGCACACTGAATACCTACAGTGCTGGCCAGAAACAGGTGAATTGTTCGGTTCCCTCCGGGAATCTAACGGGGGACAGACAAGTCAGAGAGTAATGAGTGCTCTGGGGACATGAGGAACAGAAGCGGCAGCAGTTCATTTGGAGGGGATGGGAGCTATCAGGGAGGCTTCATTAGGAGGGGGCACTGCGGCAGGGCCTCTGAAGAGTTCATTAACGACAGGAAGGGCACAGCATGAGCAAAGCGGAGGAAGTCAGCCGAGACACACAGGGACAACAGGGCACGCAGAGCAGGCAATAAATCTATACTGGGGCTCACTGTGAAGAACACGCAGCACTGGGTTCAGGCATTTGAACTTGGTGTTAAGGGGCCAAAGGTGTTTTGAATGTAGGAGCCAGTGACAAAAGGAGTATATGACTGGGGGAGCTGGGGTGGTGGCTCAGCGGTAGAGCGCCCGCCTAGCATGTGAGAGGCCCTGGGTTCCATCCTCAGCACCACATAAAAATAATGGTAATGTGTCCAACTACAACTAAAAAATAAGTAAAAACAAAACAAAAAAAGAGTACACAACGTGGACAGGACAGAAGATGACGGCCGAGCAGGGAGGTGACAGACTTGCTCTTAACACAACTTGAGAGGTGTTAATAGCCCTGACACACACACACACACACACGCATGGTGGCCAAGAAAGGGACACAGACGTTACAGAATGTAACCAACAAGACTTTGTAACCACTAAGGGAAGGGAGAGCGAGCATGGTCCAAGACACTCCCCAGGAAACAGCAAGGGTGACCCAGATACTGCGCACAGCAGGGCGGAGGGCACCCGGGCGGGGGGACTCAGGCAGCAGTCAGGAAAACCTCACCTAGCACAGGTCTACTGACCTACAGGGACCAGGCAGGCGACATAATGAGCAAGCTGGCTACACGGGGAGAGGAGCACGGCCCACTGCGAACCACTACTCAGTTCTAGCTCCTCGGTGCCATGGGAAGGCAGGCCCCAATCTTTTGATTTTTTTTTTTCCCCAAGAGAAGCCCCTCAAAAATCAGATTAAGTAAAATCTCCTGATTTTTGCAAATTGTGTTTAAGTAAGCCCATAAAGCCCTTTACGGAGACCAGCACTTGGCCCTGGGCCACATGTTCTGGACCTCTGGTTCTCTGTGCAAGGAGCCAATGTTCAACAGGTCGGCTCTGGTATCAGACTGCACAGGAGCAAAAAGGGTCCAAACAAGACATGAGCATCTAAAAGCAAATTCAAAAGCCAGAAGCACACAAAGCAGTGAGGCGAGAGGTTCCAACGAGGAGCGGCAGCCCTCAGAACCAGTGCTGCTGGGCGGCAGAGGCAGGCGTGGGCTGGGAGGAGGCTGAGAACCAACTTACCTTTAGTGCCAATCCACAGCTGGTCTTGTTCGAGCTTAAAGGTGAGTCTCACTTTTCCTCCAGACTTGTTATACATGCCGGACAAGGGTACCGTTGGCAGGCGCTCCTGGAGGCACGACGACATGGTGAGAGGGGCAGGGACAATTGGACAGAGAAAAGAAGGGACAGGACGTGAGGAAACAATTACAAGACTCTCTGAAGGTGGGACTGGTTCCTTTCCAGATGGTCACAAAGAAGTCGGGCTTACCTGGGCCCCCTTGACAGACGGCATGACGTCTTCAGGTTTCCCTTTATCCAGCACCTTCCTGTGTTGCTACAACACAAGCCAGAAGACACTGTCACGTGACATAGCTGTTTACAATTTAATCACATTGCTCTGTATCAAAATGGGATGAAGAAAGTCTTAACATTTTTGTGCAAAAGCCTTTAATGTTTGCAGACCATGATCCCTTGACACAGCGGAGCAGTGCTGTCCTTAGGAGTTGCTGTGATGAGGGAATCTTCCACACCTGTGTTGGCCATCAGTCAATATGAGGCTATTAAGCACTTAAAATGTGGCTAGTAAGACTGAGAACTGCCAGGTGTATGCTCCTAGCTACCAGGAAGGCTGAAGCAGAAGGATTACAAGTTCAAAGCTAGCCTAGGCGACTGAGCAAGATCCTGTCTCAAAATTTAAAAAAGGGTGTAATTCAGTAGTAAAGTGCCCCTGGGTTCAATCCCTGGTACTGCAATAATTAAACAGAAACAAGACTGAAGAACTGAATACTTAATTTAATTATTTAATCAGCTCAATGTAGCTATAATATCCAATGAACTTCTGGAGCCAAGAGGATTTCCAGATTGCTCAATCAAATGTTCTACTCCCTTTCTTTGCAAAAAGTCACCAATGAAAGGATTAAACACCTTGATAAAGCTGCAAAGGGTGTTGCTCTTCTGGCAGGTAGAAAATGTCAGCAATCTCTGTCAACTTCAACTCCCAAAGAGAACTTCAAGATGCTGGTAATCAACCTAACTGCTGAGAAGGGACCCCCAGCCCATCGAAGACGTCTTCCCTACTGCCCCATCCTTAACCCCAGCCTCAAAGAAAACTTGAGGAATTACATTTCCAAGCAGAAACACTGACTACTTTGACACTAAGAAGTCTCAAACCTCACTCCCACCCAACGCTGAGGAGGTGAGGCAGCTCATAGGGGTTCGAATCCATGGCCCCTACAGCTCTCAAGTCTCATCTTTTCTCCAACTGTGGCTTTCCAGGTCAATGCTTGGTAAAGCTGGCACTAGGGGACAAGGAATGGACAGAGGGTAAAAATTTGGTCAAATGTAAGCACCAGGAACCATGAGCCAGCTCACTTACTCACTGACATGCAGAACCTGTGGCAGGAATGAATGCCACACTGCCAGCAAAGAGTCACCCTGCACATCAGCTCCAGATACCTGAACGTGTCCATAAAAAGCTGAAGGGACTGGATCCCTTATTAGGCCATGTCATACCTCATAATAACTGGCATCACTCAAACAAAGTGGCACAGGTGGGAAGCATAATTACGAGTCATGCCTTACAAGCACCTTTTGAAGAATCCTTCCTGCACTGTGGAGAACGGTTCTAAGCCTGTTAAACTACCACCAGTCACTTAAAACCTGTATTTACAAGGCATGTTATGCTCTAAGGGTGTGACCAGTGAGAATGCTCACTCAGATCTGTTCATACATGTGACAGGGAAGGTGGGAAAAGAGAACACATTACAGGATATTATGACCCCTTATGTGGAGAGTGAAAAAACCTTCAAATAAACACCTTTTGGATGGTAATATAGGTCTATGATCCCTTATCTAAAATCCTAAGGATGGGTAGGAGAATAGCTCAGTGGTAAAGTATGTACAGGGCCCCAGGTTTAATCCCCAGCACCAAAAAGCAAAACCAACACAAAACTTCCTATACACAGATATTTTAGACTTTAAGAGTTTCAGGGCGGGGGTTATGGCTCCGTGGCAGAGCACTTGCCTAGCATGTGTAAAGCACTGGGTTCAAACCTCAGCACCACATAAAAATAAACAAAATAAAGACATTGTGTCCATGTGCTAAAAGAAAAAAAAGTTTCAGAAAATATACTTTCAAAATTATATAATATCCTCTATGGGGCCTGGGGGAGCCACTTGTCACCAGTATGTTAATATTTCTAGAGCAAAATATGAATATTCACACTCTAATCAGGTTTTGCTGCATATTTATAAAAGCACTCCTGGTTTTCAGAACCCTTTTGAAAACTTGAAAGCACACAAAAGGGATTACGGATTTCTAACACAAAATTGGGTTTCCTAATGTTGGCCATATATCTTAGTACCTATTATCACTAAAACTGGTATCAGTCCAAGTTGCTCTCCTCTGCTTAGGACACAGATTAAAATGAGAACACCTGTTTTCTGTACAAGGAAGCTATTCAGCAACAAGTGGGATTCACTGGGTAATAAGATCACGAACAATGATTTTTCCTAAACTGTTCCCTTTACAGTAAAATAATCTCACTTTTCCTAAAAACAAAAAAAGAATTTGAAGCTGGCATAGTGGTACATGCCTGTAATCCTAGCCACTCAGGAGGCTGAAGAAGGAGAACTGCAAATTTGAGGCCAGCCTGGGCAACTTAGCTAGATCCCATTTCAAAACAAAATTTTTCAGAAGGGCTGATGATGTAGCTCAGTAATAGAGCACTTGCCAACCCCACTACAGCAACCAAAAAAATAAAATAAAATAATTAAGTAAAAATAAAAGGAATTTTAATGGCTACAATGATTACAAAACAAAGTTGGATCTCTTCTATCCAAACGAGCAACGGAGAAAAGTCAGGTCCTCATTTCATGGTTCAGGAGGACAAAAAATAAATAAATAAAAAAGTGTCATTATCTTCCTATTCAGCTTCATTCGAGTTCCTGAAATGGTCAGTCTCAGAGGAACTCTGAAATTGGTTGATTTCCATGCCTCTTCAGAATTACACTTGTTGACTTGAGAAAAGCCACAAACAAAAACTCAAATGTAACCACTTTTCAAAATGGAGGCTTAATACTAGTACTGACATTTTTTTTCTTTTTGCACTCAGCCAGATAGAGAAGCCCACATCTAATTTCTTTTCATATCTGGTCTGAAGCCTCCCTGTTCAAAGGCCTTATCCTAAAGTAGGTAGACTTGAGACACACTGACCCGCCAGACGAGACAAAGTTGCAAATCTCAGGTAGCTGTCACCTCCACTCTGCTGCACCCAACTGCTGCCATAAATTTCCATCAGGGGCCCTGTCCAAAAAGGAGCTTATTCTAGGGAGAACATCATCAACCAAGGCTGCAGAGGACAAAGCCTCTCATTTCTCAGGACCAACAAGCACAAGATGGACTCACTTTCTGCCTACAGAGAGGCTCCTTCTTGTTCTCTTCGGCCTTGGCGTCCTGCTGTGCGGCATCTTTGGGTGTGTTTACTGCTAAGACATCATTTATCGTAGAGCCAACCACCATGATCTTGGCTCCACTGGTCACTTTTATTTCTCTCAACGTCTTATCTTCAGGGACAAGTCCCTTATACATGACCTTCTGCATGGCAGGCGGGAGACCTTGGGAAAAGGTAGAGGGCAAAGAATGAAAGGAAAAAAAAAATGCACGGACCATACAGTACTTTGATGATGGAGCAGGAAGTGAACAGGGGCTCCATCATCATCTGTTTTGTGAACCTGGGTAATTCACATCTGAGCCTCAAATTCCAGAACTTTCTAACAGAGATGAAAGTAGATCTTTCTGCATAGATTTGTTATAAGGATTAAGAGACAGGACAAATGTAGAACATTCAGCATAGTGCCTGTTTTTGTTCAATGAATTGCTCAATGAATTTTAGCTATCACAGGCTGGGGTTGTGGCTCAGTGGTAGAGCACTTGCCTAGCATGTGTGAGGCACTGGGTTCAATCCTCAGCCCCGTATAAATAAATAAAATAAAAGGTACTGTGTCCATCTGCAACTAAAAAAAAATTTTCTTAGCTATTGCTGTTTCCAAATTGTGCAACATCCAATCACTCAAATATTCAAGGAGGGTTCACAGGTGTCAGCAATATAGAAGTCAATAAGGACAAAGTTACTGCTTTTACCCAGCTTATAGGCCACAGAGAGAAAAAAGAGCATCATTTCAAATGGCCAAGAACTATAAATGAAAAAAAAATAAGTGTAAATGAGAGAAAATGAATACATATGAGTACCTGTGAAGGGTCAGCAAGACAGCCACCAGCAGTATTTCCTAACCTTTCCTTGTGAAAGTTGGAATCTAAGATGATATGCTAAAAAAATAAGCTCCTGGCCGAATCCCAAACCCAATGAATCAGAATCTCCCGGGGAAGGGCCGAGGTGCTGTGAAGTTAACGAGTGCCTCAGGTGATTTTTACTAGCGACACTACAGACTTAAAGAGTCGGAGCTGGGTTGGAATCTCGGCTGGGCCACTCGCTAGCTCTGAGATGGAGGGTCTCATCTGCCCATTATTAACCAGATGAGGAGGAATGCAAGCACTGACTTGGGAGGACCGAGGGGGCCGATGCACAGAGGGCAGCGAGCACAATGTCTAGTGCAGCGTAAGCACTGGAGGCTAAAGGGGGGTGGGGTGGAGGGAGCGGGCTGTCAGCGCCGAGATTACCTGTGATCGAGTGGATCTTCTGCTTCAGCTCGGAGCCCGTGCTGTCCAGAGGCACCCTCACGTCGTGCTTGGTCTTGTTCCAGATGATCTTCAGGTCCACCAGCTCCCTGCCCGCGCCGCCACCCGCGTCCTCGCCGTTGCTGACCGAGGCCTGCGCCACGGGGTCCCCAGGGGGCTGGGCCGGGGCCGGCTGCAGACTGCCTCGCGCGTCGCAGGAATCCTCGGCCGCCGCCGCCCCCGCCGCGGCCTCGGCCTCCATGCAGTTGAGGGGCCGCGCGGGCGCCTCGGTGGCCACGGTCTCGGCCTCCGTGTCCATGCCAGGCTCCTCCATGCCTGCAAGGGGGTTAGGGGGTGGGCGCTCGCCGCCGACTGGGCCTGGAACCCGACTCTGGCCGGGCGCCGCCGCTTCACCGCTCCCGAAACACGCTCCTCCCTCCGGGTCCAGGCCGCATCCCCGCCCCGCCCGCGAGCGCCCGCAGCCTGGGTCCCAGCCCCGCGCCGGCCACCCCCTCCGCACTCACCATCCGGGGCTCCGGCCGCCGCCATGATGATTGTGTACAACACCCACCGCTCCCGCAGAGGCCGCTGGGAAGAAGCGAGCTGGCTGAGATTGGCCCCCGCAGCAGCCCCTAATCTCGCTCAGCCTGGCCGGAAACAGGTGGAGGTTTCTATGGAGACCCGCCTCCTCCGCTTCCCTGGTCCAGCCCCTGCCACGCTTTAGCTTTCCCGAGCCTTGTGTGGGGGCGGGGGGCGGGTCCGGGAAATCGCCCGCTCGCTGGGTTCCGCCCCCTCGTGGTCGAGTTTGGCAGCTGCCGTCTAGGGGGCGTGTTTTCAAAGTAGGGGCCTGCGCCTTTAAGGGGCGGGGCTGCGCTCTCTGTGGCAGAGGGAGATTGGCTGGGAGGAGTCCCCGGAAGTGACGCACTAAGAAGCCCACGTGTGCGAGTCTAGCCCACATGGCGACGCTCCTGAAGAGACTGCTTCGGTTCCGGACACCCCCGGCGGCCTTGGGCCGCTCGGTGGGACGGCATGAAGCCAGCCTGGGCATCGATCCCGGGACTGCGGTTCGAGTGCGGTTCGCTCCCAGCCCGACAGGTAACCTCGGCGGACGTGACGCTGCAGGCCGCGGCCCACCTTCCCGTCCCCGTCCCCGCCCCCCCGAAGGTTCCTGAACAAATCCCTTCCGGTGGCGTCAGACGGGGGAGGGCAGCGCGACCCCATTTTACGGAGGCAGAAATTGAGGTCCCGGAGCGGAAAGGTTTCGCGTTTCCGGGAACATCTCTGCAACATCTCTATAGATCACTTTTTTCATGCATTCAGTGAACGCGTGTTGAGTATACACCGTGCCACGTCCTGGTCGTCGGGATGGTGGTCACTGAAAATGAAGTCTGTGTTCTAGTGGCCACTTATAAAAAGTGACTCTGGAGTCACAGGGGCCATGCGGGAAACAGAGCAGAGTAGGAAGCTGAGGTTAGGGTGAGATGCTCAAGAAGGCCTTGCTCAGGAGAGAACGTGTGAGCTGAGAACCGAGAACCAAGGGGTCTTCCTATGTGAAGCTCATGGGAAAACCTGGGCAGAGGAAATGGGAGGTGCAAAAGCCCCGCGGTTGGGAGCGTTGAGAGCTTTGCAAGCCAGCGAAGCACAGATCCATTGTGTAACCTGCTGGAGACCCACTTGTCTCCAACCTCCTGTCAACCCACTACCACACCAGTTCCCAACATTCTTTCTCACCAAGGCTACCTTCTGCCCGCTCTGCTTTGCGCTTGGCAAGCCTTTTATTCCATACCCCGCAGCTAGCAGATAAGCATCTTTGTGGCCAAGTTCCAGGTGCACGTGACAGCTTTCTATGCACACTGTATCCTATATAGAGAGCAGTGTTTCTCAAATCATCCATGGTGGAAGCAGTGGTTTTTAATTTTCAGTTGTGTTTTTACAATATAACTTCACAATTATATTGTAAAAATCAATATAAATGAAGTACTAGGAAAACGGAAGATCTGAAAACATAGGACATAGAAGCCCATTTATTTTTTTCAGTACAACAGACAAAATTTACTCTATTAAATTGCTATACAAAAAAATAGTTGCTACATGTTTCGAAACCTTTACTCTTTCTATGCTAGTCTGTTGTGAGCTGGCAACAGTTATAGTGTATCAGCACTAGACTGTGCGCCTTGCTTTTAGGAGTACTTAACGGTAGAGTGCCAAGTCCTAGGATTGTCTGGATCCAAATTTCTCTCTCTGCCAATTCCTAGATGTGTAACTTAGGCAAATTACTTAACATCGCTGAGCCTCAGTTTTGCTGTCAAGTAGAACTAATAATAGTACTTGCCTTGGATTTGCGCCAATGTAGCTGAGCCACTTAGTAAGGTCTAATCTTATAAAAGACATTTAACGAACAGTACCCTCTGTTATGATCATTATAATTCCCATTTCCCTGAAGATTTGCAGGAAGAGCTCATTTGTATAGGAAAGCTGTTGACTACAAACAGATAAAAGAATCATCAAGCAGCATAGATTACTGTGCTAGCTAAAAATTAATTGAAGGAATATTTCAGCAGCAAGCATTTAGATATCACAGCAACCTTGTAATAAAGTGGTTTTTTTTTTTTTGATACTGTAGGTACCACTACCACAGGGATATTCTACCACCAAGCTACAACCCGCCCCCCAGCTCTTTATCTGTTTATTTATTTAGTCTTGCTAATTGCTAAGGCTGGCCTCTAATTTTCAATCCTCCTTCTTCAACCTCCAGAGAGACTGGGATTACAAATGTGTGCCACCACGGCTGGCCTATTTTTTTTGTTTTTAATCCCTCTAGCAGATACGGAAATTAAAGCTCAAAAAATTTAAGTAGAGTGCCCAAAGGGTAGCAACTGGTAAGTGATAGATGCGGAATTTCAATCCAGGTAAATGTGATGTCAGAGGCCTTGTTTTTAACTATGAGGACTGTGTCTTTCATGTTCCTAGTACCCAGTGCCATTGAACACCACTGGTTTTGTGGTGGCAAAGGTCACACATAGAGTCCATGTTGAAACAGGAGGAAAACTGTGCTCCCTCAGATACCTGGAAATGTAGATGAGCTTACTGTAGAGACTCAGGTCTCTGGACTAGACCAAAGAAAGTAAGGGGAGGGGAGATGACAGCCGTAGGAAAACTTAAATTTAAGTTCTCAGTGAAGAATGATGAAAAAGTAAGTGTGTAAACTCTGGGGGCTGGGGTTGGCGCTCAGTGGTAGAGCCATTGCCTAGCACATGTGAGGCCCTGGTTTGAACCTCAGCACCACATAAAGATAAATATAAAGGTATTGTATCCATCTACAACTACAAAAAATATATATATTTTTAAAAAAAGTTTAAACTCTGGTGCAGGAAAATATTGTGGAGTCAAATTTTGTTTTGGTTAGTATTTAAAGCTAGTGCTCAAGTATACAAAATTAACTTATAAGGTGTGCATAGAGTATATATGCAAAATAGGATTTTAAAGTATTTTCTGGAGGGGGAGTAACTGAGAATTTAACCCAGAAGCAGTTTATCGCCAAGGCTGACCTTGAACTTGAGATTCTCATGTCTCAGCCTCTCAAGCCACTGAGATTACAGATATATATCACTGCACCAGCTATAGAATTTTAAATTTGTTATTCACTTGTAATTAACTTGGTCTTCCAAAGGAGACCAAGGCATAAGTTAAATGCCTGTGTGATGCGGTCTACCTCTCCTTGAGGGAAATGTGTCCTTGAGGCAAATATCAAAGTAGAGTGGTGAATACATTTAGGGACAATTGGAGCATTTTTACAAAATGACAGGCTCCAGAACATGGATGATCTTCCATTTCCAAGATGAGAACTTAAATGAGTCCACCACCCAGTCCTCTTTTGTGACAGTCTGACTGTCTGGTTGTTGGTCAGGGAGATGGGACAGGCAGAGCCATATTTGGTCTTTTTTTTTTTTTTAAAGAGAGAGGAGAGGGAGAGAGAATTTTTAATATTTATTTTTTAGCTCTCGGCGGACACAACATCTTTGTTGATATGTGGTGCTGAGGATCGAACCCGGGCTACACGCATGCCAGGCGAGTGCGCTACCGCTTGAGCCACATCCCCAGCCCCATATTTGGTCTTTAATTCATTGAGACATTCGGTCACAAGAAGAACTTGTTTGCCCCTCAGATGAGACTTGTGATTTCGTTTTCCCTGACTTGTCTGAATTGTTCTTTTCCACTAGGCTTCTTGCACCTGGGTGGCCTCCGCACTGCCCTGTACAACTACATCTTTGCCAAGAAGCATCAGGGGAGCTTCATCCTGAGGCTGGAAGACACGGATCAGAGCCGCCTTGTGCCTGGGGCAGCAGAGAATATTGAGGACATGCTGGAGTGGGCAGGTGAGGCTGGCAGGGAGAGGACCATCTTCAAGGAAGGAATAGGGAGCAGGAAAAGGAGTCTGTAGATCTTCTCATGGTGGAGAATGGAAAAAAGGTACATTTATGCTACCTGAGGTGGCATTTGCCACCTGGAAAGATGCCAGGGCTCCTAAAGCAAGCTCCAAGGCTGTTTGAGACTCCTGTTCTTATCTCAGAATCTCAAGTCCATTCCCTACCAGGCCAGGCAAGACTCCCAGGCGAGTGGGAACTGGGGAGCTGGGCCTGTGGTGAGCAGAGGAAGCAGGCGTCTTCCAAAAGAGGCAGTGCCTCTGAGCTGCAGCTCCTGGTCCCATGGGAATGTGGCCCAGCTTGTCCAGTCCTCTGGTTCCAAGAGGGACAGAAGTGCACTTTATTTATTTTTCATTTTTATTTTATGAATACTTCCCATTGTTAAGTCTGAGCTCAGACTTTTTTTTTTTTTAAACACATTATATGAGCCAAACAAAATATGTGCAGTCTCTGAAGTTGATCCTGTGGAAAGTTTAATTCTGAGGACAGCTAAGCTCAGGGAAAACAAGGAGGAGTATGTTGTGTTTCCCAGGTCAAAACAACCCTGCAAACCTCTGCTAGGGACAGGTATGACTGGTCAAAGTTAACGACCCTAAGGGAAAATACCAAGATTGTTTTGAGATGTGTGCTCTCATCTCGTGTAAATCATTCACTAGACTCTGAGTTTCTAAAGGGCAGAAATCATTTTTATTTATAGATTCTAATATAGGTTTTAGCACATATTCCTTTGAGGCTCATTGAATAAAGGAATGTATTTAGTAAGATCACTCATTGTGATCCATGTTCCAGTCCAGGTGCTGGGGACATTAGATAAAGACCCTGGGGACATTAGGTAAAGACCCGGTGCTCATGGAGAAGGGACAGACTCATCAGCTCATTCCTGTTGCCCTGATGTTAAGTGATGATAAGAGGTGTGGAGAAGGGTTGGGGACTTGGGTGAGGAGTGCTTTTCAGTGGGGTAGTCTCTTCTGAGGAGGAGTCATTGGCGTGGAGACTTGAATGAAATAGGGGCCAGTCCTGGAATCACCTGAGGGAAACTGCTCAAAGCCCAGGGAATCAGTCTCAAAGTTCCCAGGAAAGGAAGTGCGGGGTGGATCTGAGAAGTGGCCAGGAGGCCAGCGTGGCCTCAGGGCAGTGAACAAAGCAGGGCCACTGGAGATCTGGGGACAGGGGTTGCCTGGAGCTAAAGCAAAGCTGAGGTGAGAACCTCATGGAGCTCCTGCCATGTGTCCAGGTGTTGTGCTGGGCACGAGGGGTAGAGTGATGAGCAGGCTGATGGTCCCTGGCTCCTGGAGCTCCTGGTGCAGCCTGATGGGTGGGTGAGGTCTGAGCCCCTCAGCGGAGCACACACACCCGCACGGTTCTCAGGGCAGAGAGCAGGTCCCCAGGATGGCTGATGTCTAGAGCTCCTCACTTTGGGTGTCATTTTTTTTTTTAACTGACATATAATTCACATAACTTGAAATTCACCCTTTCGAAGTGCACAATTCGGTGGTTTTTAGTATATTCCCCTTGTTGTACAGCTGTCACCACTAGTCCTAGAACATTTTCATTATCTGGAAAAGAAACTGCTGTCTCTTAACAGTTACTCTTCATTCCACTTCCCCTACCCCACCAGCAACTGCTAATCTACTTTCTCTTCCTATGGATTTGCCTCCTTCAGACATTGCATGTAAATCAGTAGGTTTGAGCCCAGTCCCATCCACCTGCAGTGTTTATGTTAGCGTGAAGTGCCACAGGGCAACCGGTGACTTTATCTTCCTAATTCCTTTGAAGGCTCTTTGAGGGCAGAGTCTTCCTTGTGTTCTCCAATCCTTGTGTTCTCTCTGCAGGAACCATTTACAGTTGTCTATCCTATATGACCTGAGGAGGTAGGATGCTAGGTTAGGTGGGCCTGCCGAGAATAACTTAGATTTGATTATAGCAAAAATTGAAACTATCCTACTGTAAGCCTCAGGAAATAATGCCAAGAGTTAATAAATGGGATGGCATCAAGTTAAAAAGCTTCTGCACAGCAAAGGAGACAATTGAGAATGTGAAGAGAGAACCTACAGAATGGGAGAGATGAGTTCTGCTCATCTGACACAGGATGAATATCTAGAATATATAGAGAGAACTCAAAATTCTTTTTTTTTTAAGATAGAGTGAGAGAGGAGAGAGAGAGAGAGAAAATTTTTTTTAACAGAGAGTGAGAGAGGAGAGAGAGAATTTTTTTTAAAGAGAAAATGAGAGAGGAGAGAGAGAGAGAGAATTTTTTTTTAATATTTATTTTTTTGTTAGTTCTCGGCAGACACAACATCTTTGTTGGTATGTGGTGCTGAGGATCGAACCCGGGCCGCACGCATGCCAGGTGAGCGCGCTACCACTTGAGCCACATCCCCAGCCTGAGAACTCAAAATTCTTAACGCCAAAAAACCCAAATAATGCAGTTAATAAGTGGGCAAATTAAGCAGACACTTCTCAAAGAAACACAAATGGCCAACAAATATGTGAAAAAAAAATGTTCGACATCATTAGCAGTTAGGGAAGTGAGGATCAAAACTGCATTGAGATTTCTTCTCATATCAGTCAGAATGGCAGCCCTCAAGAATACAAACAATAGCTGGACTTGGTGGCACACACCTGTAATCCCAGCACTCTGGAGCCTGAGGTAGGAGGATCACAAGTTTGAGGCCAGCCTCAGCAACTTAGCAAGGCCCTAAGCAATTTAGCAAGAACCTGTCTCAAAATAAAAAAAGTCTGGGGGTGTGTCTCAATGATTAAGCACCCTTGAGTTCAATTCCTAATGCCTCCCCACCCCGCTGCCCCCACACCAAAAAAGAATACCATAATAAATGCTGGAGAGGATGTGGAGAAAAAGGAGCACTTCTACACTGTTGATGGGATTGTAAATTAGAACAACCCTTTATAGAAATGAGTATAGATGTTTCTCAAAAGATTGGGTATGAAACCACCATCTGACCTAGCTTCTCCAATCCTCAGTATTTATTCTAAACAATTAAAGTCATCATACTAAAGTGACATATGCATACCCACGTTTGTCGCTGCACAGTTCACAATGGCCAAACTATGGAACTAGCCTGGGTGTCCATTAGATGATAAATGGATAAAGAAAATGTGACATGTATACACAGTGGAGTTTTTTTCAGCCATAATGAAAAATAGAAGTATGTCATCTGCAGGAAAATGGATGGAACTGAGACCATTGTATTAAGTGAAATAAACCAAACTCAGAAGGTCAAGAGTTGTGTTTTCTCTCATATGTGAAAGCTAGACAGAAAAAAGGAAAAGGTGTGTGTGGGGGGGGGTGTCTCATGATCATTAAAGGAAAGGAACAAGGGGTAGGAGATGGGGAGGGAGGGTAGACATGTGGGGAGTGATATGGGCCAAATTGTTGTATCGTGTGCATGTACATCTATGTAGCAGGAAATCCCATCGTTAAGTACAAGTATAATGCACAATAAAAAAGTGGGGGAAAAGAATGGGGGTTTGGGGCCTACTAGCCTGAGTTTGTAGCTGGTGATGCCCCTTATCTTTGACCATTTAATGTACCATGCCACCTCTGGGCCTCTGTTTCTTCCTGACAGGATGGGATATCAGCATCTACCTGGGAGGGACATCAAGGCTTCAGGGAGGTCACATAACATAATGAAACCTGCAGAGAGCTTGGCACCCTAGCACTCACACAGCAACACTCTCTGCAATCCCTGTCACAACTAGTGAGTGGCGCAGCCAGGATTCCATCTGAGCCTGACAGGCGTGTCTTGAACTTTGCTTACTTCTCCTCAGTCCGCTCGCTGTTCCAGGCCTGGGCTGGTTTCCTCCCTCATCAGGGCAGTGGTGGATGGAGAGATGGGCAGTGGAGGGCCCATTCCCTCCTTGTTTGACTCCTCACTCCACCAGACTGTGGCCTCTAACGCTCAACCTCTCTGTCTTTCCCTTTTCATCTGGAAAAGGGAAATTAGGATAGTATTGACCTTGTGACCTTCTGAGGCCTGAAAGGTTTAGCGTGCAAAGCGCCTGTGATAGCTCCTGGGAGTGAGCACTGTGTGCCTCTTGGGTGTTATTTGATAGTGATTCCTTACCTGTGTTCCAGGCATCCCCCCTGATGAGAGCCCCCGCCGGGGAGGTCCTGCGGGGCCCTACCAGCAATCTCAGCGTTTGGCACTGTATGCCCAGGCCACAGAAGCGCTGCTGAAGACAGGAGCTGCCTATCCCTGTTTCTGCTCTCCACAGCGGCTGGAACTCCTGAAGAAGGAGGCCCTGAGGAGCCATCAAACGCCCCGGTGAGGCCACAGCCTATTTCCGATGCCTCCCCAGACTTGGGTGTGTTTGTCATTTGTTGCTGCATAACCGGTTACCTCCAGCTTTAGTTGCCTCTTGGTTTCTATGGGTCAGGCGTCTGAGCACCACTGAGCCAGGTTCTTCGGCTCAGGGTTTAGCTCAGGGCTGCAGTTGGGTCTGAGGCAGGCCTGAAGTTATCCCAGGGCTTGGTCCAGGAGGATCTGCTTCCATCCTCTCTCCCTGGCTGTTGGTAGGCCTCAGATCTTCACTGCCTGCTGTCTAGATTCAACCCTCAGTCCAGGCAGCTTGCCATTTCCTCAACAGCAGGGAGAAGAGGGGAATAGTTGATACGGTGGCAAACAGGAGTGTCTGCCTCTTGTGTCATCTCAGTTTTCCACACAACGTCTACTATTATTCCCATTCTAGGATGATGAGATAGCTTAAGGAGGTAAGTGACTTGCCCAGTGTCATGCATCTATCAGAGACAAAGGTAGGACCACGTCCAGCAGCATTTCTCTTAACTGTCATGCTGTTCTGTTCCCCAACAGGTATGACAATCGGTGCCGGAATCTGAGCCAGGAGCAGGTGGCCCAGAAACTGGCCAAGGATCCCAAGCCTGCTATCCGCTTCCGCCTGGAGGAGGAGGCACCAGCCTTCCAGGACCTAGTATATGGCTGGAGTCGGCATGAAGTGGCCAGCGTGGAGGGGGACCCAGTCATCCTGAAGAGTGATGGCTTCCCCACGTACCACCTGGCCTGTGTGGTGGACGACCACCACATGGGCATCAGCCATGTGCTGCGAGGCTCCGAGTGGCTCGTCTCCACCTCCAAGCACCTGCTTCTCTACCAGGCCCTGGGCTGGCGGCCACCACACTTTGCCCACCTGCCCCTGCTGCTCAACAGGGATGGCAGCAAGCTGTCCAAGAGGCAAGGGGACATTTTCCTGGAGCATTTTGCTGCTGCTGGCTTTCTGCCTGAAGCCTTGCTCGATATCATCACCAACTGTGGCTCGGGGTTTGCAGGTACCCACTCAACAGAGCAGTCAGGGAGGCGGAGTGTAACACTGAGGAACAGGGCCCTTGGTCCAGGCAGACCTGGTCATCAGTCCCAACTTTGCCACCTACTAGCCACGTGATCTTGGACATGTTCATTTTTTTTTTTTTTTTTTAATATTTATTTGTTAGTTCTCAGCGGACACAACATCTTTGTTTGTATGTGGTGCTGAGGATCAAACCCGGGCCGCACGCATGCCAGGCAAGCGTGCTACCACTTGAGCCACATCCCCAGCCCACGTTCATTTTTATATTCAACAATATTCAACAAATATTTATTGAGCCAGACAGCTCGTAGAGTGCTGGGGCTCTAGAGAATCACCACAGTAGGCCTAGTTCCTGTTCTTACAGAGCTTAAAGTACCATTTGCCTCATCTGTACAGTGGGGATAAATATTTGCCTCAGGGTTATGTTAGAATTCAACTGAGCTCATGAACACAAGGCTACCAGCTCAGAGCCTGCTGTATAATAAGCCCCAAAATTTTAACTCCCATGATTATTGCTATTATACAAGCATATACTTTAACCACAATACTAACATTACTACAAATTCAGTTTATTCTGAGCTGAGTCCTTAAACTTGGCCCAGAATTTAGAACCCAGATCTTGTAGAATCAAGCATCAAATAGAATGACTTCTTAAGGCAGAGATTTCTGGAAATGTGGCCAGAGCAGTCTGCTCATGATTTATTCTGCTTTTACTTCATTTAACTCTTAAAATATACTTGGGGACTAATCCCTCTGTCAAGCTCAGAGAGGTTGAGTAACTTGCCAGAGTTACACAGCTAGTGAGGGATCTAGCACTTGAGTCTTTTCCATGTCCGTTATGCCTACTGACGCATAGGAAGGAGCAGCTATTTATGTGAATCAGCTTCAGGCACTGCAGTTCTGAACAGTGGTTGCATTCTGGAACCAAGTTTGGTTCCGGGCATCAGTATATTTTACAGTCAAATTGGAATCTGGTACAGCCAGGCAGTGGGCACACTGTTCTTGCATCTGGTGTCTTCTAGGGTAACAAGGATTGATTTTGCCTACTTTCAGACTTGTATTTACCTTACTGACAGAAAGAACCCTTTCTGAAAATGAGAGGCTCATCTGGGCCTTAATATCTAGAATTCAGATCCCTGGGGTTGGAGTGGAAAGGGGAGTCCAGAGTTCTCGTGTTCAGAAGTGGAAGGAGGTCAGGCGTGATGGTGTGCACCTCTAATTCCAACTACTTGGAAGAGTGGGGCAGAAGGATCACAAGTTCAGGGACAGCTGGACACCATAGCAAGATTCTGTCCCCTTCTCCCCCACAAAAGAAAGTGGAAGGAGGACAGGAGGGAGGAAGTTGAGCCACTGGACGGGCCTCACTTGCAGAAAACCAAATGGGCAGGACCCTGCCGGAGCTGATAGCACAGTTCGACCTGACTCGGATCACCTGCCACTCGGCCCTGCTGGACCTGGAGAAGCTCCCAGAATTCAACAGGTGAGTAGGGACCATGAAGATCTGGTAGGAAAGGGCCTTGTAGCTCACAGTGGAAGGTAAAGTGGGCTCTGGAGTCCCATGCACCTGATTGTGACTTTTGGCTCTAGTGTCTAATGCTGAGTGGTCATAGCAAGTCACTCCTCAGGCCTGCATTTTATCTTCTTTACTCTAGGGCTAATGCCCATCATATGTGATTGTTGTAAGAATTAAGTGTTGCGTGAACTCCTGGCACACAGAAAGTGCTCAGTAAGTGGGTGGGGCTGATTTTATCATTGCTGTTGTTTCTAGACACCCCTTGCATGGATTCTGTTATGACCCAAAGCCTGGAGGGGAACGTCTTCATTTAGAATCTACCCATCCTCTGGGCTGGGGATGTGGCTCAAGCGGTAGTGCGCTTGCCTGGCATGCGTGCGGCCCGGGTTCGATCCTCAGCACCACATACAAACAAAGATGTTGTGTCCACCGAAAACTAAAAAAGAAATAATAAAAAAAAAATTCTCTCTCTCTCTCTCTCTCTCTCTATCTATCTATCTATCTATCTCTATCTATCTATCTTAAAAAAAAAAAAAAAAGAATCTACCCATCCTCTCCCCAGGGAACCAGCACCATCTCATGGCATCAGGTTAATGTTTCAGGTAGCTGCTATCAAGTAGGTCTTCACTTTGAACCTCCAGTAGGCTCACCATTCAAGTTCAGATATCATTGTGACGTGTCAGTCAAAGGGCATTAGGGATAAGGCCATTGATCCAGTTTGCCAATTGGGGCCAGGCACTGTCAGGGACCAGGCACCTTTCAGCACCTTTTTGAGCACTGCTTTGGGGATAAGCTCCTACTGGTGCAGAGATTCACTTCACCTGCAGATTGTGTGTGTGTGTGTGTGTTTTACTGTTTTGTTTTTTGGTGCTGGGGATTGAACCCAGGGCTGCATGCATGCTAGGCAACCTGCCCTGCAGTTGTTCTAAGGATGTCATTTCATGTACTTCTCCCATCAGACCTCGAGGTCAGTCTTATGATCTTGCCCTGGGTTATTGTGCAAAGTCCAAGTCAGAATTTAAATAATTCAAGTTTCCACAGTCTCTTGCATGGAGTGTGCAAGAATGAGTGCAGCATACATATTAAACACCACATGCATGTCTCTTTTTATTATAGAGAAAGTGATATTTCCAGGGGAATGGGGCCAGGACAGGAGAGATACTTAGTGTTTCATTCCAGTCCTCTCAGAAGCACCCGGTGGCGGCAGGGAGGGGTCGTAAGAAAGACAGAGGTGGACTTTTGCTTAGTGAGAGTCAGGGATGGGGTGGAGCATTAGGATTGCTGCCAAAGGCTTAATGTAGCCAAAGTGGTTATCTTCAGACATTCCTCAAGCCATTGCTGTGGTTATTTAAGAAACAATAATAAATATAGTTGCCATAGCAGCAACAGTACTAGTGTTGTGGTGAAAGTGACAATAGTCATTAACTTTTATTTTGTACTTGCTGTGTCCCAGGTCCTGGACCTTACGGGTATTATTGCAAACATGGCCATGAGGGGCTCTTGGATTTTTTTGGTTTTGTTTTGTTCTTCCGTCTTTATTTTTCTTTCTTTCTACTGTCCCATCCAGCTGCTAAGCAGATTCTAAAAACAGTTTCAGTACTGCATTCATGTGTTTCCTTCATACCTTTTAAAAATTTGTTTTAAAACTTGTTTTGACCAGTTTGCATTCCAGAAACTTCTCTAGAGGTCTCACCTCTCCACCCTGTCACATGCCAAAGCCTCTTTTCAGACCCTCTCCTGTCAGTAGTTTCCAAATGTGGCATGCAGGCCTTGCTATCAGGACTGTACTTGCAGTCCCTCATTTAATTGTCATAGCTACCCTGTGAGGAGGTCTTTTATTGTCCCCACTTATCTTTATGGTGAGGATCCCCGCCTCCCAGTGGTTGTGTAACTTACTGCAAACACCTGGCAGGCAGGCCTCGTCCTCAGGCTGGTCCGATTCCAGAGCCTGTGAGGTGCTTCTCCACTCCTTGCTCCCTGCCTTCTTTACCACATCTCAGACGAGGAGCCCAGTGTCTCAGAATGGTCCCTGACCCTGTACCACTCTCTCTGGCCCCTCTAGTCCTGCCAGGGAGAGGGGATGGCAGCCTAGGGGACTGAGGATGACAGGACCTGGTTTGAGGCTTGGATTCTTAGAGATTTTACTATTTCCAAAGAAGAGAATCCACAGTTCAAAGAATTCTGAAATAGATTTGAGCTGGAAAGAAAAGCCAGACTTAAACTTCAACACATACTTCAAACAACACTCTGCTCCAAATCTTAGGGTCTGTATTTTTGACCTCTCCTTTTACACCAAAGCCCCATCATGTAGTAAGGCTAGGAGGCGGACGCTCCAGATTCTGCTTTATAAACTTAGATGCCTGTTGAGGCCAGACAGGGAGCATGAGGGAAGCGGAGAGCCAAGTAAGAGACCAGGAATTAGAGGAACAGGTGACCTGGAGGCCTCTGAGGTCTAAGCCAGGCTTCCAGCCTGCTCCAGCCAGTGGAAGCTATGCAGACGAGGGCCCTTTGCAGCAGCTCCTCTCATTTTCCAAAGGAAGCCCTGACTGTCTAACATGATCTCTTCCTCGTTTAAAAACCAGCTCCTGGGCTGGGGTGTAGCTCGGTGGTGAGGCCTGCTTAGCAGGTACAAGGACCTGTACTTGATCCCTAGCACCCCCAGCCAAAACAAGAGAACGAATTTGTCAGCTACTGTATTAAAAGTGCTAGCAACAAAACCTGTCTGCCGCGGCCTCGACCCTTGGGCTGACTGTAACCTTAGTAAGATCCCCTATCTCCCCTTCCTTTTATAAGTGTGAAGTACACTCCTGCTTCTAATGCTGGGGGAGGGGATTCATGTGATGTGTCACTCTTCAAGCCAGCTGGCTTCCCTGGGGAGAGGGGTTGGGTGCCAAGGCAGCGTGGCCCTCTGACTTCTCCTGTAGGCTGCACCTCCGACGGCTGGTGAGCAGTGAGTCCCAGAGGCACCATCTGGTGGGGCAGCTGCAGGCCCTTGTGGAGGAGGCATTTGGGAGCCGTCTGCAAGACCGGGATGTCCTGGACCCAGCCTATGTGGAGAGGATCATCTTGCTGCGACAGGTGAGAAGATGGCACTTTGGGAGGATGAGCCATTCCTTCCAAATGTGGGTTTAAACACCTTCCAGGGCGGTTAGAGCTTCACTCCCAGCACAAGCAATGATGGCCTCCTTCCCTAGGGTCACATCTGCCGCCTACAGGACTTGGTCTCCCCGGCCTACTCCTACCTGTGGACTCGGCCTGCTGTGGGTCGAGCACAGCTGGGCGCCATCTCAGAGAAGGTGGATGTGATCGCCGAGCGCTTGCTGAGGTGAGTACTGCAGACTGAGCTCAAGGTTCCACTCTCCTTCCCCTCTCTCTCCCCCGGCCCCTTACCCCTGGCCTGGCCTGTGGGACCCCCAGCATAGGCCTGTGCTGGGGAGAATCGCTCACTGTGGCTTTCTTAGGTTAGGAGGTAGCCTAAAGGACCAGCCTCTCCCTGGGTGCAGGCGGTGGGTTCAGCGGCTTGGCCCGACTTGGGCTGCATCCTAGCTCTGCCACTTACCAAGCTAATTCTTCTTGCCAAGGTGGCTTCTCTTGACCAAGTGGAGCTCTCTGAGCTTCGTTTCCTCATCTGTCTGTGGAACTGCTTCTTTCTGGAACCATAACAGTTGTTTTGGTTACAAGGGTAAAAACAACCAAGGATGGCACAAGCAAGAGGGGAAGGGTGTCCACGCCTACCAAGGCCAGAGGATGTGCTGCCTGGATTCTGCTGGTGAGGGCCACACCGTGTGGCCGACGCCTCTCCGCTGTCCTCCATGGTTGCTTTTTCTGCAGAGCTCTGTATTGGGCAGGTGGCAGGGGGCTCTCTACCCGAAGAAATGGAAGTCCACATCTCCCTGGCAGCCTGCAGGAGGTGGCCTGGGACTGAATAGCTTTTATCTTTGTCCTAAGGGTCCTGTCTCTTCAGTTTCACTCTTGTCTGTGGTCTGTGGTGGCTCATGGACTGTCCACCATTCAACCAGAAGGGGAGGGAGGAAAGGTGACAGGGGATAGGACATTCCTTTTCCCTAAGGACCTTCCTTGAAGCTGCACACACCATTTCTACCCATATTCTAGAGTTATGTCTCAGGGCCACACTTAGCTGCCAGGCAATCTGGAAGTGTAGTTTTAATATTTGACAGCCATGTGCCCAACTTAAAATTCTATTACTGCATAAGAAAGGGAGAAAGCTGGACATGGTAGTGAGCGCCTCCTACATAGGAGGCTGAGGCAGGAGGATTGCTTGAGCTCAGGAATTCAAGACCAGCCTGAGCAACAAAACAAGACCCTGTCTTTGAAAAATAAATAAGACTGATCCTCCGGTTCTTAAGTGTGATGATTGGGTGTTCACACTCTTGTGTGAGATATCCCTCCCTCTAAGCCTTGTTACAATATCAGCACATTGCTTGACTGACGTGAAAAAAAAAAAAGATAAATAAATTAAGGCTGAGGATTTGCTCAGTATTAGAGTACTTGCTTCACGTGTGGAGCCCTGGGTTCCATCCCTAACCCTGCTAAATAGATAAAGTGAAAAAGGGATGCTGGGGGGCCATTAACGGCACAGTTTTTGTAGGAAAGCCTCAGCCACTGTATGCCTCAAAATCTCAGCTTCAGCTGGGCACGGTGGTGCACATGTGTAATCCCAGAGGCTCGGGAAGATGAGGCAGGAGGATCGCAATTTCAAAGCCAGTCTCAGCAACTTAGCAAGGCCCTAAGCAATTCAATGAGACCCTGTCTGTGAATAAAATGCAAAATAGGGCTGGGGATGTGCCTCAGTGGTTGAGTACCCCTGAGTTTGATCCCCGGTATCTGCCCCCCCCAAAAAAAAAAAAATACAGTTTCAGACAATATTCTAGGATTACCTCTTTCCCTATGGTTTGAGATTAATAGGAGCTGATTGGTTTTATCTTCCTTTCCCTGAACCACTGAGGCCTGGGGAATGCCATGTGGTGGTTGGCTTAGACCTAGGCCATGTGCAGGACTCTTAGTGGACCTCCAGCTAACACATGGCTGAGAATTCCCCAAGGAGATTTGGGAAACTAGTATCAGAAGAAAACGGGATGGATGCGTAGCAGCCAAAACCACAGATATTTGTTGTACTTACCTCTGCTTTTGCTGTGATTATTACATTAGAAAATGATAGAAAACGTGCGTTCAGTGTGCTGTTTTATATGTCAGATGCGTTATATGTACATATAGCCACTTACTATAATTTATTGAGTTTGTCTCCTATTGCTGCACATTTGGGTTGCTTCCAAATTCTGCTGTTACAAGTAATGCTGCCGTGAAGGACCTCACATGGGTACTAGTAAGCATTTTTGTAAGTGACTCTGGAGAATGAACTCCCGGTAGTTGTCATTGCCGCTGCTCTTCATTCAGACATCTGCAGTGGGGCCATTAGGTATAATTCACCAAGACTCTTCCTTCCTGCCAGGGCATTAGAGTTCACAGACTCTGGACTCCCACTCAAGTCAGGAAATTTGACACCCGAATGTTCAGAAGCTGCCAGATCACTAGAAGTCCCTTTTGTGTCCACGCCAAGCTCTGGGCCAGTTCTGACGTGTCCCATGTCCCGAGCTGCCATGAGTGGCCGCCAGGGGCTGTCATCCCTTCGTCTGTTCCTTGGCAGCCTGCTTGCCCATAATGACAATAGGGGGAGTGTCTGGGTTTTTTCCCCAGATTACCTTTTATATTTTATATTTCATCTTTTTAATTTCATAAATAGCTGCAATCATGTGGCCCAGGTAATGATTATATTTGTCCAGTGGGGCTACCATAACAAAGTACCATAGACTGGTGGCTTCGACGTGATTTCTCTGAGGTCTGGAGCCAGCCACCCTAGATCAGCAGGCTAGCTGATTCAGTGTTAAGGGCTTGCTTTTGTGGCCTATTGCTCTTCTATCCTTTTACTGGCAGAAGGGATAAGGGAGCTCTCTGGAGTCTCTTTTATATGAGTACCAATCCCTTTCCTTCACCAAAACCCACTCCCTCACACCATCATCTTGGGAGGTAGGATTTCAACATACAAATTTAGGAAGACAAAAATATTGAGACCACGGCGATGATGCAGTAGGAATTGGACATTTTTGTCTTAAACTGAAGCTAGTTGCTGAAGTACTGGCAGTTAGTAAGAACACAGACTGTGTGCGAAAAGCAATTTCTTCAAATCACTTATGAACCCCGTTCCCTGAGCCAGTAGTTCATGCTGAGCTGACCTTTGGAACCCAGCTGTGTGGACCCCATTGTGAGTAGCAGGTCATGTCAGATCAGCCTCATGGATCATCTGTAACAGTGAGACGCCCCGCCTCAGTCCCTCTTTAGGGGCTCCAGTTTAAAATCTCAGGTAGACTCTTAGGGGAGCTGGAAGTTCTGTGGATACACCAACCAGCCTACTCCTCCTCTTGCTTACCCCACTCAGAGCTGGACCAGTTGGTTTGCAGTCACGCTGTGGTTGAATGGGAAATCGCTCTGGAAACTCAAGCATGCTTTTCGGAGAGGACCTCAGCTGGACACCAGAACTTGGGGGCGGTTAGTGACTGGCCCCCTGGAGTTTAGATCCTTAAGTGCTTCGGCTTGTGGGAAGAGAGGCTGTAGCAAGTTGGTCTCAGTCTGTTCCTCTGATCTTCTGGATGCTTCTTAAATAGGTTTCCCCAGCCAGTCTTGAAACTGTGTTTCAGATAATTTTCAGAAATTATCTCTTCTTTTATCCTGTGTCTAATCCATTTCTAAATTTCTTTTTAAGTCCTCTTGTAATGTATCTGAGCTCTTGAATATAATAAGTGTCAGCTGATTTTTTAAACTTTCTGTGGAAACATGTAACCTAATGCTCTTCAGCGTGTACCTTGCGTTTGGGCCCCGTGCTTAGCACCTTCAAGTTTCCACTTTCCACATAGCCCTGTGCAGTGCAGATGCTGTAATTATCCCCACTTACACACATGAGAAAACTAGGACAGAGATTTAGGACTCAGAGGTAGCAATTAGAAAATCCTCTTATTATGGTGACTTCGAGCTTGGGTTATCTCTGTATGTGGTCCCCTTGATGTTTTTGTTTTTCCAGCTTGAATGGGGGATGGTAGATATCTACCATCTACCACACACACACACACACACACACACTCACATACATACACAGTTGGGCTTGTGTTGTGGTTAAGTGATAACCCTGTGAAGGTCACCCTCCCACCCATTTGCCATTGACCTGCGCAAGCCCCTTATAGACCGACCCTCTTCTAGGCTTTTGGAAAAATCTGGCGTGAGCTTAACGCAGGATGTGCTGAATGGAGAACTGAAGAAGCTGTCGGAAGGTCTGGAAGGCACAAAGCACAGTAACGTGATGAAACTCCTCCGAGTGGCCCTCAGTGGACAGCTGGTGAGGAGGGAGCTGGGCTGAACTGTTCCCTGGGACCTCCCGTAGCTTTGCAACTCACATTTATCGCCAGGTTCTGAGCTCAGTTTCGGGGGATACAAAGATGAGTGAAACATGATCGCCTTCTCCTTCAGTCATTCGGTGGACTGTGGTTAGGAAGTAGCTGCTGTAAGTAAGCCCCATGCTAGGTCTGGTGCGGACACGTGATCCCTGCCTTCACGGGGTTTGCAGGTTATTGAGGGTAGGAGACATAACAAGTTTGCTTAATACAGAAAGACAGTCCCCTGAGACCCATCCTCATCCAGGAAGTCCAAGACTTGTAAAATACAAGGCCTGCTCCTGGGATGCAGGCGGCCGGGTTGGGGCTGGCCTGGGCATGTCTTCTGCAGGCTGAGGCTCAGCACAAGTTCCTTAGGCGGTTTAAGACAATAAGGCATTGTTTTCCCTTTTCTTTCTTAGCAAGGACCCCCTGTAGCTGAGATGATGGTGTCCCTGGGACCAACAGAAGTGCGGGAACGAATCCAGAAGGTGCTCTCCAGTTAGGGAGAAGATGTGCAGGACACTGGAGGCAGCTGTACGAACCTGTGGACCTGGGAGCTGCCTTCAGAGGAGAGGAAAGGGAGGCCTGGGGCCCTCTGGAGCACTACGGAAGGAGCTGAACATGAACCAGAATCCCTGCTGCATATGTGTGTTACATGTACGGTGTATTCATGCTCCATGGCAGGTCTTCAGCTGTCTCGCCTCCTTGACTCTGGGAGGGATGTTCTTGTGTCTGTTCTTTCAAATCACATTACACAGCCCCAAATAGTGTAACCCCAGAGAGCTCGGGGGTTAGGGTGCTGCATCCGCCATAACCAAATACCACAGAACAACAGAGATTTATTTTTTCACAGATCTGGAGGCTGAAGGTCCAAGATCGAGCGGTTTTCCCCAAAGCCTCTTTCCTTAGCTTGCAGGTGCCGTTTCCTTGCTGTGCCCTCCCAGGGTCTTCCTCGGTGCACACAAACCTGGTGTCTCCCTGTGTGTCTTCATCTCCTCTGACGAGGATGCCAGTCAGATCAAGGCTCGCCCTAACAGCCTCACTGTGTGACTTCTTTAACGGTCCTGCGTCCAAATGCAGTCTACATTCTGTGAGGGCTTCGTCATATGAATTTGAAGGGGACACAGTTCAGCTTATCATAGTTTGGCAGCAGCCCGAACTATGGATCTCACTTTTGTGGTGCAATTTGGAGTTAAAACGACAACAGATAGGGCTGAGCAGGCTTTGTTTGGGGTTGAAATGGGAGAAATCATACTTCTGCCAAGGGTGAGCCCTGTTTTATGCTACTTTTGTCCTTGAACCTGGGACAGCCTTTCTCTGAAGGTCACCTGTTTCTGGTTCTCCAGATAGGATCCTTGGGCAGGAGACCTTCACCCTGCCATTGTGTGTCTGTCTCCACGTCCACTTCTATGCCATTGTTTGTAAGTCATTGTCTGCAGATTTCCAAAATGAGATTTCCTCTTAGGGTCTTAGGTGACTGGGAGTAGCTGAAAGGAAAGGAGGCTGGTGCCTGGGGACAAAGCCCTTACAAGGCTTGTAGCCTTCTGTGGGCAGCCAGCCTCTAAGGTGGCCCCGTGATCTCTGCCTCTTGGTACTCACCTGTGCATGGTTCCTCTCCACCCTGGACTGTGCTGGCTGTTTAGGAAACGACACAGCTTGATTTCTGAGGCTGGGTCATGGAGTATATTTGGCTTCCATCTTGTTTTGTCTAATCCCTGACTTGGGGGAAAGCCAGCTTCCAGCTCGTGAAGACAGTCAAGCAGCCCTGTGGACGGGCCCTGCCCACAGCCAGTGGTGAGCCGTGTTAGCTGTTAGCTGCTGCTGCTTTTTTTTTTTTTTTTTTTTTTTTTTTTGTGGGGCTGGGGATTGAACGGTGAACCATGTTAGAAGCTGATCTTCCAGGCCCAGCCAAGCATTCGACGACTACAGTCCTGGCCAATGTCTTGACTGCAACCTGCATGAGAGGCCCAGAGCCAGAACAGCTCAGTGACACTGGTCTGGGATTCAGACGTGCCCAAATTGTGATACAGTAAATGTTTATTGTTTAAAGCCACTTGGTTTGGGATAATTCATTACGCAATAATAGATAACTACCTTAATTTTTGCCCAGGAGAGTAGGGAAAGGAGATTAAAGAGTCTGTTGAGCCTTATAGGGTCCTAATGTTTGCTTAAAAGTACACCAGATAGGGACTGGGGCTGTGGCTCAGTGTCAGAGCGCCTGCACATGTGAGGAACTGGGTTCCATCCTCGGCATCACATAAAAATAAACAAAGATATTGTGTCCATGTATAATTAAAATATATTTAAAAATACTCCAGATAAAGTTCTTTGGTTGGAAGCAATAGACTTGCAGCTCTTCCTAACTGGAGACTATGAGAGAGTCAAAGAAGCTATGGAAAAGTGAAAGACCAGACCTAGGACAAGGTAGGAACCAGGTGTCAGGAGCTAGGGGCTAGTCTTGTCTCGGTCCACAGTGGGGACCATGAGCTACAGTTATATGGTGGTTTTGTTTTGTGGTGCTGGGGATTGAACCCAGAGCTTTGTGCATGAGAGGCAAGCACTCTGCCAACTGAGCTATATCACCAGCCCCTACAGTTATGTTTTTGTTGTTGTTACTTATTTTCTGTGTTTTCTCCTTCAGTTTTGGATGGTTGAGCTAAAGATTTGAGATTCTGAATCTGTCCGGTTAGCTAACTGAGGTCATGTTGTTCTTAGCCAGAACTAGGTAGCCCCACAGGAATGATAGCCAATGGAGGAACAGTTCTCAAGAAAAACTAGGGAGCTTGTTCCAGAGAAGGAGTAATGTCTTTGAACTTGCAATCCTCCTGCCTCAGCCTCCCAAGCCACTGGGGTTACAGGCGTGTGCCATTGCACCCAGCCAGTGAGAGCCTTCTTGATGAGTACCAGAAAAAGATGTCTATCTTAACTATGACTGAAGACCAAAAAGAAGAAAAGAAAAACTATGTCTTTTTCTAAGTGAAACTGCTGATGCTATTTGGAACTAGTTGTAGAGCTATAAGGAAAAGCTGCTAGTTTCCTTTTCTGGCTGGAATGTTAGTGTGTGTGTGATTGAGTGTCTTTCCTCAGATGAAGTAGTATCCTGCTTCAGTGCCTGTATCTGCAGAAATGGGTGTTGACCACAGAAGGAGGACACAGAATAAGAACAATACTTAGGAGCTGGGGCTGTAGCTCAGTGGCAGAGGGGTTGCATTGCATGTGTGAGGCACTGGTTCAATCCTTAGCACCACATAAAAACAATAAAATAAAGGCATTCTGACAATCTACAACTACAAAAACAAAAACAACAATAAAACAACAATTTGTGATTTATTGTGGTGGTATATATCAGCCTCCCTCAGTTGTGCATTTCTGATTGTGCTGGCAAATGCTGTACCCATTGGGGCTGGGGTAGAGCTGGGCTCAGTGGTAGAGCACTTGCCTAGCAGGTTTAATTCTTAGCACCGCTTTTAAATTAATTTTAAAAATTTAAAAGCGGTGCTAAGAATTAATTTTTTTAAAAAAATTAATTTTTAAAATTAAATAAAAATTTTTTAAAAATTCAAATTAACTTTTTTTAAATACTGTAACCCATCATCTCATTAAAACTTCACAACCCCAGGGGAAAAGTGGTGTTTTTTCCAATGTTATGTATGTTGAAACTGAGGCTCTGAAAAGTTAAGTAACAATTGAGGATATGAAATGAGTCAGAATTCAGGCTGAATGTGGAACTTGAGACCAGCTTGGGTAACATAATGGGACGCTCTTCTCAAAAAAAAGGGACTCAGGTCTGTGACAACCCAGAATCTCAGCCCAACTACCAAGTGGCACCAAAGCTTCTGCTTCTGAGATGTTAAGAATGGTTACAAGAAATGCATTGGCCCGTGCCCAGGAAATGTGAGTGTTTTTAACAGAGTTGAGTGATCAGAATGCTAAACTGGTTCTGACATATGCTGCCAACATGGAAGAACCTTGAAGACCCTGTGCCAAGTAAATGTCAGTCACGAAACTGCAAATGCTCCATAATTCTACATATGGGAAGTGCTTAGAATAGCCCCATTACAGACAGTGGGTGGAGGTTGCCAGTTGCGGCAGAGGAGATGGGGAGTCCTTGCTTAATGGCTCTGCAGCTTTGGTTTCACAGGAGGGAGAGTTCTGGAGATGGGTGCTCGTGACAGTGGCACAGAGGTATGTCTGTAATACCGCTGAGCTGTACGTTTAAAAATGTTTGAGATGGTAAAGTTTATGTTTTTGTGTTTTGCCACAAAAAAAAAACATTTTATCACAATAAAATTTTTTTAAACTTTAGCACAATTTTTTAAAAATGCCAAATTGATGCAGCTGCTGCTATGCTTCCTCAATTGGTATGAGCTGTATAGAAAATGTCTTTTTTTTTTTTTTTCTTTTTACCTGTGGTACTGGGGTTGAACTCAGGGGTACTCTGTCACTAAGTTGTATTCCTTGCCCTTTTATTTGTTTTTTATTTTGAGACAGTGTCTAAGTTGCTGAGGGTATTGCTGAGTTATCAAGCGTCTTACCAAGTTGCCACGTTGGCCTCGAACTTGGGATCCTCCTACCTCAGCCTCCTAAGTGGCTGGGATTCCAGGCATGCACCACTGTGCCAGGCAAAAGCATGCATCTCCTAATTGGAGGTTTTGCTCAGGACTAGTAGAAATGTTTGAAATGACTTCATGCATTGTGAATAACCTCAAGTCTGTCCCCTGCTGTTTTTGAGAGAATAACAGTGGTAAAGAACATGGACGCCAGCTGTCTAGATTCATAGGCTGATTTTGCCACTTACTGTGTGACTTCTACACCTGGGTTTCCTCAACCTTAAAATAGGAATAAAAATTTACCTGCCTCCAAGAGTTTCATGGGTTAGCATAGATAGCACAAAGTTCTGAGAGTGTTGCCTGGCACCTGATAAACACTAGCTGTCATCCATCATGATCAACGTTATTTTCTTTTTCTTTCTTTTTTTTTTTTTTTTTAGTGAGAGAGAGAGAATTTTTTTAATATTTATTTTTTAGTTCTCGGTGGACACAACATCTTTTTTTTTTTTTAAAGAGAGTGAGAGAATTTTTAATATTTATTTTTTAGTTCTCGGCGGACACAACATCTTTGTTGGTATGTGGTGCTGAGGATTGAACCTGGGCTGCACGCATGCCAGGAGAGCGTGCTATTGCTTGAGCCACATCCCCAGCCCCGACACAACATCTTTATTGGTATGTGGTGCTGAGGATCGAACCCGGGCCGCACGCATGCCAGGCGAGCGCGCTACCGCTTGAGCCACATCCCCAGCCCCACGTTATTTTCTTTCTTAGAAACTTGGTTGCATGACAAAACATTCAGTAACTGCATCTATCAAATTAATTTCATAGATAAGAATTAGGACTCTCACGGGTCCAAAGAGCAGTACTTCCACTGGACCTCAGAAAAATTAGAATCTGTATCTGAAACCCACTGGGACCCCAAGCAGTCACATTTTGTCCCTCTGAGACCACACAGCTTCTGACATTTGTCTCCGTCCCTGTCCTCTCATCTTCCCTCTGGAGACTGGCTTTCCTGCATCTCTGTACTTGTCGAAGAACCGCCCCAGCTCCAAAGCTGACTCCTCTCTCCTCCGACCAACGCCAAGATAACCCGCGTGGACTAGCCATACTCCAGGAGAGAGTCAACAGGCTCATTGGGTCAGCTTTCTTCCCCTGGTCCGTTCAGCTGTGGTCAATGGGGCACAATCGTGTAATATGACCGTGGCTGCAGGGAACCCCCTGTAGTGAGTGAGAGGGCAGCTCCTTCCCTGAGTATATTCTCTCAGAGTCACTCAGAAATTATCCTCTCCAGAAAATTAGATTTTTATATCCAAATTTGGAATCTCATTTATATCACTTTTTATGGTACTAATTACTGTATTAAATTACATAGTCCATTTGTTCATGTTTACTCTCTGTCTCAAAAAAACAAAAGATTGGCCAGGTAGAATAACACACCTATAATGCAAGCCACTTGGGAGGCTGAGGACTGGGAACGCAGCTCAGTGGTAAAGTGTCCTTGGGTTCCGTCCCCAGTATCTGCACTGGATATGTGTATATATGAAAGATGAAGGCAGATGGGAGGTCTCTGTTGCTCCTCGCTATAACCATAGCGCCTGGCACACTGCCTGATATTTAGGATGGATTCAAGTAAAAATCATGAAAAAAATGAGGGCTTTGTCCATCAGATTCCATTTCTTCAGAAGTGCTAGTCATTAGCTGGTGCCTTTCTGCCACATTCTAATAGTCCCCCAGTATCACTTTCATTTACCCCAGGAAATCTTACCTCTTTGCAAGACTTGCTATTTAGCTCTCTGATCCATTGCCTATAATTTGCTTTTAGTCCATGACCTGGAAGATACTACCTTTATGAGAGACTTGTTTTGTTTTTGATAATAGGGACTGAATGCAGTGTGCTTCACAACTGAGCTAAGTCCCCAAAACTTTTTTTTTTTTTTTTAATTTATTTATTTTAGTTTTCGGCAGACACAACATCTTTGTATGTGGTGCTGAGGATCGAACCCAGGCCTCACGCATGCCAGGCGAGCGCGCTACCACTTGAGCCACATCCCCAGCCCGTCCCCAAACCTTTTTACTTTGAGACAGGTTCTCATTAAGTTGCTGAGGGTCTCACTAAGTTGCCCAGGCTAGCCTTGAACTTGTGATCCTCCTGCCTCAGCCTCCCAGATTGCTGGGTTATAAAGTTGTCTATTCAAACTGGGTGCAGTGACACTGTAATCCCAGTGACTCTGGAGGCTAAGGAGGATCGCAAGTTTGAGGCCAGCTTTAGCTGTTTTCTTTTTGTTTGTTTGTGTTTGGGTGGTGCTGAGGATTGAACCCAGGGCCTTGTGCATGTGAGCAAGGACTCTACCAACTGAGCTATATTATATCCCCAGCCACCCAGCTTTAGCAATTTTGTAAGACACTCAGCAATTTAGTGAGACCCTGTCTCAAAAAAGACGGGGGAGGTAGCTCAGTGGTAAAGTGCCTCTGGATTCAATTTCTATTTATCAGTTAATAGTTTTGCTTATGACAAAATTGTTTACCTTCCCAGGGATCAGGAAAATTAATACTGAGAAAAGGGAAACCTTTTTTGAAAAAAGCAATAAGAGTCTAGAGAAGCCATCAGGTAACTTAACAGATTATGTGACCTATGAGGAATGAGTAGGAATTTCCCAGGCAGATGGGGGTTTGAAGGGCATCCTAAGCAGAGGGAAGAAAATTGAACTTGAGTGGATCCAAGCGCTGGGGTCAGGGGAGAAGTAGAGGTGACTGCTGAGAAACTGGCAAGAGATGAGAACTGAATGACCTCTTTTATTTGCCAAGCAAAATGTATCGGGGTATGTGTGCAAATAACACAATCCAGATTCTAACCAGTTTAAACAAGATGATTTATTGTCCTACGTAACAGGAAGTTCAGGGGTAGAGCAGCCTCCAGGCCTGGTTGATTTAGTGAGAGCCAGGGTCTTTCCACCTCTGTTCTGTTGGCCCTAGCACCTGCAGCAGCCTTGGTTTGTCTGCACAGGTGGCCGCTTCTCTGAACTTCCTTCTTTGGGAAGAGAGCAGCTCTTTGTGGTCCTGTCTCTTCTAAAATCAAAGAAACTCTTCTTGACGCACCCTCCCCCCTCCTGACTTCCCCGTCATTGCTGGGGAAGTGAGGATCCCTGTAGACAGTCTGAGCTGGGGGTGGGGTCTGCTTTTCCCTGGGGTTCATGACTGGGTGGGGAGTACCGGGTACCTGAACAAAGTGGGCGATCAGTTAGTGAAGACGAGGATCTGGTCTTCACAAAATAGAAGCCTTGAGATATTCCCAGCAGGGAAGTGACATTGTCAGATTTGTGTTTTTTTGTAAAATCATTCTGGCAGCTGTGCTGAAGAGAGATCTGAGCAGGGCCAGAGCAGAAGCAGGGAGCCCTGGAAGGAAAAGATTGGATGAGGAGGAGGGCTGCGGTTATGACCAGCTTATCGTGGTCTACTCTGGCCTGTTTGGGGATCCTCCTGAGAAACAGAACTAGCTGGATGTTTATCTAGGAAGAGGGTTAAGATAAGGTAATGGTTCACACGATAATGTAAGCTAAAATGTCCCATGATCTGCCTTCTGCAAGCTGGAGGCTCAGGAAGGCTGGTGGTGCAGCACCAAGGGCAGAGTACCAGTGCCCCACTCGTGCTGTCGAGCAGAATTAATTCAACTCCTCCACCTTTTTCTTTTCAAGCCCTCAACAGATCAGATCAGGCCTACTCACCTTTAGGATGACCATCTGCTTTTCTCAGTCCATCAATTCAAATGCTAATCTCTTCCAAAATTGTCCTCACAGACATATCTAGAAATGTTGTTTAACCAGCTATCTGGGAACTATGTAGCCCAGTCAAGTTGACATAAAATTAATTATCACAGTGGTGGTGATGGTTGTGCAATATTATGAATGTGTTTAATAATACTGACCTATATGCTGAAAATGGCTAAGAGAATACGTTTTATGTGTATTTTACCCTAGAAAATTGAAAGAAAAATGATTAACCATCAAAGGGCCTGGCAGATCTGACATGTTCCAGTGATGCATCATTCATTCCTCCTGCCGATGGCCTCTTGTTCTCTAGTCCTTGACCACATCAGCCTGCCTTAAGTCCTTGAGCGCCTTTGCTCATGCTGTTGTCTCTGTCTAGAACACTCTTGTCCACCCTCTGCTCTCCCCTTCCGCCTCATCCTCCTTTTAGCCTTCATATCTGTGCTTCAGTAGCACCTCCCCAGGAAAGCCCCTGACTTTCTTCCAGAGGCCTCCTCCTCCTCATTAATCAGCACACAATTAAGAGTTGGTTATGGAAATGACTGTCTATGTAACTGGTCCTACAGTCACTTGTCAGGGTCCGATCCTCAGGTCCACACATTCAGGAGCCTCATGCTTCTTGTCCAACACTGCCTCCGATGCTGAGATTGACACTTGTACACAGAGTCTCACCGAGTTGCTTAGCGCCCTGCCGTTGCTGCAGCTGGCTTTGAACTTGTGATCAGTACAGGGTCAGTAAATGTTGAATAAGCCCAGACAGACATCTGGTTGGATCAGATGGTGAGGGTGTGAAGTCAAGCGCAGAGTGGCTGGCTCTGCCAAAGTCCTATGTTTAATTAGATACTGTTTTGCAGTGTTCAGGAACTTCACATCATTTGTGGTTACTATTTTCATTAGTAACTCACATGATATGAATGTGAACATGACAGTTTTTAAATTTAGAAGGCTGTACAAGCTTGGCTAGGCTCTCATTAAACTCTTTATGAGGCCCTGGGGATTTCCCTCTTACCCTTTAGTGCAGGGCAAAATGTTGGGGTCCTAGCCTTTCTGTCTAAGCCCGGAAAGTCATATCTGGCCTCTACAGCGTTTTTCTCATCCTGACTGCATTAGGACAGATGCCCAAAAGGGAGGGGTCTTTTCTATCTATAATCTGTCTGGCTGAGTCCATCCAATTTTGTCTTCATTCATTTATGGGACACATACTCTGTGCCAGGTCCTTGGGGGCCTGGGAGTGTGCAGAGGAGTAAGACAGGCCACAGCTGTGGAACCCCGCCTGCAGAGGTCTGTGGCCTCTATTTACTGATGGGTTGATATTTGTTAAGCTTTCACAGACGAAAAACAAGTGGACAAAAGATGAGACTCCTGCCTCAAAGAGATCACAGCCTGGAAAGAAATTAATGATAATGATAATGCAAGTGTGTGGACTGGGAGCAGAGGTACGCGCCTGTAATCCCAGCAACCCAGGAGGCTGAGGCAAGAGGATCCCAGGTTCTAAGCCAGCTTTGGGGGGGCTGGGGATGTGGCTCAAGCGGTAGCGTGCTCGCCTGGCATGCGTGCGGCCCGGGTTCGATCCTCAGCACCACATACAAACAAAGATGTTGTGTCCGCCGAAAACTAAAAAAGAAATGTTAAAAATTCTCTCTCTCTCCCCCTCTCTTTCTCACTTTCTCTTTAAAAAAAAAAAAAAAGTCAGCTTTGGCAATATAGCACAACCCTGTCTCAAAATATAAAAAGGGTTGGGGATGTAGATCAGTGGTACAAAGTATACAGGTGACAGCAGTGTGGGGGACAGGCAAAGGCAAAGCCATACAGGCACGTGGAAATGATTGTATACGTAATTGGGAAGGAGGCAAGTCAGGGAACACACTCTTGAGGAGGTGAGCTGTTGCTTTTTAATTTTTTTTTTTTGAGAGGGGTCTGGGGATTAAACTCAGGGGCACTCGCACTGGGCCACATCCCCAGCCCAATTTTGTATTTTATTTAGAGAGAGGGTCTCACTGAGTTGCTTAGCACCTCACTGTTGCTGAGGCTGGCTTTGAACTCTGGATCCTCCTGCCTCAGCCTCCTGAGTCTCTGGGATTATAGGCATGTGCCACTGTACCCAGCTGCTTTTTAATTTTAATTTCAGATAAAAAACAAATTATTTTTTAATTTTTATTTTTAGTAAGTTCCCCACTAGGACTTATGCTAAAAAAAAAAAAAAACAAAAACAAAAAAACATTGTTTTGTACCAGAAGTGCATATTTACCTGGAATTCTGTTAGTTTAACTTGCTAAATCTGACTAGCCAACCCTGAGGTTATTTGGAGGACATTCCAGGCCCATGGAACGGAACATGCAGAAGTAGAGAAAGAAGGTCAGAGGTGCAGTTAACCTGCCCTGGTGCTTTGAGCTAGGCAGGAAGTGCCACAGAGGGCTGTTCCAACCTAATTATTTTGTGCCAGTTAAGTACCAGACATTCAATGAAATAGACATGTCATTGCCTATAAAAGCTCACTCTCCAGAAATGCAAGACAGATCTTCCTCACAACATAGTGAAGGAAATGGCAGTCAGGGCTGCCTGAGCACACAGGAGGAGACCTGGGGCACAGTGCGAGGTGCTAGAGACACGTGCCAGATCCCCAGAGGGCCCTGCTCTTCCCCATCACAGGGCTTTGCATATGCTGATCCCTCTGCCTGATCCTCCTTGCCTCCCCCTGTCTTCTCTTATTAATCACTGTTCATCCCTCCCATCTCAGCTCAGCCGTCATTTCGTCAACAGGGTTCTCCCTGACCTCCTCCTGACTGCGTCAGAGTCCTCTACTTCTATATCCATTTAGATGAGGTCCTCTGCCGGAAGCCATCCGTGACCCATATGTGAATTGAGCTGTGTGTAAACGGAGCGATGTTAAAAGCCATCAGGCAGGGAAGCCTGTTTCGGAAGCTCCCAGTCGGAATCCACTGGTTTGTGAACGCCGATCCCTGGGTACCCTGTTCTAGCTCACTGCTCAAGTTCTAGCACAGCCCTGGAGATGGGAATGACCCTTTGGAGCCACACAGCCTCCTGGAGATGGGTGTGTCTTTCCCAAATGCCAGTCAACCTGTTTACTGCAAATCCCTGCCACACCGAGAAGCAAGCCCCAAACAAGACTCCTCCTGCTGAAACCTTATCCCTGCCTTTGATGTACTTTCCCTTAAATAGAGTGGGGGGCACTTTTTTCAGTAGTTCAGTTCCAGCTCCCATCAGTACTGGAAGACCCATCAGGGGCTCCTCTTTTTATATCTAATTTCTGGCTCTGTTTTTATTTCTTACTGATTATTTCAGACTTTTTATTTTTACTTTACTTATTTAGTATTGATGATTGAACTCAGGGGCACTCGACCACTGAGCCACATCTCCAGTGCTATTTTGTATTTTATTTCGAGACAAGGTTTCCCTGAGTTGCTTAGCACCTTGCTTTTTGCTGAGGCTGGATTTGAACTCGTGATCCTCCTGCCTCAGCCTCCTGAGCATCTGGGATGACAGGGGGGTGCCACCGTGCCTTCCCAGGCAGCTCACACCTCCTTGCCAGAAGCCATCATGACTCATATGTGAATTGTGTGTGAATAAAGAATCAGGGCCATTTTTCAGTCATTCAGTTCCAGCTCCTATCAGGACTAGAAGACCTGTCAGAGGCGCTGCTTTACTACCTGGCTCTGTCTGTTTCTTACTAATTATTTCAGACTCTCTATTTCCCAGGCAGCTCACTCCTCCTGAGCAGAACCCCACCCTGTTGGGGTCTTGTGGCCCTGTTACAGTCCTCCCTCCCCACTGGACTGGGAGGCACTGAGGGCAGGAGCCACAGGTTCCGTCTCCCTCTTCCTGTATTATGCCCATTACTTAATCCAGCAGTATGATCTGGAATGTTAAGAGAATGTATGAGTGAGGTATGGAACTAGGCAAGAGTGTCACAAACTCAGGTGCCTACAGGAACTCAGGTAACATAAATGAAAGGGACACGAGTAGTGAGTCGGAGAGACCAAGCCATCTCTAAAAGGGGTACAACTACTTAATCACAAAAATGTAGGCTTGGAGAAGAGGCGGCTCCTGGTTTAAAATCTGAATTCTTAACTATTATGTACGTATGTATGTATTAATGTATTTTTGTTATGATACTGAGGACTGAACCCAGGAGCATTCTACCACTGAGCCACATCCCAGTCCCTTTCTAAAAAGTTTTTGAGGCAAGATTTCTTTATTTTTTCCCTACATTTTTTTATTGGTGCATTGTAGTTATGTGTAGTGGTGGGATTTGTTGTTGCATATTCGTACATGCACACAGTATAATTTGGCCAGTATCATTCCCTGGTATTTTTGCTTTGCCTTCCCCACTTCCTCCCTGGTGAGACAGGATTTCACTAAGTTGCCCAGGCTGGCCTCAAACTTGTGGTCTTCCTGCCTCAGCCTTCTTGAGTAGCGGGGATTACAGGTGGTGCCACCATGCCCAGCTATGAATTATTTTTTTAATAAATATTATTTTATAGTTATTAGTGTATAGTAATTATACAAAATAGTGGGTTTATACTTTTCTTTTTTTTTCTTTTTTTTTTTTGTAGTACGGTAGATTGAAACCCAGGGAGCTCTAACTCCAAGCTATAGTCCCAGCCCTTTTATAGTATTTTTTTTTTTTTAATATGGCTTCACTAAATCCTTAGGGCCTTACTAAGTTGCTAAGGTTGGTCTCAAATCCTCCTGTCTCAGCCTCCCAAGTCACTGGGATGACAGGCATGCGCCACTGTGCCCCGAAGGGTCCATTTATTCTTTAACCTTTCAACTGTAGTCTCCAGGCCAGCAGGGTTGGCATCATCTGGAAACTCATTAGGAAGATAAATTCTTGTTTTGTTTTTTTAAGATTTATTAAAAAAACTTTTTAAAATTAGAGCTTTATAGTTATACAATAGTTGAGGTTATTCCAACAACCTTGGATTTCAGTTCATGACCCCCTCCCCATTTCCTTCTCACCCTCCCTCCTCTCCCCTCCCCCATTCTCCTTCCTCTGCTAGACTTCCTTTCCCTTGTGTATTTATATTTGATTGGTTCTTTCTTTATTTTTATTTTTGGTTGCGCTAGGGATTGAACCCAGGGCTTTGTGCATTTGAGGCAAGCACTTTACCAACTGAACTATACCTATGCATAAAGGTGGAGATCCCTGTGGTATATGTAAATATGCACATGACTTTTTAAAAGTTTATTCTAAGCTGGGCGCAGCGGTGCATGCTTTTAATTCCAGCGGCTCAGGAGGCTGAGACAGGAGAATGGTGAGTTCAAAGCCAGCCTCAGCAACGACGAGGCACTAAGCAACTCAGGCTCTGTCTCTAAATAAAATACAAAATAGGGCTGGAGATGTGGCTCAGTAGTCGAGTACCCTTGAGTTTAATCCCCAGTACCAAAAAAAAAAAATATATTGGTTCTACATTGCCTCCTTTTACCATCCCTCCACTCTACCTCTCATCTCCTTCTGCAGTAACCGTTTTCCCTATATGTTATCCTATCCTTCCTTCTCCATTTCCTTATTTTAATCTATTATAGGAAGATAAATTTTGGGGCCTCAACCCAAACCTACTCCATTAGAGAATGTGGGACGGGACCCTGCAATCTGTAACAAGCCCTCCAGATAATTCTGATACATGTTAGTCTGAAAAACACTGATGTAGATGTCAAAATGTTAAATAACTGAAGGTACTTAGAGTAAGTAATAAGTATAAGAAATACTCAAGAAGTGAAGGGTAGTCTTTGGCAATTAGAGAACCGTTCTCTCTAACTGCAGCCTCTTGACATTTCTAGGTATTTGGTGCAAGGAGGAAAACCAGATCCAATGTTGCCAGATGTTTAGAATTTTCAAGAGACTAATGTGCGTTAAAAGCATTATTTAGCTCATTAATGAAGAAATTGGTGAGCTGTTAAATTAGTTCAAAGGAGAATCCAGAGAACAGGTTATAAATCAGGGATATGGAAATGCTTGTGCAAATGGAGGCCAAACTGGTTTTTCCACAGGAAGAGGGTTGTGTGTTCCCCGGATAGTATTCATTTGCATGTCCATGGAGAGAAATAATTTTCCACTGGTGTCAGTTACCTACAGTTTACAGAGATGTAAAATTATTTCCCCAAACCAAAATCAGGTGACATAAGAGGGTATGCTTTAAACAATACATACATAATTTTCATTATTAAAGTACAGTTAAATTTACAAAATTAAAGTAAAATTTTCCCTTTATCGGTGATATTATAGACTGAATTGTGTCCCCTTAAAATTCGTATGAGCAAGTCGCCGAGAAAGTGAACATCTGCAACCAAGAAGTGAGCCCTCACCAGGAGCCCAGTCTGCTGCCATCTTGATCTTGGACCTCCCAGCCTCCAGAACTGACAGAAATCGATGTGTGTTATTTAAGACACTGGTGTAGCTGGGTGTGGTGGCACATGCTTGCAATCCAAGTGGCTTGGGAGGCTGAATCAGGAGTATTGAAGGTTCCGAGGCCAGCTTCAGCAACTTAGGCTGTAAGCAACCTAGTGAGACCCTGTCTCAAAATCAAAAATAAAAAAAGACTGGGAATGAGGCTCAGTGGCACGGTTCTCAGTGCCTTTGGGTTCAATCCCTGGTACCAAAAAAAAAAAAAAAAGACACTGGTCTGACATTTTGTTATAGTAGCTTGAATCGACTAAGACCAATAACTGCAAAGTACTTAGCATAGGATCTGACACACAGTAAACAGTCCAATCATGGGTCATTCAGTGTAGTTTCATAATTTTCAGTGTTGAAGGGCGTTATGAACAGATGGGAATATGTGTGGGTAGGGGATTTGTTTTGGAATTAAGGTAGTGTTACCGCTGTTGACCGGTGGAAATTAGAAGTTTATTAAAGGACAGCAGAAAAGACTTCTCCCAGAGGAAGAAGGGAACCCAAGAGATAGAATCCGTGGAAGTGCAGTTGTTTCCCCTTTTTATAGTTCTTTCAGTTATGGCATGTAGGTGGGAAGGCCTGAGGGGTTGGACACAGGTGGGCCAAAGAAGTAATCTGGGCAGGAAGGACTTCTAAATCAGCATCTTCAAGTTTGCTGGGGGCTGTTCATTAACACTTCTTTGGGATGGGCTCTGGCCTTGGGCTTTTCCAGGACTTCATTAACATTCCAAGAGTTGTTCAATTTTTCCCAGAATTCATCCTCAACATGGCCTCCATTTTAAATCTCATTTGATATTAGACCGATTTACCTAACTACACTGACTACCTAACTTTAAATCTGGCTTCAGTAGCACAGGAAATGTCCTTCTAAACTTAGTTTGTGTATTCATTGCTTTCACTCTTCATTTGCACATTCAACAAGTACTTATACAGTAATGCCTGGTATGTCAGGCATTATGGAAGGTCCTGAAGTACAGAGCTCTTTGGACTAAGGTCCCTGCTTAGTGGGGTGAAATAGGTAAGGGACTGCAGGGAAGATTTTGTACTTTAGTGGAAGATTGGTGTGTGTATTTGTGTGTGTGTGTGTGTGTGTGTGTGTGTGGCCAGGGATTGGAACCCAGGCCTTAAGCACGCAAGGCAAGCACTCTACCAACTGAGCTATATCCCCAGCCCCCTTCAGTGGAAAATTGGGCATCGTGTGGACTGGTCACCTTGCCAGGGTCTAGCTTTTCATCAGAGAAGTCTGGCAGTCCTCTAAGTAGTAGATGGCTGGTAGCAATACAAAATAATTCTGGCTTGTAGACATGCGGATTAATTCTGTCTGCTGGAAGGACAGCTCTCAGCACTGGGGGAAAGCCGGTTTTGTGAAATTTGCACATTTGTTTCAACAGCCCATTATTCTGTAAAAATTAGCCCTTTGACTTATCTTGTGGACAGATGATAACATCTGCTTGGTTCCCTTATTTAGAGTCCTTTCGCAAAATAGATGTCTGATAAGTCGATAGTGTAATGGAGAAAACAAGGGTTTGTGGGGGACGGTGCGAGGGAGGAGAAGGTAGTTTGGGAAGACCCTCCTGGATTAAAAAAGCTAAAAGGATGATTATTTGTCCTGCCTTTTATCTGGCACCCCTACTTCTGCAGGCCACGCAAGGCTAATTTGACTTTGACCTTGCCGGCGGTCTCGGGAGACCCGGAGAGGCGGTGAGGGAAGCCCGAGCCCGCGTGGGGGCGGGGCCTGGGTTGGGCGGGTCCAGGCCTGACCACGCCCCGTCACGTGGCCTTCTGCGCCTGCCGCGTCGGCAGCCCAGGGTCGCGCCAGGCGGCAGCAGCTAAGGGGCAGGGGAGGCTGCGGCCACTGTAGTGGGGTCTGGCCCATGGCGGCGACGGCGGTGGCTGCGGGGGCAGGGGCGGCGGCCGGGACCGAGTCTGCTGAGGGCCCCCCAGGCCCGGCGGCGGCGCTGGAGCTGTGGCTCAGTGAGTAGCCTGGCCGTCCCTCGGCGCGGGCGCAGCGCCCCACGTGAGGCCTCGCTTCCCGCCTCCCGGGGCCTTTCTTTCTGTGGCCGGCGGCCGCGGGGGAGGCGAGCGGTGGGGTCGCCTCGCTCCCCGGGGGGAGGAGCCCCAGGGGACGGCGAAGCCGCGGATCCGCGCGGGGACGCCCTGGGCGCCCCCCGCGCACGCCCTGTCCCCCAAGGCCGCGCTTCTCGTCCCTAGGCGGCTGCAGGGCTAGCGCGCGAGCTGTCCTCCTGCATCCAACCCCGTGCAGCCGGCGTCCGCGCTCCTTGGGACCCCAAAGAGGCGGCTTCAGTTACGACCCTGTCTGAGAGCTGGGGACGCTTAGGCTGTGAGCAGATCAAGTGGAGAATACGCAGCCTCTCGCAGTCCTTCTGCCTGTTGCTTTTAATGTCAAAATAAGCCTTTATTAAAGCCTTTTGTGCATGTTTACTCTGGCCAGCTGTTTAATTGTTCGGTGCTGGGGTTTGAACCCAGGGCACGGCGCACGGTAGGCAAGCGCGCTACCTCTGGGCTGCAACCCAGCCCAGACGTCGTGTCTTGTGAAAGTTTCACGGTGGTCTTGGGGGCTGGGGGGGTTCTTATTATCCTCCTTTTACTGATGAGGAATTGAGACTCCTAAAGCCGATGGTGTAGGACTCTGCTAGGTGCCGTGGTCCTGAGAAGCGTAACCCAGGGTCCTAGCTCACAAAGGCATTTTTTTGTTGGGTGCTGGCAGGACCCTAACAGCACCTGGTTCACTGGAGCTGCGGGGAAGGGCGTTTGTCAGCATGCAGTGGGAGGATTCGGTTTGTTTACCTGGGGGTTGTCACAGCGGAGGAGGTGTTTGAGTGGACAATGGAGGCGACCACATTCCAGGCAGAGGAAACTGCATGTGCAAAAGCTGAGGACCAGAGAATGTGGAGCATTCTGGAAACTAGTAGGTCAGTCTGCTGAAGTGCTAAGCCTAAGGAGCGGAGAATCTGGAAGGAGGTGCACTCTCATTTGCTCATTGGTGTAAGATCCACAAGGATTTTGTATGCTGCAGAAGGGAACTGATATTTTATCCATGGGGTGGGTAGCTGAGGAATTTTTTTCCGCAGGAGAATCCGTGGTCAAGTAAGCCTGAAAGCCTGCAGCATGTGGAGTTGAATTGTTTAGAGAGGGAGAGACTTCTGGCAGGGGCTATAGATAAAAGCTCTTTTGATGTGCTCAGGGTGCTAAGACAAAGGCAGTGGGGAGGGAGAGGAGAAACAGCAGTGTCTGCTTTGCAGTGCTGGGCAAGAGATAGGAGGACTGTAGAATGGATCCCAGGTTTCAGACCAGGTCCCAGTTGTCACCTATTTCTCACCTGTTAGGAGGAGCTGCTTAGGAAGACCTTAGAGTTTGAAGTGCTTGCAGTACCAGGAAGAGGAGCTTTCCAGGCGGTTGGCTCCAGGGAGGATAGGAGCAGGAGGTGTGATTTGGGAGTCTTGGCTCCTTGACAGTGAGCTTGCCAGATAGGCTGTGCAGGGGAGGAACAGCAGAGGTTTGGAGACAGAGCATGGGCGGGGTGGGGGGGGATCCCAACATTGAAGAGGCAGGTAGGGAGAGCAGTCTGCAGACTGAGGGTGGAGCAGAAAAACCAGGGGGGGTGGGAGGTTGGGGGCAGGGCACAGGTGACAAAGGAAGGGTGTGGTTGGTAGGTAGGTTTGTTGCTTAAAATTGGATCAGAATTTGGAAGAAGGGGGAATTTTGATTTTGGTAACTCAAAGGTTTTGGGATATTTTTGTAGTTTTGGGGTTTTGTGGTACTGGAGATCAAACCCCGGGGTGTGCTACCCCTGAGCTTCATCCCTAGCCCTTTTTTATTTCGACGGTGTCTGGCTGAGTTGCTGAGGGTCTCACTAAGGTGTCTAGGCTGGCCTCCCACTTGTGATTCTCCTGCCTTATCCTCCCAAGTTGCTGGGATTACAGGCATGTGCCATTGTGCCTGGCTTAAAAGGTCAGATGTTAAATGGTTGAGACAGGTGATTTGGGAGGCTGTGTTCATGGGGCAGTGGAGAACAGAAAGCTTAGGCTGGAGCTGCAGGAAGAAAAGTAGACTGGGTGGGATGACAAATGGCAGCTGAGCTAGAGGAGATAGAGTGGCTGGAACCTAGGCGCTCCCCCAGAAGGGTTCTTCAGTTCCAGTTTATTGGGGTGATGTCCCAAAGTTGCTGAATCTTACAGTTTTTCAGGGAAGCCTTATGCAACCATTTTTATGTGAAATCTTTTTGGTTTTTAAAAGTCATCAGCAATTGCCCAACCGAGTGCAGTGGTGCAGGCCTGGAGACTGAGGCAGGAGGATCACAAGTTTGAGGCCAGCCTCAGCAACTTAGGGAGACTTTGGCTCAAAATAAAGCTCTGTAGTAAAGTGGTGTAGCTCAGTGGGAAAGTGCCCATAGGTTTAATTTTCATACCGACAACAACCAAAAAAAGACTGTTTGCCCGGTGAAGATCAGGCAGAATAATCTGTGGGGAGAGTATGGGAGATGGCTTTTTTTGAGGGGGTCATACTGGTCGTACTGGGGATTGAACCCAGGGGCACTTAACCAGTGAGCCACATCCCCAGCACTTTCTTTTTTCTTTCTTTCTTTCTTTTTTTTTTTCTTTTCTTTTTTTTTTAAGAGACAGGGTCTTGCTAAATTCTTTTGGGCCTTGCTAAATTGCTGAGGCTGGCTTTGAACTTGGGATCCTCCTGCCTCAGCCTCCCAGTCTGCTGGGATTAGAGGTGTGAGCTGCTGCGCCCAGCTCAGATGGCCTTTTTTTATGGTGTTTATATGTGAAAGGAAGGACAGAGAGGGGTAGCTAGCAGGAGTAAAGGAGCCAGGCGTGGTGGCACTTGCCACCTGTCCCAGCAACTCTCCTGTAATCCCAGTGGCTCAGGAGGCTGTGGCAGGAGGATTGCAAGGAAGGGGTGACAGGAAGGAGGTTAGAGTCAGAGCAGGAAAGGGTGACTTGGCTCCACAGGGAGGAAGGGCAGCTTTTGTTTCTGAGTGTCTGGGGAAGGAGATAGAGATGATTGCACACGTGAACTAGTTTGTCATTGCTACACCATGTGAAGTGTCGGGCTGAGCCAGGAGGGGATGTGAGGAAAGTAGGGAAGGTCGGGAATGACTAGTAAGAGAAGCAAAGGGGCAGCGGCTCAGGAGGCTGAGGCAGGAGGATCACGAGTTCAAAGCCAACCTCAGCACCGTAGCAAGGCCCTAAGCAACTCAGCAAGACCCTGTCTCAAAATAAAATATAAAAAGGGCTGGAGATGTGGTTCAGTGGTTAAGCACCTGTGGGTTCAATCCCCGGTACCAAACAAAGAAGAAGAAGTGAAAGGGAGCCCACCTGGCCACCTGAGGTCAGAGCTGTTCTCTCTGTGCCCTTGACATGTGGGGCCTGGTGATTCTGTGTGGTAGTGGACTGTCCTGGGATAAGGATATTTAGCTGCAGCCCTGGCTTTAGCCCGCTAGATAGCAGTAACACACTTGCCCTTTCCAGTTCTGATGAGCCAACATATCTCTGGACATTGCCAGATTTCCCTGGAGCAGGGGGTTGAGGAAGGGTGGGGTAGAGCCGGAGACCTACCCTTCTCCCTCTTGAGATCGGACATCAGAAACCTGTGCTGTCGTCTTGGTGGCTGGATGTTGGGGTCGTATTTTCCTTTTCTTCTGGGTGTGGGAGCAGAGAAAGTAAACTACAGTTTCAACCCTAACTGTTGAGGGAGAGGTACTGGTGGTGGGATGGGGGAACAGTAGAGGCTCATGGTCCGCCAGGGCAGGAGGGGAGCTAAAGGGAGGCGAGGGGGGTCTGAGCTGGATGGAGAAGGACGCCGCTCTAGGTGGGTCATTGACAGCTCTTGCCTGAGCAAGCACGGCAACCGTATCTTTAAGATGGGGGCAGCATTAATACCTCCCTTTAGGATTGTTGGGGGGATCAAAGAAAGGCCTTAATATAGGTAAAGCACTTAAATACTGCCTTGCTATAGAGTGCAGTGGTGGTGCCAGTAAAGCAGCTTACCTTAGACAAGGGCTCAGTCGGCAGCTCCTGTTGGTTTTTTTTTTTTGTACCAGGGATTGAGCTCAGGGGCACTCGGCCACTGAGCCCCACCCCCAGCCCTATTTTGTATTTTATTTAGAGACAGGGTCTCACTGAGTTGCTTAGTATCTCCCTTTTGCTGAGACTGGCTTTGAACTCCCGATCCTCCTGCCTCAGCCTCCCAAACTGCGGGGATTACAGGCGTGCACCACCGTGCTCCGCCAGCAGCCCCATTTCTTCATGTGAATTTTCTCTACTTTGCTTTTTTCTTCTGCTGCACTCCCAACAGAAATAATTAATTTTTCCTATTGATTTGAGAAAGTTATCATTCTGTTTGTTGATCCAGCTTGGGTCTTATGTTCATTTTGGAATCTGGATGGGGGTGAGGGAGAAATATGAAGATTGCTGGACTGGCCTGGGTGGTGGCCATCCCTAGAAATGAAGATGGGGAAGGCCATCATCAGACTCAGCTGGGCTTGGCCCTAGAATTGAGAAGGGATAGTTCCCAGAGGATCAGGAAGCTGTCAGAGACTCATGCTTTAAAATACAAATGGCAGCTCCTGTGCTTTCGGTTCTGCAGCTCCCCCACACACACATAGTGTATTTTGATCATGGTTCACGTGACTTCATGTACAGCTAGCTGCCTTACTCTTTTTTAAAATTTTTATTTTTGTAGTTGGACAGCATGCATTTATTTTGTTTATTTTTTAATGCAGTGTAAAAGATAGAACCCAGTGCCTCACATATGCTAGGCAAGCGCTCTGCCCCTGAGCCCCAGCCCACCTTACTCCTTTTAAGGAAGTTTTACATGCCCATTGTGTCTTTGTACTGTAGTCCATTTAACCAGTTCTGTTGGTGGAATCCCTGGGGTTGCCAGTCCTGTGCTATTTTTAAGAACACTTGGTCCTCTTGGTCTCTGAGTCTGGATTCGAGCTCTGGCCGAAGTACCAGGAAGGCAGTAGCCTAGTTAAAATTGAGTGCTTGGTAAATCCTGTTCTTCCTTCTGCCTGGATCTACTCCCAGGTGATGTATCCTTTCTTCCAGCCCCACTTTTATTCCTCCCTTGGGGCTCTGGAGAGGTCTGGATTGCAATCTATTTATAGTCTGAGGTTTTCCAGGGCTGAGCTCACCCTTCTCTGTTGGGAGTCCAGCTTAGAACATTTTCATGGTGGGTCTTGGCAGGTTTTCATGTGTGCTGAATAAAGTGACTTCCAGGATGTCCAGTCCATGTGTGCCCCTGGGGAGGGACTCCCTGTGCAGTGCACACTGCTGAAGGATTGAATTCTGTTGCTAAAGGTGACTGCCTCCCTCCCTCTCCCCCAAGCCTCCCCTTGCTAGTACATGCTGCTGCTGGTGCTGGAGTTGTGACCCTGGGGCTGGTTGGCAGCTGGTGTAAGATGATTGGACTTTTGAATTAGTCTTTCTCTCACAGCTGGAGGCTCCGCTGTTTTCTAAGACCTCTGATCCTGGAGCAGGCTTGAAATCAATCATATAAACACTGCTTTTATTTTATTTTATTTTGGGGGGCTGGAGATCAAATTCAGGGGTAGTTTACCACTGAGTGACATTCTTAGCCCTGTTGTTTGTTTGACTTTGAGGCAGGTTCTAAAAATCTTAAAAAAAAAAAAATAGTAAGTTGCTGAGGCTGGCCTTGAACTTGAGCTCCTCCTCCCTCAGCCTCCCAAGTTGTTGGGGTTACAACTGTGTGCCGCTGAGCCTGGCCAAATACTTATTTTATTAAGCAAATAAATGGGAACAGAGTATTTCTTGGCACTCATTTGTCTCACCCACGTGTCAGCCGGGTAAGCCACCTGGTGGAGTCTGGAGTAGCCATCTCAATGCCTTGATAATCAGAACAGAGGAGGAATCCTTTAAGTTCTCCCTGGTCATGCCTTTCTGGCACCTAGCTGTTCCTTGGATCGAATTGGTGTCAGACAGACCTGGACAGTTGCTGTGGCCTGTCCAGACCCAGCTGCTGGTCTTCTGAGGGTCATTTTCTCTGGAGCTGCTCGAGGCCTCTGAAATAGCTTTGGCAGGTGGGGATTATGTGTTCAGAGACCCAGTTATTTTGGAATTGTAATCGTCATCTCCTGACAGTGGCAGTATGTCCAGCCAGCCAGTCAAATACTGCACAGCAAAAGACAGAGCCCTTGTTCATTCAGTAGGTATCTGGGCTAGTGATGGTCTGGGTGCCGGAGTGTGGCAGGTGAGTGAGACAGACCTCCTTCCTGCCTTGAGACTGTTCACTTCCTTCCCCAGAGGCCCCACCCTGCATTTGTCAAGGAACTGAAGAATACTGAGAGCGGGGTACCTTAGGGACTTGGAGCCAGGCAGATGTGGGACTGGACTTCCTCTTGCTCTGTGGCTGGGCCACATCTGTAAATGTGAGATAATGGTGCGAACCTCAGTTGTTCTGAGGATACTTGGCCTGTTGCCTGGCCCAAATCGCAGCTAGAGAAAGAAAGAAAAGTAGAGAAAGAAATGAAAAGAATAATAGAAAAAAAATGGCAGCTATTACTATTTCTCTTACTTTTGGGTCATGATGATAAACTCTTGAGGAAATCCTCATAAGAAACTAGCAAATAAAATAGAATCTAACTTACATTTTATAGACCTCTTGGCTGCTTTAACTTGGTCAAGGGTTTGGAGGTGAATAAACTCCGTGGTGGTTTCTCCCTTTCTTTGAAAAGGCTAGTGCCGGCCATGCTGTCTCTCCTCTGGCAGCCAGGGAGGAGGGGCAAGGCTGGATTGTGCCTCTGTGTACAGTCACTCGTAGGGCTCAGAATACCTTTGAGGTGTCCACCTTGACCTTATAATGGACTGAAATCGAAGCTTAACTGATGTAGGATTATTTTGAGGTGATTGAGACTAGAGTCTGAAAATCATTGCTTTATTTAATTTATTTGAGTATCAACAGGAAGTTCAACTTGCAACTTGGGGTTTATTTGGCTAAGTCACCTTAAGTCACCTCACCGAAAGTCAGGGAGCAGCTGCATTTGGTCCCTGTGTGTAGCATTGTGCTGAGCACTGCAGGGCATGCAGGGCTTCTGCCTTCAGGGGTTTATTCCCCTTAGGTAGAGAAGGGCATTTATATGTATTTTTGCAGGAAAAGGCAGAGACTATTAACATAATGAGTAACAGGAGCTGACCTTTATTGATTACTTTGTGCTACTGTTCTGAGTACTTTATTTTTGTACTAGGAATTGAACCCCGGGGGTGCTCTACCACTGAGCTGCATCCCCAGTCCTTTTTATTTTTTATTTTGAGACAAGGCCTTGCTAAATTGCTTAGGATCTTCCTAAATTGCTGAATTTGCAATCCTCCAGCCTCAACCTCCCAAATTGCTGAGATTACCAGCATTTGCCACTGTGCCCAACTGTGCTGAACACTTTAGATGCTGTCCACTTTAAATCATATGACAATCCCACGAGGAAGATACTGTCTTCCTACTGAGACCCCCTAGAATTAGCGATCCCCACCTCAAAAGACCAGAATTCTGAGGAAGAAGAGAGGGCTTCTGTTTTGTAGGGGTGGGCATTAAAAAGATCCAAGAAGCCCAGTACTCTGGTGCAGGCCTGTAATCCCAGCAACTGGGGTGATAAGACTGAATGTTCACAAGTTCAAGGCCATCCTTAGCAACTTAATGAGGCTTTAAGACCCTGTCTTCAAAAAAGAAAAAGAAAAATCAAGCAAGCTTTTATGAAAGGGGAAGCATTTAACTTGAGTTGGGACTGAATGGTGCATAGGGTGCTAGGGTACTTAGTGTTGGAGCACCTGGAGAGAACTTTGAGTGGGGCCTGGGAGTACAGAAGTGATCCTGTGATGGCCTTGCACTCCTTTTTCATGTTCTCCTGGCATTTACAGTGGGTGTGCCCTTTGAATCTCATGGCCAAGACACATGACTTCCACATGACATAGTGTGACTGTACCGGGAACAGTTGATTCTGGGTGGAGGATGGAGCCCTAAGTAATCAGAAGGGGAGAAAATTAGTGGGTTGGATCAAGAGAGGAGGTTTCTAGAGGAGATGGAAATTCACATGCGTCTTGAAGAATGGATAGGAGTTTGAGAGGAGTGGAGTGGACACTTGGACTAGAGGAATGATAGCACCAAAATACCCTGAGACTGACCTCTGATTCCAGAGCCTGAAAGAGCTGCTCCATCAGGACCAGCATGACTCTTTTTCTTTCTTTTTTTTTTTTTTTCATGTATGTAGCTATATTTATTTTTTAGTTGTAGTTGAACACAATACCTTCATTTTATTTATTTTTTATGTGGTGCTGAGGATCAAACCCGGCGCCCAGCACGTGCTAGGTGAGCGTTCTACCACTCAGCCCCAGCCCCCAGCATGGCCTGTGGGGGGTCAGAACCAAGACCATCTTCCTGTGGCAGGTTCTTGTCTTCCTGTCACATAGCTAGGAAACTTACAGGTGGCCTCCCACATGCAGGGACCCCAGTGCCACCACATTGCAGAGCCCGCATGGGGTAGTCCTGACAGAGGGCACTCACAGGCCAGCCTCTGCGCACCAGAAATGGAGTTGCTTTCAGTGTCCTGGTTAATTAATTTGCTCACTTATTTACCCAGCAAGCATTCAGGATGGGCATGATATGTGCCAGACATGGCCCTCGACAGCGTTAACAACACAGGCGTGATCCCCAGCGCTCTCTGCAGTGCACAGTCTGATCTGATGGTGTGATGTCACAGCTCTTGACTCCCTCGTATCTGGGGAAGGGTGTGTAACCTTTTTATGATGTGGTCTTTAACTTTAGCATTTATTTTCTTGGCAGACAAAGCCACAGACCCAAGCGTGTCAGAACAGGATTGGTCGGCTATCCAGAACTTCTGTGAGCAGGTGAACACTGACCCCAATGGGTAAGGTGACTTCACATAACACTTGACTCTGTGGGGACCCCAGACTGAGCACAGGCCCTTGTCTCTTGGGACTGATGGCTGTTACACAGTTAGGAAGGATTTCTATCTTTCTCCCCCCACCACCATCTCTTTTTCTAAAATTAGTAAATTCATGAGTAAATTCATTGTTGTTTGTAGTGCTGGTGACTAAATCCAGGGACACTAGACCTGAGCCACATCCTCAGCTCTTCTTTTTAAATTTTATTTTGAACTGGCACAGTGGCACACGCCTGTAATCCCAGTGACTTGGGAGGATTGCAAGTTTGAGGCCAGCCCAGGCAACTGCAAGACCTTCAGCAACTTAGTGAGACCCTGTCTCAAAATAATTAAAAAGGCCTGGGGATGTAGCTCAGAGGTAGAGTGCTCCTGGGTTCGATCCCCAGGACTGAAATGAAAAAATCAATGAGTAAATCAAGAAAGTTTATTTTTTCAGGCCTGTAACAGTTGCCAGGCTGACCTGGAGCTGGTTCATTCTGCCTTAGCCTTCCAAGTAGCTGGATCCCAGGCGGGTACCACTGGGCCTGGCTGGGTTTTGTTGGTTTATTTGTTTTGGTTTTTGTTTTTGAGAGGGTCTCCCTTTGTAGCACAGGCTGGTCTCAAATTTCTGGGGTCAAGTGATCTCCCACCTCAGCTGACTCCAAAGTGGCTGGGACTGCAGGTGTGCCCCACTACAGCTGGCTAGGTTTTTAATTTGGGGGTGCTGGTGATTCAGCCTAGGGCCTTAGCATGCACTCTGTCACTGGGCCACACCCCCAGCCCAGGGTACGGTTTTATCAAATTCTTTTTTCCAAACCCCTGGATAGCAGCTGAAGAACCAAGTGGTTGATGTGCATATTTAACTTCCATGGTGCCAGTTAGTCAGAGAGAGCGGTGCCTTGTCCACTTCCTGCCCCAGTCTTCAGCAGGCAGTTAGCTCGGACAGACGGGTTCTGTGTGTCTCAGACATGGCTGCATGTGGGTCTGGGCCCCTGCTGCTCCACTAAGAGTTGTTTCTTGGGACTGATGGCTGGGGTGGGATGGCCAAGGGCAGGAAGATGTGGCCTGGGCAGAGGAGTAGTAGCTCAAGTGCTGCAGGTGCAGCAAGGGTGGGTGGGGGTGGGTGCCCTGGACTGGGTGCCAGTCACATTCCACCTCTGCTTTTGGTCACCAGCTCTTGCTTCAAACACACTCAGCAAGACCAGTTAGTTTTTTCCTCCCCACCCACAGTTGGGATCTGTTTGTTTTCCTTCAGCCCCACACATGCGCCCTGGCTCCTGGCCCACAAGATCCAGTCTCCACAAGAGAAGGAAGCTCTTTATGCCCTGACGGTGAGTTTGGTTGCTCAGAGGTAGATGTTAAACCAGCATGCAAGAAAAGACCACTGACTGCAATTAAAATCAAATTAAAGCAAGCTTATTATTTCGACCGACCGGGCTGCCTCTCCCAGCCAAAACCCCGGGAACAAGACAGCACCCCAGCTTTCCTGCAGCCCAGCTTTATAGCCCAGAAAGTTACTGAAAGGGGGTTACAGATAACAGAACTCTGACGAGCATCACACTAATGGTAGTTTACATTTTTGCTGGCCCCGACATCAAAATTTATGAAGGTCATTAGAGCCTCAGAGAGGGTCGTTATCTGGCCAGGGAAGGCCAAGATTTGTGAGGCGTCACTAAAGTTTCAGAGAGGGCTGCTATCTGGTCAGAGAGCCAGGCATGGGTGAGTTGAAGGCACGGGCCGGCATTCCAAGCAGGTTCAGAATTTGCAGTAATTTATAGTAAAGCTAAAATTATGTTTTCATGGCTTTGTGGCGAGATGGCTCCCAATTTTAAGAAAAGATCAGGTTGGGTCTATCAGTAGAGTGCTCCTGGGTTCGACTGAGGGGGACTTTGTCTCTACCCAGGCCTTTTCACTGAGGTGGGACATCTGAGAGGTTGCCCTTCGCGGGCTGGAGGGAGTTCTGAGCCAAGTTGCCCAGCCATATCTGTCCGTGTAGAGCAGCGCTGAGCCGCTTTAGGAGGAGGAAAGGAAGTTCTTCTCAGAGTGAGGCTGGCAAGATCCAGTGCCCAAGGGCCAGACTGGAAATGTAAATGAGTGAAGCCGTGGGTGCAAGCGTGTGCCCTGTCTGCAGAGGCAGCTGCGCCGAGGACCTGCTGGCTCGTTCCAGCCTGAGTTGGGGCCCAGTTTTCTTAGAACTTTTGTTTTCTTTAAGAGAAACTAGAAGTCCAGATTTTTATGTGAGTTCTCTGAATGTTTAAATGTTGGGGGACACTCACTCTTTTTATGGAATGAAGTATTGCCCAATTCTAGAATCGAAAATAAAGCCAGTTAAGATCTTTAACTTAAAAAAAAAAAGTGGGTAACTGACTTGACATTGAAAAACCAGTGTGGACTGCAGGTGATATGTGTGGGCCAAGCTTGCCTCTGGAGAGCCGCCAGGTGACCTCTGGTGGCACAGTTCTTGGGCAATGCATACCCCATTTCTTCCTCCAGGGAGTGAGTGATTCTCAGGCCATTTTTACCTGCCCATAGGGTCCCAAACAGGAGGGGTGACCTCGGGGTACACACACCCCACTGAGGTACTGCCTGGGCATGAACATAGCATGTTGAACAGGTAACATTTTTTTTCCCTTGATCTGAAAGTGTTTCCTCTTCCCAAAACTTCAGGGTCCTTGTAGGCTGCAGGAGGGGTCAGCTTTGGTCTCCTAGTCACCAGCAGGTGCTCTCAGCTTCAAGGTGAGAAGCCACTGACTTTCCTTCTCATGGACGTCCTCTGTCTGCACAGGTCCTGGAGACATGTATGAACCACTGTGGTGAGAAGTTCCACAATGAGGTGGCCAAGTTCCGCTTCCTGAATGAGCTGATCAAAGTGTTGTCTCCCAAAGTGAGTAACTGGGCTTGGTCCTGCCCACTGCACCCAACCTTCTGACTCCTGCCGTGACTCTGTCCTACTCAAAGGCTTTCCTAGGCCACGGCAGGCCACGCCTGGACAAGCCCTGCCTGCCTGTCTTAGCTGTCGAGAACAGGTCCTGCTGTGGACGTGGTCTCCTCCCCATGCCCTGGGAAGGTGGGGTGCTTATCCGCTGGCCAGCACCCCTCCAGCTGACCTCCCACTCTTTGAAATGGCACAGTATTTGGGGGGGGGTGTGGACAAGAGGAGCTTGAGCTCCGAGGCACAGGGTTCCTGGTGCTGGGAGGTGACCAGGTGTGACTCTGAGTTTCACACCACCTCTTGCCTGGTCCTTTGCTTCTTTCCTACTGGCACCTGAGTTAGTGATCCACTCTCAGTAACCAACGTTGGTTGACCCCTTTCTTTCTGTGAACCAGGTGTGGTCCAAGTGGGCTTCCTGTGACTTAACAAGACACCCTTATCACTCAGGAAACTCTCTTTTGTGTGTGTGTGTGTGTGTGTGTGTGTGTGTGTGTGTGTGTGTGTGTGTCGTACTGGGAATCGAACCCAGGGGTTTGGGCATGGGAAGCAGGCTCTGAACTAGTGAGCTACATCCCCCACCTTTGACATTTTTATTTTGAAACAAGGTCTCACAAAGTTGCCCAGATTGGCCATCCTCTTGACTTAGCCTACCAAGTTACAGATGTGTGCCACCATGCCCAGCTTTCTATGCCAAGAAGTGGGAAAAGATCACTCTTTAAAAAAAACTTTATTTTTAATAAATTTGTTATGTGATGATGAGGATGGAACCCAGTGCGAGGCAAGCGCTTTCCCATTTTTGTTTTTAAAGCCCCAATTTTGTTTTTAAAGTCTACCCTTGCCTTAGTAAAAACATGAATGTCCCCAGTGTTGTGGATAAGGCTCTGACTTTGGCCCATGTACAGTGGGCTTTAATTTTAGCATTCTGGAGACGGAAGGGGCTTTGGCCAGGTAATTGGGCTCTCGTTGTGCCTCTTTGGGGGTGTCAGCCAGATGGTCTCCGACGGGACAAGTCCCTTTCAAGTCTCTAATTCTTTCTCTTTTTACTCTCAGTACTTAGGGGCCTGGGCCACAGAAAAAGTTAAAGGGAGAGTCATCGAGATCCTCTTTAGTTGGACAGTGTGGTTTCCAGAAGACATCAAGATCCGAGATGCTTATCAGATGCTGAAGAAGCAAGGTGTGGCCCTGTGGCTAACGCAGTGTCCCCTCGCGGTGGTGTGCCCTTTCTGCTTTTTTATGTCCCTTGTAATTTGTCAAAGGTGAACACGCTGATAGATGATGGAAACTGAGGTCAATGTCTTTATCCCTGGAAATGGGTGGACCTTTCCTTCTGAGGGGCTGCAGTTACGCCAGGCTTGAGATTTGTTATGCCCTAATAGCCTGTGTTTAGGTTGGGGGCTGACTTGCTGGAGTTTTCTCAGTCTCTGTTCTGCCTTCCCTTTGCTCTGTTGTTTTGTTTTCTTTCTTTTTTTTCTTTTTTTTTGGGGGGGGTACCAGGGATTGAACCTACGGCGCTTAACTACTGAGCCACATCCCCAGCCCTTTTTATAAATTTTATTTTGAGACAGGCTCTTGCTAAGTTGCTGAGGCTGTTTTTGAATTCACAATCCTCCTGCCTCAGCCTCCTCACTGAGGCATGTACCACTGCACCCAGCTTTTGCTCTGTATCTTAAAGAGAACCTTCCTCCATGTTCTTTTTTTTCGGGGGGCAGGAGGGGTTGCAGGAAGGTACTGAGGATTAAACCCAGAGGTGCTTTATCATTGAGCTATATCTCTAGCCACTTTTATGTTTTAAGACAAGGTCTTGCTAAATTGCTGAGGCTGGCCTCAAATTTGCAATCCTCTTGCCTCGGTCTCACAAGTGGCTGGGATTACAAGTGTGTGCCACTGCACCCGGCTTCCTTTGTGTGCTTGCATGTGTGTGCCTTATGGTAGGGTGAGGGTGGGGGGCAGGGGCAGGATCTATTCCAGTTAAGCTCTGTTGGGCAGGCACTGTGTTCCTGGGTGTTGGTATGATCTGCCCGTGATCCTGGCATGAATCCTGCTTCTGCCCCAGGGAACAGGGTTGTTTTTCCTTGTTCGTTTTCTAGCTGCAGCAGGTCCCTCCAGTGCTCCCAGGGCTGCAGGTGGTCGCCCTTCTCCCAGCAGTTTAAAAGCTTTGCTTCCATAGAAAAGGATTCAGTGGAATGTCTGGCCTTCCCAGCTTCCTTTTCGAGCCCCTGGAGAAGAGCTTGTGTCTTTGTTTTGTAACCCCAGGAGTCCTGCACTGGCCTGGTCGCTGGCCTGTGAGCAGAGGGGCAACTTATCTCACCAGTGCTGCCTCCTCGGCTCCCGGGGGCTCTGCCTCGCCTTAGGTTCCAGGTTAATTTGGTTGTAGTCCTGTGATCTCAGCTGTCTCATGGGTTGGAGAAAAGGCGTTAGATCGTAGGTGTCTAGGGTTTTGTTATTGCTGTTGGGGTGACGGTTAGTTACGTGTTCCCACTTTCGTGTGTCCCGACAGGAAGCTGGGAATCTGACTTCCTTTTACGTGGGGCTTCTTAGAAGAAGGAACTGGGTTCAGGACGGGTAATTTTTCCCTAACGTGCACTCACGTAGCACTTTTAGGAGCTTCACCGGGGATGCTGCTGTCATTTCTGGGCCCTGGGAGGTTCTACGGTCGTGGTCAGTGGTCGTTATTTTTGTAGCCTAAAGCCCACGGAGGCGGGCTGCAGCTGGCTGTGCTCTGACACTGCTGGTCATGGTGGCTCCTTGGATGCTCAGTGAGATGATGCACAACTTCTGTCATCCCCGGGTGTGGCTTTTCAAGGATGTTGACATTTTCCTAGAATCAGGAACTAAGGGCTTCCGGACCCCATTAAAGTCCCCGCATACCCATATCTATATCTTAACCTTGTGAAATGCATATTTCAGGAATCATAAAACAAGACCCTAAGCTACCAGTGGACAAAATCTTGCCCCCACCTTCTCCCTGGCCCAAGAGCTCCATCTTCGATGCTGACGAAGAGAAGTCCAAGGTAAAGAACGCCTTGCCGGCCTCAGCGGCTCTCGCGGAGTCCGACTGGGCTGCTTGTCTTGGGCCCTTTTCTTGAAATGTCCTCTGATCTTTGAACAGAGTGTGGGCAGATAGGGTGGTGAGTTCCATCTCTTTCCAGGCTCTTAGGCATGAGGTAGCAGAAGGTCCACGTGTGTTTGTGGATGGGCCAGATAATAAATGCCACACTTTGATGCCATACCCCTGACCTTGGGGGGAAGAAAGGTGCCAAGGGTAACCCAGGGGACTGTGGGGTGTGGGGTCCAGATGTGTGGTATAGGGTTAGGGTTAGGGTCAGGGAGGGGAAAGGGTCAATGTCAGTGGACATCATTTTCAGTGCCAGTAGGCCTGACACTCCCCCCACAACGCTCACTGTTGTCCTTCCATCGTGGCCTCCCCAAATTGTTGGTCCTCCAGCATCAGAAAGGGAAGGGGGAGGAAGGTGATCAAATCCCAGGCCAAGATCCAGGGGACAACGTGATGTCAAAGAGAGGCAGGGCCCAGTGTCCCAGCAGAGCAGGTCCCCTCTTCCAGCCATCTGTGGTGGAGGGGCAGCCCCGTCGCGGAGCACCTGGTCCCGGCGCCCTCAGCGCGCTTGACCTCTGAGCCCAGTAGTGCTCTGGGGGTGCTGCCCTGGGCACTGGTGGATAGCACAGCCCCCCTGGCCTCTGCTGCTTGCCAGAAGTACCTTCTCTTTGTTGTGACAACCAAAACTAGCTCCAGACTTGGCGAGATATCTGCTAGGGGACATAACCCTCCCGTCCCCGACCCATGAAAACTAGCAGTCTGTTATTAGGACGGCCACAGTCTCCGTCACAGCATCACTGACACGTGGTAAAATAATGCACGTGATGTGGGGGCTGCTGTTGGTATGAAGGCTTCTGTTGCTGCCACTTTGGCTCTGGGCCAGAGGGAATTAACAGTGTCACCCCCTCCTCTTGACCACATTCTTCAGCTTCTGACGAGACTTCTCAAGAGCAACCACCCTGAGGATCTCCAGGCAGCAAACCGGCTCATCAAGAATCTGGTCAAGGAGGTGGGTGCTTTTCAGTGGGTTCTGTGTCAGCAGCATGTGACACTGATGGTCCCATGTGAGCTGAGTGTCAGTGTGAGCCGTGGACGGGCGTGGACGGGCAAGCCCTGAGCTCCCTGAGGGGCAGTGGGCTGGTGCCGGGGAGCAGCCCTGTGCTCTTGTGCTTCCCAGCTCCTCTGCTGCGGTGCTCAGAGCGTTTTGTAGATGTGGCTCTGTGCCAGAGACAGGCATACTGGTGTGGACAGAGTCCAGGTTTGGGAGTTTTCTTTTTCCAACACGATGGAGGCTGGTAGCACAAAGGCCCCCACCCTGTGCTGTTGCCCCAGGAATTCTTGGCTCTGAGTATTTTCCCACCTGCTAGGTGAGCGCCCCACTTACCTAGTGTTGAGCCCTGAGCCCCAGCAGTACGGTACCCCTTCCCTTCTCTGTTCAAGCTGCATCCAGGGCTTCTGCTCTCTTACTCTGTCCTTTTTATCCCAAAAGGAACAAGAAAAATCAGAGAAGGTGTCCAGAAGAGTGAGCGCGGTGGAGGAAGTGCGAAGCCACGTGAAGGTGCTGCAGGAGATGCTGAGCACGTACCGCAGGCCAGGGCAGGCCCCGCCCGACCAGGAGGCCCTGCAGGTGACCTGCTGCTCCGACTTGGAAACCTCCCTGTGTGTGAAAGTGTGTCTGTAGGTCCACGAAGCCATCATCCTCATCAAGATAATAAGTGTGGCTGTCATCCCCTCCCTCCTCTCTTCCCCACCCCGACCCCCATCAGCAGGCTTCCCTTTTGGCTCCGGTGGGTGTGAGTGGACTGATAACAGTGCGTCCTGAGTTCTCACCTGGCTCTCACTGGGCGCTCCCATTGAGACCTGCTCCTGTTGCCCTGGTAGCACCACTTCCCTCCATGGCTAGGCTAGTCTGTTGCATGGATGTAGCATGCTCTGTCCATCTGTTGATTATACAGGATGCTATAAACATTTTGTGTGAACATGTATCTTCATGTGTCTTCTCTTGGGTAAATGCCTAGGTGTGGGATTGCTAGGTCATATTCTAAGTGTGTGGTTAATTTTCAAGAAACTGCCAAACTATTTTCCTTAGTGTTTGCCCATTTTCCATTCCTAACAGCTATATATCACAGTTTAGTTTATTTATATCTTACATACTCTGAGAGCAATCTTTCTTTTTTTTTTTTTTTAGAGAGAGAGAGAAGTTTTTTAATTTTTTTTTTTTTTTTTAAGTATTCGGCGGACATAACATCTTTGTTTGTATGTGGTGCTGAGGATCGACCCCAGGCCGCTCGCATGCCAGGTGATACCGCTTGAGCCACATCTCCAGCCCCCCCCCCATCTTTCTTTTTGATAACACCCTTGAGATAATTAACATATCATAAAAATAGTCATCACTATTATCTAATTTAAAACATTTTAATCAGCCCTAAAAGAAACCCAGTACCCTGTATTTATTTTAAATTCTTTTGGGATATACCGAGGATTGGAATGGCTGGATCTTATGCTAACTCTGTTTGACATTTTGAGAAACTGCCAAACTGTTTTCAACGTAGCACCATTTTACAATCTCACACTCAATTATAAGGGTCTCAGTTCTCCACATCCTGCCAACACTTGTTATCTTGTTGATGACAGCTGTCCTAGGTGTGAATTAGAGGCTCACTGTGACCTTATTTTGCTGATGGCTATGTCAAACAGTCTTCTTCGTCTTTTTTTTTTGTGGTCCTGGGGATTGAACCCAGGGCCTTCTGCATGCAAGGCAAGCACTCTGCCAACTGAGCTCTATCCTCAGCCCATGTCAAGCATTCTTTAATGTGCTTTTTGACCGCTTAAATATCTTCCTTGGAGAAAGTCTGTTCAAATCCTTTGCCTACATTTTTTTTTTTTTTTTTGCTACTGGAGATTAAACTCGGGGGCAGTCAACCCCTGAGCCACAACCTAGCCCTATTTTTATTTAGAGACAGGGTCTTACTGAGCTGCTTAGTGCCTTGCTATTGCTGAGGCTGGCTTTGAACTCGCGATCCTCCTGCTTCAGTCTCCTGAACTGCTGGGATTACAGGCTTGTGCCACTGTGCCCAGCCTTTGCCTATCATTTAATCATTTAATTGGGTTATTTAAGTGATATGAGTTCTTTATATATTCTGGATACAAGTTCCTATCAGACAGTTTGCTTCCATTTTGGGTTGCTACTCCAGTGGCTTGATAGCATCTTTGGGACCACAAAAATTTTTTAAGTTCAGAGAAGTTCACTTTATTTTTTTCTTTTGTTGCTGGTGCTTTTGTTGTCCTGTGGAGGAATCTCCCCTGGCCTCAGGTGGGCAGTGGGGCGCTGCTGCGCTGCCTGAAGCTGCTGTTCGCGGTCTCTCTTACCCTCGGCTCTCTGCCTCCCCCTGCAGGCCTCCCTCAGCCTTCCCTCGGCGGTCCAGCTTTCTGTTTCTCTGCAGAGGAAAGAAAGATGGCCTTCACATAGCTCCTTTGTTACCCGTCCTTCCACTTCAGAAGACTAGCAGAAACAAACTAGAGTCTTTCCCCATCCCAAATTCCTGAGAGTAAAATCCATTTGGCCAGCTTGGTGTGTGTATCTGCCCTGGCTGACTTGCCAGGGACTGGGACTGGGCAGCTTTAGGGAGAACATCATGCTAGCCTTCCTTGGTGGGTGGTAGGAAAGAACTTTTAAGGGTGCTGGGCTTGAGCTAGGCAGATGCTCCAAAGCCCATCTCCTTCCACGGTGAGGTTGCACCAGAGTCCTTCAGGAAGGTCAGCGTGTTGGACTTTTAAACAGCACAGCTGGGCTGGGGATGTGGCTCAAGTGGTAGTGCGCTCACCTGGCATGCGTGCGGCCCGGGTTCGGTCCTCAGCACCACATACAAAACAAAGATGCTGTATCCGCCGAGAACTAAAAAATAAATATTAAAATTCTCTCTCCCTCTCTCCATCTCTCTCTCTCTCTCTCAAAAAAAAAAAAAATAGCACAGCTGTTCTTCACACAGCAGAAACGGGAGAGAGGCAGTCAGCTGTCGGGAGGCCTGGAGTGTCAGATGGTGCAGCCCCCTTCAAGGAGGGGAATCTAGGGCTGGGGCTGTAGCTCAGTGGGAGAGCACTTGCCTAGCACATGTGAGGCCCTGGGCCCCATCCCCAGGACTGCGGGAGAGAAAAAAATGGAAATCTAAGCTGCGCAGAGCTATATGTGCTTAGCAGTGTGAGGGTGGGCTGTCCCCAGGATGAGAACGGGACTTACAGCTGAGACAGGGAGCGAGCCCTGTGGGCGGGCATGATGGTAGTTTTGTTGAAGGGATCAAGGCATCAGACAGCAGTTGGGGTGGGAAGTTCAGACTCTAGCGGTCAAGCAGGGAGTCGTCCATTGAGCTGTTCCAGCCCAGGGCTGGGAAAGGGGCCTGAGGAGGAGGGGGTGCTGTGCCCCCAGAGACAATGGGTTCTTTTCTGAGCTCACTTTTATTTTTTAAAAAATCATATATTTACAGTTCAAACTTTTTCTGAAACTGGCTGCTGTCAGTCATGAATCTGGGGCAGACTGAGGGGCCCTCCTGCAGCCCAGACTCTGCTCCCCACTTGAATGGCGCAGCTGGGGCCTGTGGGGGCCCAGGTGTGGGTGTGAACCGTGCTCTTTCCCCAGGTCGTGTATGAAAGGTGTGAGAAGCTGCGGCCCACGCTGTTCCGCCTGGCGGGAGACACCACCGATGACGACGACGCGCTGGGTAATGGGTTCTGGTCCCTGAGTAGCTGGTGCCTTAAGAGCAAAGCAGATGCATCCTTGCTGCTGTGCTGCTGCGGTGCAGGAGCAGGCAGAGTGGGCTGGGGGAGGGGGCCTTAGCTGACCCAGAACTGACTTCAGAGTTACCTGGGCTTGAACAGGAAATCAGCAGATCCAAAGCCTAGAAAAGGGTGGACATTTATCATGAGATTAAGTGTGTGGCCATCCCACAGAGGTGGGAACAGCACCTATCTCCCACCACCGTTAAAAATCGTTTCCTTGACTATAGACTTCCGGGTCTCCATTTTGCGTATCCTCCTACCCCATGGTGATGTATAATGATATTTCTTATATTGCCAGTTACATCAGGGATTGGTCAGATTCGGGTTCAACTGAGGGAGCAGAATACATGATAGGTGGATTCAGGAGGCCTGCAATGTAATTATTGTCTGACCATTTTCTCAGTGATGTCAGTGAAGTCAAAGGTACACAGATCCGAGTTTGTAAATATCTCACATGTTAAATATAAAAACACTTGCTGTTGATTTGTAACCTCCATTCACAGCCAGAAAATTTGAGGGAACTAAGCAGTTGGTCCCTCTTGAGAAGTAATCTTCCAGCACTTTGACCTGTGGTAGTTATTGTACATCGCCCTGGTCCTATTCTGTGTCTCCTAGAGAGACGTGCTTGTAGGTACTAACCATGGCTTAAGCAGTTTTGGAATCCAGTGTGTATTTTATTCTGTAAGTTTCAGTTTGGATGCTTCATTTCATTGGAATGTTGGATCTACATTTGCAATTTTATAAAATATGTAGGCTTAAAAACAAGGCTGGGGTTGTGGCTCGGTGGTAGAGCACTTGCCTCGCATGTGTGAGGCACTGGGTTTGATTCTCAGCACCACATACAAATAAAGGTCCATTAACAACTAAAAAATAAAAATTAAAAAAAATCCTAATTCACATGCCAATTTGTTCTCTAAACACTTTATTTCTCCTTCTTCCCTTTTTTTGTGGTGTTGGTGATTTAACCCAAGGACTTCACTCATGCTAGCCAAATGCTCTACCAGTGAGCTATATATCCAGTCCTTTTTTTTACTTTACTTTGAGACACATCTCGCTAAGTTGCCCAGGCTAGCCTTGAAATTGTGGTCCTCCTGTCTCAGCCACTGTTCCTGGCTCATTTCTAAAAATTCTCTCCAATAACTGAATAAAGTAATAAGAAATTTTTTTTTAATATTTGTGTCCACATTGACTAAAGTTTCATGTTAGTTTTTGTTTAATAAAATTAAAGTTGAAAGTTTTAGTTTCTCAATGAACCATATTTCCAGTGCTTACCGTCAGCTCTTATGGCAGACAGTGTAGACATGGTGAGAAGTTTCATTTCCTACTGCAGTGGGAACTTAGAGTATTAGGGGGACTGAGAGTGTGGCTCAGGGATGGAGCACTTGCCTCGCACGTGTGAGGCACTGGTTTTGATCCTTAACACCGTATGAGACAAATAAAGGTATTTATTTGACAATAAATTCTACAACTATATATATATATATATATATATTAAATATATATATAAATAAGTATATAATATATATAATATTTAAAAGAGAGAGAGAGAGTATTAGGGCTGCCAGGCACCCTGGCACATGCCTGTGATTGCAGAGACTCGACAGGTAAGACAGGAGGAGGGCCCCATGTTTGAGGCCAGGAAGGACTGGGTTGTAGCTTAAGGGTAGAACATCTTGAATTCAATCCCCAGTACCAAAAAAAGAAGAAAAAAAAAGTATTAGGGCTGAGGGGTTCAGCGAGGAGGTCTGAGCACAGAGGGTGTTTATGTGCTGACCCCTGAGGGCTGCTGTGTGCAGTGGTGCAGAGAGGGCTGAGGTGGTCGGTAGCTACACAGGGTTCTGATTCTCGTTTCCTCTGCAGCGGAGATCCTCCAGGCAAATGACCTCCTCACCCAGGGAGTTCTGCTGTACAAACAGGTGATGGAGGGCCGTGTCACCTTTGGGAACACAGTGCCCAGCTCAGTGGGAGACGTGCCTGTCTCTAGAGGTGTGTACCATGAGCTCTTCCCGCCTTCTAACCTGGGGCAGTCTACAAATCCCATAAAGGAAATGGACCCTACGAGTATTGTGGAGTATGGCACATGAATGAGAGGGTTGAGTCTGTTCTCTTTTCCTGCGAGAACGCGTTTCACGTGGCCAGCTTCGACTACAGGAGCCGTTGTGAACCGACGGCCAGGCTGGACCCTGTGGAAGCCGAAGGCTGTGTGGTGCCTGGGTCTGAATCCTTCTCCTGAATGACAGGAGCTAGAGACCAAAAGAATGGTCTTCCTCAGTGGTTCCTAGTGCCGGAGGCTAGCTGTGTCAGAATCTCCTGGAACACTCAGCTGCTGAACCCCTCCGTGTCTGTGTTAATCAAGCATGACGGGTGGCTGTGATCAGCCGGCGTCAGAAACCTCCAAAGGCCTCCGAGCTGAAGAAGCCCCAGTTGCTGCTGCCCAGACTGAGGGGACCTCTGGAGGAAGACTGATCTCTGGCGTGAGCAGCAGGCCTCTGGCTGCTCCATAGTACAGATCTCAGCTCAGATTGTGTGTCAGGACCCCAGCTGATGTGGAAGGTGGCTCTGGGGTGGATTGAGGGGACAGGGTCTTTTGATTAGGAGGAGGCCTGAGGGATGCTGACTTGAGTTGAGATTTTGTGTGTGTGTGTGTGTGTGTGTGTGTGTGTGCGCGCGTGCGCATGCTGGGAATCAAACTCAGGGCCTCACACGTGCTAGGCAAGTGCTCTACCACTTACTTACACCCCCAACCCTTGATTGGAGACTTTGCTGTCTGATATCTTTTCGTTATTCTCTGACCCTGTCTCGTTTCTAGTCTTTCAGAACCCAGCAGGCTGCATGAAGAACTGCCCCCTGATTGACTTGGAGGTGGACAGTGGGTCTGAACAGTCTTTGCTTCATCAGGACCTGGCAGCCTTAGGTTCGTGTGGGTGTTCGTGGGGCTCAGGCACAGAACGGACCTGAGGAGAGGGAGCGGGTGATGGTTTCCTCAGGGTGCGTAGGCCTGCTTTTGAGTGAGTCAGGTTTACCAGGCAGCTCAGAGAGGTCTCTTTGGAGTTGTGCCGTGGGTGAGTTGAATGAGCCTGTGTAAGTTGTTTCCAGAGTCCTAGAGAGGGGTGTGCCACTGACCTCCGGCTTGAATCCGGTGGAGTGACGGTTGTGTGTCTGTCTTCTTCTCTTACAGGGATCAGTGATGCTCCAGTTATGAACAAGGTAAGGAAGCTCCTGTTACGGCCCAGGGAGAGTAGGGGGTGGCCAGCCTGCCTTCTGAGGCAGCAGGGCCTTGTAGGGAGGGATTACTGCATAGTCCTAGAGGACATGGGGGTCAGTGCTCCTCCTCATGCACCTCGCTGGCTCAGGTCCCCAGGACTGACATCTTTACCTCTCCACCTTTATCCCGTCTTGTGTGGTATAGTCTCCTGCTTCCTGAAGATCTGCTCGGGGGTCCTGTGCTCTCCTGCCTGTCTTTCTCCTCCTAAGGACACGTCCTAAGCCCAGGCTTCAGCAGCTCTAAGGGGCCACAGTCCCACCACGGCTGATGGTCCTTCACCCCCTAGCCTTATTTTAGCCATCGTCCATCTGCAGGTCGCCAGTCAGAACTGCTGCAAGGAAAAGAAGAACCTTGCTGCCAACACACCGCCAGGTGGCGGAGTCCAGAGCCCTTCCGCAGACAGGAACTTGCTGGATCTGCTCTCACAGCCGTCTCCTGGTCCTCTGTGAGTCTTCTGCCCAGGGAAGTGGAGGGTCTGGCTCCTGACAGCTCCCCATGGCATCTGAGCAGCAGGGTCTCTCCCTGGAGGGGTGTCCTCCTGCTGAGACTGCATGTGCTGCGTCCCCTGTCCCTGCTGCTCCTCGTCCTAAGTACATTCCGGCCAAGACATCAATGAAGGGTGCTGTGGTTTTGTTTTTGTTTTTAAGATCAGGCAAATTGATGATTTTGAAGTTTTCTTACTGATTTTTCTCAATTGTCATGTAATTTTAAGTCATACAAAACTCAGTCACTAGAGACTTATGACAGGAGGCCCTAAAACCACTGTATGAAAACATGGAAAGTCTTGGCTTTTTCCTTTACATGTGGCAGTACATTATTGTGTCTTATTTTTGCACATCTTGGCCAGTTTGCATGTATTTGCCTCATCCTCTTTAGGGGCTATGTTAGAATTCATTGTGTGGATGTTAGTCACCCGCCTTGCGTGGACATTCTGTGGATAAGTGTGTGTGTGTGTGTGTGTGTGTGTGTGTGTGTATTCACTTCCTCATCTTGCTCTTCAGAAAACCAAATCACAGATTCCTGGAATTCTCTATATAGTTATTGTTTGTCTTTGATATTTTTTTATTTCTTTGTAGGAATTATGTCCCACAGAAAAGTATCCCCAAGGAAGTGCCACCAGGTACTAAGTCCTCTCCAGGTTGGTCCTGGGAGGCTGGCCCTTTGGCTCCTTCCCCGGCTTCCCAGAACACACCTCTGGCTCAGGTGTTTGTCCCTTTGGAGTCTGTGAAGCCCAGTAAGTGCAGTTTTATTTTTTCCCTTTTTAGTTCTATGTAACTGTAGAATGTATTTTGACTTGTTATACGTACGTGGAGTATAACTTTCCATTCTTGTGTTGTACATGATATGGAGTTACCCTCATTGTGTATCATGTATGGACACAGGAAAGTCATGTCCGACTCATTCTGCTATCTTTCCCCATTCCTATTCCCCTCTCTTCCCTTCACTCCCCTTTGTCTGATTCAGTGAACTTCTACCCCCTCACCCCGCCTCCTGCCATTTTTGTGTGTTAGCATCTGCATATCAGAGAGAACATTCAGCCTTTAGCTTTTGGTGATTGGATTATTTCACTTAGCATGATAGTCTCTAGTTCCATCCATTTACCAGCAAACGCCGTAAATTCATTTTTCTTTGTGGCTGAGTAATATCCACTGGGTATATAACCCCTCCTTTTTTTTTTTTTTTTTTTTTTTGAGGGAGGGGGTACTGAGGATTGAACTCAGGGGCACTTAACCACTGAGCCACATCCCCAGGCCTGTTTTGTATTTTACTTAGAGACAGGGTCTCACTGAGTTGCTGGATTTGAATACATGATCCTTCTGTGTCAGCTTCCCAAGTTGCTGGGATTACGGGTGCACACCACTGTGCCTGGTCCTCTCTCCTTTTCTATTTTGAGACAGGGTCTTGCTGAATTCCCGAGCCTGGCCTTGCGCTCACAATCTCCTGCCTTAGCCTCCTAAGTCTGTGGAACTACAGGCATGTGCCATCACACTTGGCACAAAACAAAGTAAAACAAAAAGTTAAAAGCAAGAAAACATGTTCACTGTAGAGTTTTAGAAAAGACAGAGCAGAAAAGCATCATCATCTAAATCACTACCAGCTGGGCTGAGATGGAAATTTTATTAATATTCTTTTTTTTCTGTGGTGGATACTGAACCCAGGGCCTCATGCCCATATGTGTGGACATGTTCTTCTTAATAAATTGACATCACAGTATGTAGAGACTATTTTGATGTCTGGTTTTATTTATTATTACATTATAAGCTTATAGCATTTTTTATGCCCTTAATTGTTCTTTAAAACCTTGATTTTTAATAGCTCCATATATTATATCATTAAATAGATGTGCCATGATTCATTTATTGGTTGCTTTTTTTTAGTGATACTAGGGATTGTACCCAGTGGCTAGCACATGCTAGACAAGCGCTCTGCCACCAGCCCAGTTTTGTTTTATTTTGAAATAGGGCCTCACTGAGTTGCCCAGACCAGCCTCAAACTGGTGATCCTCCTGCCTGAGTTTCCTGGTAGCTGAGATTGCAGAAGTGTGTTTGGGCCCAGTGCCTTTGTGAAAGCTGACCTTGTTTGTTGTTAAAAATAGTGGTACAGTGAACATCGTGGGTGGCCTTTCTACGTGGTCTCCTGGTTATCAAGCATATTCCTGAATGTGGGGAAATGCTGGGTGTCAATTTTAAGTTTTTGATCTGCATTATCAGTTTCCCTTCCCAAAAGGTTGCCTTTTCCCCATACTCTCAGCACACACTTCACTTATGTTTTTACTCTTTTAAATCTTTGGCAGTTATATAAAACCACATCTTTATGATGTCCATTTTGATAAGTGACATTTGGCATAAGGATCTTCGTTAAAAATTTCCCCAGGTGCTTAGAGGTCAGCTGAATACCCTTTATCAAATTAGCTACTGATTTTTGAAATAGTTATTCTTGTAAAATTCTTGTATTTGGGTTTGTTCTGCATGCTCTGATTTATTCCACTTTACTTGATGTGCAGTTTTTTCTCTGAATATTTACCAACATAAATAGCCCTGCCCGTCTTTTTTTTTTTTTTTTTTGCCTGTTGGTTAGTCGCATGTTTTTTTTCCCAAAAAATTAGGATTAGAATCCACTGTTACTTAAATTAAAACAATCTCTTTGGGATTTCTCTTGGAATTTCATTAAGCCTATTTCAGATTTATTGTCTTTACGGTTTTGTAAAATTGAATGTTCAGGTGGCTGTGGCTGTGTGTATGTAGTCATGAAAGAGACCAGAAAGAAATAAGCCTAAGTGTTTGGGCTGTTTATTTCTGGGTAGAATCAATAGTAATAAAAAAATCTTATAGTATTCTGTATTTTCCACAGTGTTCACACTTTATTTTTATCTCCCTTAAAAGATGTTGTCTTTTAAAAAGCTGATAATGTGCTTAGGATGGTTGGTTGTGGAGAGAGGTCAGTTTGGAGGACCATAGGAAACTCGGTGGACACAGGAGGTCTTGGCTTACGGTGGTGCAGAGGGTGAAGTCCAAGAGCTGGAGGAGCAGCAGCCCTCGTGACACAGGTCTCTGAGGCCTGGCTTTCGTGGCAGTTGGTGGCAGTACTGACCCTCCTGGTGGTCCCTCTCTCCCAGGCAGCCTGCCTCCTATTATCGTGTATGACCGGAACGGATTCAGAATTCTGCTCCACTTCTCCCAGACGGGGGCCCCTGGCCACCCAGAGGTGCAGGTGTTACTGCTGACCATGATGAGCACGGCCACCCAGCCAGTCTGGGACATCATGTTTCAAGTGGCTGTGCCAAAGGTAAGTCGTCCGCTACTGGCCAGCTTCTTTGACTTGTTCAGGAATGGCTGTCATCGTTGAGCACCAGATCCTTTATGGGACATTGTTAGGTGTAAGAGATAGAACTCTCTCTCAGACTAGTTGATGATAGAATGGGGATTTTATTTATTTATTTTTCAAAATTAAATTATTTATTCTAATTTGTTATACATGACGGCAGAATGCAATTCATTTCATATTACACATCTAGAGCACAATTTTTCAAGTCACTGATTGTACACAAAGTATTTTTGCTCCATTGGTGTCTTCATACATGTACTTAGGGTGATGATGTCTAACTCTTTCCACCGGCATCCCTAACCCCTTGCCCCTTCCTTTCCCCTCTCTCCCCTTTGCCCTCCATTCCTCCCATGCTCCCCACCCATCGACATTGTGAGTCAGCATCTTCATATCAAAGAAAACATTCGGCCTTTGGTTTTTGGGGATTGGCTTACTTCACTTAGCATTATATAGAATGGGGATTTTATTGGCTCCCTTAACTGGGGGTTCCTGAATATATCTCACTTCACCTGAATCAATCCAGGTAGGTTTTAAAATGATTGCTTAAGAATCTCTTGGTTTGGGGCTATACTGAACCAGGATACACTCAGGTGGCTAAGGTAGGAAGATCGCTTGAACCCAGGAGTTTGTATAGCCTGGGCAATATAATGAGACACTATCTCTTTAAAAAAAGAAAAGAAGCTCATGTGGCCTGAGGTGTGCATATGACTGCCCAAGGAAGGGCTCTGCTGGGCCTTGCTGGGGTTACTTGCATACCTTTGACCAGTAACTTGTGTCCAGGGAGATGAACTATTTGGCCAAGTTGGGATAATAAGTAGGGCCCCACTGATTAATACCCATACCCTAATCACAGGGGAAGGGGCATCTCCCGAAAGGAAAAGATTCAAGGCAGCAGCACATGACTGCGTGAAGTGTTTTGTCCTCAAGGTGTCCTTTGTGAAGCATGTTATTCACTCTGTGGTTAGTATCATAGTTACATGACTCTACAGTCGGTACTCTAAGGACTGTTATCAGCCCTTGTCTTATAAACCATCAACGGAAGACTTAGCAGTTTTTGCCTGATGTCACAGAGCTAGTAAGAGGCAGAGTGAGAATTGTACCCAAGATGTGACGCAGCTCTTCATGCTGCCTGCCACTGACCACACCCCTTCAGATAGATTTTGGGTGGAAGGAAAGGCTTTGGGGCCTTTCATCAGGTAGTGGGAACTGAGATACCACATTTCCTAAGAAGCCAGTTCTTCTGGATGGGTGGTGTGGAGTTCCGGTTCCTGTTGCCCTGATCTCCTCCCTGAGCCTGGGGCTGGGTAGGAATGTTTATGTGCTGTTTCCCTGATAGTCAATGAGAGTGAAGCTGCAGCCGGCCTCCAGCTCCAAGCTTCCTGCGTTCAGTCCTTTGGTGCCTCCAGCTGTGATCTCTCAGATGCTGCTGCTCGACAATCCTCACAAAGTGAGTGCTGGTGTCCTTGGGGAGCAGGGAAACGGGGCTCCTGGACTGTAGGGAGGAAACCGCAGGGGAGAGAGAGGCACACGCGGCTTGCTCTGAAGCCTCTGGGTGGCGCAGGATTGGGGCGTTGGTGGGACATCCCTTGCTGGTGGTTTTCTTGGGGACTTATTTAAAGCAGGTCTGTTATTCTGGGAACCAAGCAAGGAGCTCCCTCTAATCTCGTGGAGTCCTGAAGGGTGAAGCTTGCTTCCTTAGCAGTCTCTGAACTGCAGCCCACTTCAGGACTGTGGAAGTGTGGAAGGGCTCCCACATGTCTGGCTCCCCTGTTGGAGCCCCAGAAAAGGCAGGCCAGGGTGTCTGTCATGTAGTTGTTTGAAGCCCTTATTTGGGGGAAATTAACATAAACACCATTCCTTAGAGACATTTGCTCTGGCTGGCCTCGGGGTTGCTCCCGTCTAACTGAATGTCTTGTATCTCTCACCTCCCAGGAACCTATCCGGTTGCGGTATAAACTGACGTTCAACCAGGGTGGGCAGCCTTTCAGTGAAGTAGGAGAAGTAAAGGACTTTCCAGACCTGGCCGTCTTGGGAGCAGCATAATTTTTCGTGAGACAGACCCTTCAAGTCAAGCTTAGGCCACGTTCCTCTCACTGTCTAGTTGGAACCAGTCACGTGATTTAGTGCAGAGTGCCAAAAACTGTCTCCTGACACAGGCTCTGAATGCCACCTCTGCCCTATTCTGCAGAGACTGTGTGTGCTGTCGGGGGCTGGGAGGAGGGAAGAGCGGGGCTGGGGTGGCAGTGTGGAAGCTGCCGGGCATTTCTGAAGACCATCTCTGCTGCAGTCATCTGTTTCTGCATGTCGTGGACACCGATGTCCCTGCCTCAGGTTGGAGGTTTTATAAGCCAAAGTTTTTTTCATGTATGTTATCTTTTCATTCATCCACTCTGTGCCTTGTCAGCCTTTGAAAGTCTTGGTTGCTCCCAGACTGCTGTTCTCAGGGACCTTAAAAGGGACCTGGTTGGTCTTGGGGCAAAGAGTGTCTTCTGGGGACACTACTCTTCCAAGAAAGACCTTGTCTCCATTTCATTCGAGAATGCTGCTTGCATGTGTTCGGAAAGATCTCTGAAATGGAATGCTTGTTGCACTGTTTCCAGCGAGGGGCTGCCGTGAGACCAGAAGACCACCTGGTGGGCCAATCATGTCCTTCACCACTGTGCCTTAGAATCGCCCTTAGATGGACCCTCTGAGGCAGAGGGAAAGCAGACCCCAGGCCTTAGGTTCCATGGGTTGGGCAGCCTGTCTGGGCCCTTACTCAGGACCCTCATCTCCATCCTCATCCTCTTTCTCCATAAGCATCTCCTCTGAGCTCTTTGATTGTGACACCAGGTTAGTCATAAATCATAGCTAGTGGCCAGCCCTTTCCTGTCAGCTTCACAATCCAAGATGGAGGACTGTGATGCAGATAGATATGGAAAGAGCTTAGGAATGAAAGGCATTGAATAAATCTTGAGTGGCCATTCTGCCTTGCGGGAAGTTGAGGAAGTAGGAGTCCCAGAGCCAGTTGCGTTTAGAGCTGAGGGGCTAGAAGGGAATCGGCTTCCTGTTGAAGTAAGGAGAACATGAAGGATGGAGAGCCAGTGACCCCACGAAGACAAAACCCTGAAGACCTGAGCAGAGCTGGAGATCTGTTCCATTTATAAGCTGAAGGAGAAATTCAAGCATATAGTCAGGTGATCCTTAGTGAGCATCTACTGTTTGCTCTGATCTTTGATGTGCATATTTAACAAGTCCTGCTCAGCTAGACTCTGGGAAAAGGTGCCTGAGCCTGGCTGAGATGTACCAGTGAAGGGCTGGGAGGGCCAAGAGGCGGCCTTCTGGGTGGCAGTCAACCTAGGAACCTGCAAGGCTGTTTGGAGCTTTTAATCATGAGATCTGGTCTTGATGTCTGCATATAGTTGGAAATCTGCCAACATTAATTGGCGGAAATGGCAGCTGTAAAGATCCTCAAGGGATGCTCATTTGTAAGCAAATGTGCAAACTCATAAGACAGAGAAATGATGGGGAGATTTCTTCATTTGGCATAATTCATATGAGACTAATCTTAACCCCCAAATTATTTTCATGTTCCAGTGTCTTACAGAAAAGCTATCACATAAAGTTTTTAAAGGGTGCCCATCAGGACGACAGTGTCTGCCTGTGAAGAACTTAGTCCACATGGGTGAATGAGACTGCACATGAGAAGACAGGCTTTTTATCCTGTAGTTTAGAGATGAACTCATGTGCATCCCTGAAGATCCTTCTCTTTTCCAGGAGAAATGGTACTCTGCATAGGTAGACTTGGAGAGAGGATGGATAGGAAGAGAGGACGAAGGTGGCTGACCTCGGGGGTCCCTGGTTCATGCCGTGAGTTCCTCTAATCACCAAATTCAGTGAGTGCGTAGAGCCCGGCCTGCACCCTCTCGTTCCCTCACCCACCAGCGGCTGTCGTAGCCAGCACTGCTGTGGGCACTGCGGATGGATCATCTGGTCCTCTGGAGAGAGACGAGTTCATCCTGTGTCAGCTGGAGAACTGGCACTGATGGCCAGTGCTGTCTCCTGTCCTCATCTGTCTGGAATCCTGCTTACCTTTATTTCTTGACCTACCTCTGCCCCTTTAATGTGCTTTCCCAGGGCTGGTCCTTCGGACTTTTCTGAGTCTACACACTGAGCCTGGCAACTAAGCCCCGCTAGACCACTAGGTGGATCCTAACCCTCATCTCAAGCTCCCTCTCCCTGCTGACATCAGATCCGATTTGACTGTCAGTTGAGGTTCCGCCGGAGGCCCCCCTCTTGCTTAGAACAGAACCCCTCCTTCTCTCCCTGTTCCCTTATGTGCTCTTTGACCCGAAGGCACCTGTCTGAGACTTCCTGGGTCCTGCATTTGTGCTTCACGTACATCCACTCGGTTTTGTCCCATGTAGTCTGTTTCCCCTACATTCACATTTCCATGCCTTAATTTGGCTTTTCTTGTTTTGTTTTGATACTGCAGTAGCCTCCCAGTTGTGATTCATACTTGCCACCACCAGAATTCTCTAGCAAATCAGAGCACTTGATCTTAGGCTGAAAAATTCTGAATGGCTTCCTAATGCCTGTAGGTGGGTAGGAACAATCCAGGTTGCTTGTGTCGGCGTCCAGTGCCCTTCTGCAAGTTTGCTCCCTACTCTCCTGTCATCACCTGCCAAGAATAGAGCCCACATGGCCCCGCAACAATAAAGTTGTTCAAGCTCTTTGGTAAATGCCATGTTTTTTCTTATCTTTTTGACTATATATGCAGTTCATTCCTCTTCCTGTATCCCTTCACTGAACTTAAAGACTCAGCCAAAATGCTATTCTAAAATGCTACTCTGGGGCTAGGGCTCAGGAATAGAACAACTGTCCTGGCATGTGTGAGGCACTGGGTTCCACTCCCCCCCACACACACACAAACACCTTCTCTGCCACTCTTTGAACATAAATGGGAGGTATAGATAGTAAATTGAAAACAGGAGGGTGGTGCATGCTTGTAATCCTAGTGGCTCGGGAGGCTGAGGCAGGAGGATTGAAAGTTCAAAGCTAGACTCAGCAAATTAGCAAGGCCCTAAGCAACTGTGTCTCTAAATAAAATCCTTAAAAATCTGGGGATGTGGCTCAGTAGGCCAGTGCTCCTGGGTTCAATCCTGGGTACCCCTGCCCAGAAATAAAAAAATAAATGATAACCAAAAGGAAATGATTATTACCCATTTAAGATAAAATAGCACTAATTGAAATGGCAAATATTAAAGGTAGATAGCAAAGATAATATCTAAAATACAAATCGTACTTAACTACTACAATGTTAGTTCCAAGTTTCTTAAGTATATTCAATGAAGAATTAGTTACCCAGCCCCAGAAGTATGAATTCTATCAACCAGGTGATTTTTTTTTTGTTGTTGTTGTTGCTTTTGTTTTAAACTAAGAGAATTCTGGAATGCTTGCTATGGGTTTCTTTTCAGCCTGATGATTTTCACCTAGAGCAGGGTGTGGCCAGGTAGGAGAGCATAGGCATCATCCTCAGATGAACCAAGCCTATGGTTTCCTAACTCAGGTACTCAAGGTCCAGAGTTTGAAAATTCAGGCTTCTCGTCCCATTCGTCCAACACATTGCCAGTTATACCATGTTCATTCATTATGTGGTGCTGAGGATGGAACCAAGTGTCTCACACATGCTAGGCGAGTGCTCTATCTCTGAGCCATGACTGCAGCCAACCATGTTTGTTCTTAGAAAGGTGGCATTTTGGAAAGCATGGACTTTCTCCTTTGACTTTCCGTCTTGAGAGGAACATGTACTTCACTTCCTTCATCCCACTTAGAATTTTAGAAGTTGAAATAACACCTCAGAGTACAGGCCCCACAGACAGACCTAAATGTGGAGGTCAGAAGCCCCAGCAGCTTGGAACGACTGTTAACCCTTCCTGTAATCCAGGGCCTTCCCTGATGCTCTCACTAGCCATGTGACCTAGGGAAAAGGATTTCTTGAAATTAAAGAGCATAATGCAATCCTTTTTATTTTAAGCCAAAGTCACTCTAAATTACAAAAATATTTTCAGTGAGGTACAAATTGAGAATTTATTTAGCAAATTTGTAAACGTCCTGAAATTTAAAACCTTGACACCAAAATATGGAACAGGTAGTGGACAGATCAGTTGTTGCTTGCTTGCTTGTTTTTGGCATGGGGGGTTGAACCTAGGGTCCCTTAACCTCTGAACCACATCCCCAGGTCCCTTTTATTCTTTGAGACAGGGTCTTGCTAAATTGCTGAAGCTGGCATTGAACTTGTAATCTTCCTGCCTCAGCCTCCTGAGCTGCTGGGATTATACACAGGCAGAAGAGTGGGACGTTTTAGCTAAAATACTGCTTTGGAGCCAGTAGTATAGTGAAAGAATACACTGCACAAAGCATTTCTGGGAATGCCATCGACTACATTAATAGCTCAGAACCACTCAGTCCTCTCAGTAGATGTAGAGAAGCCTTTTATCACATTTATTTCTAACAAAATCACCCAGCACCACTTACTGCTTAATAAGGCCAGAACACCCAGTTTACATTCCCGTGAGAAAGGAAGCCAGGGGCTGTCTAGAACCATCTCTGCTGCAGACATCACAGTCAATAAGAAGGGAGGCTCCTGCCATCCCCTAAAGCCCCTGAGGACGTGTTCCAAGAAGATGGCTCAGCTCCACAGCGCCTCGGTACTGTGAGTTGCAGGAAGGAGCTGGAGGAAAGGAGAGGGAAAATGCCAACGTTGTTTTGAGGGCTTCCTAGAAGGTGTGCGGACCCTTGCTCTCACATCTCGTCCTGTTCAGTTATGTGTTCACACATTGGTGCAAAGACAACCGAGAACATCGGATTGGTACATCACATGGAATGGGGGTTTGGTTACTAAGAAGAGACGAGTACGTGAGCAGTCCACCATGAGATGGGCTGCAGGAAGCTGCCCTCAGAGCTACTGCTAGTGAAGAACAGATCATGCTTTTATATTTATCATAGAATCCGTTTTCAAAAATTTTTTTCTCCTTTTTGTGGTGCTGGGGATCAAACCCAGGGCCTCACCGTGCTTGGCAAGCACTCCACCATGTATCCCAGCACGGACCCCCATTTTAAAGCCAAATGGCCCCCCAAGGTATTGTGTCCACATTCTGGTGGTCATCTTTGGGTCACAGAATTATGTAAGTTTTCTTTGAATTTATTCTTCATTCTCTGTCATTTCTAAGATGAAAATAAAACTTATATATGTTCAGTGTTAATTTTTTTAACAGTAAAAGTCACGTGATTCAAAATTAAAATACAAAAGGTAAAAGTTCCTACTCGCCTCGTACATGCCTCGTCCCTTTTCAGAGAGGGTCTAGGCAAGCTCAGCAGATTCGCTGTTTTTCATCTTGTGATGACACCATTATCTCTGAGTTAAGTAATGCTGACAGAGTGAGTGGCACCCTGCTCGCCTTTCCCCTGACAACCTGTGGCATGACCAAGCGGGTGTGTGTTCAAAGAGCAGCATAGTAGAACTGGCATAGTCCCTTTCTGGTAGCTTCCTGAATCTCTAGCCTCTCCCTCCTTGTTTAGGGGCCTGGCCTGGTGGATAGAGTGGGATAGAGTGGCTTAGGAGTCCCAGGTGGGTTCAGGTTTTAGTTTTTTGCCACCTGAAGAGTCTTGAGCAGCCACTTAACTTTTCTGGGCCTCAGTTTTTAGTAAGTTGCTGAGGCTGGCTTCAAACTCAGGATCCTCCTGTCCTGGCCTCCAGAGTTGCTGGAATTACAAGTCTGTGCTACTGAACCCAGCCTCAGTTTTATACTCTTAAGAAAAAATGTTAACAATTTGTAAGTTTTGGGGAGGATTTAATGAGTTGAGCAAAATACCAGATACAATAGGGACTCTAAATTTAGGTGCAATTATTTGTCAAAATCAACTGGGCCAGGCACAGTGCTGCGTGCTTGTGATCTCAGTAACTAGGGGCCCCGGCTAGCCTCAGCAACCTGGTAAGACCCTGTCTACAAAACAAAAACGGCTGAGGATGTAGCTCAGTGTACAATCAATCCCCAGAACAAAAAAAAAAAAAAAAATCATCTGAGATTGAGGCTTCTCTGAGCCACCTTAAGAATGGTAGCTTCTGTTTTATCACTTCATTCCTTTCACAGCCTCTCCTGCTCCCAAGGGACCACTGAAATTGGGCTAAGGATGCCAATAATCTAGTATTTCCAGAGGCAGCAGAAAAGGTTGACACTTTTTATAAAATGTGACTCATACCCTCTACTTGTTAGGCTTAAGATCAGCTGTAAGAAATGGAAAAATCCAAAGCAGTAGTGGCTTACACATGCTTAGTAGTTTCCTCTGTATTATTTTCCAGAAGTGACAGTACCACAAACTGGGTGGCTTAAGGCTACAGAAATACCTAAGTTCTGGAGGCTGGAAGTGTGAACTTGGGGCCATGATTGTGCTCCTTCCTGTAGGAGAATCTGGTGTTTGTGGCAGACTTTGGTGTTTCTCAGTTACAAATGCAGAATTCCAGTCCCTGCCCTCATGGTCACGTTCTCATCGTCACATGATCATCCTTTTAGGATGCCAATCATATTGGATTAGGGCCCAACCTATGACTTCCATCTTGTTACATTTGCAATGATGTCAAAGAAGTCACATTCTGAGGTATGGAGGCGGGTTAGTTTATAAACTAGATGGCTTATCAACAGCCAGTTTATTATTCACAGTCCTGGAGGCTGGGAAGTCCAAGGTTAAGGTGCCAGCAGATTGGTGCCAGGTGACCACCCACTTTCTGGTTCATCGATGGCCTTGTCACTGTATTTCACATGGCAGAGGTACTAATCCCATTTGTGAGGATTCTGACCTCATAACCTGATCCCCACTTTGACATGCACTCAAGTGGGATCAGGTGTGGTGGTGTGCACCTGTCATCCCAGCCACCTGGAAACCGAAGCAGGAGGATCCCAAATTCAAGGCCAGCCTCTGAAACGTAGTTTAGAGGCAGGGCGCTGCCCACCATGAGCAAGGACCCGAGTTCAATCCCCAGAACGGCAAACACACACACACACACACACACACATACACAAATTCACACTGGGAATTATATTTCAACATACAATTGTTTTGAGTGGAAATGCAGCTTCCCCACCCCCCTCCGGGCCAGGGATGGAACGAACCCAGGGCCTCTCATAGGCTAGGAGTGCAGGCAAGGCAGTCGCTCTACCAACTGAGCCACACCCCCAGCCCCATGTCGTATCTTTTTTGAGCTGACACGTAACTCTCATTCCAGAACCCAGGCCAGAGATGATGAGGGCTGCTATGCCATCCATGGTGGGAGGCAGCTGGGTTCCTTCTATCTCGTTGCTCTGCCATGAAGAGAGTGTGCCACTCCAGAGATCATGTCACGATTCAAGACAGCAGTCATAATTTCTGCCTTTACACCTGAATTCCAACCAGTGGGGAAGAAGGGGAGGAGGAGAGTTCACCTGATCCTTTAAAGAACACCTCCATGACCTCCACGTGGAAATTCTCAAATCCCAATGGCCAGCATTGAGTCACCTGGGCACACCCAACTTCATTCACTGAATTCCTTTATCCGTTTTTGAGATGGGGTCTCGCTATGTTGCTCAGGCTGCCCTTCAACCTGGGACTCAAGCCATCCTCCACCTCAGCCTCCCAAGTAGCTGGGACGACAACATCCCTAATTTTAAAGGACATTGGGATTCATCTTTATTCTGGAGACTACAGGCCTAGTGTGTGAGGCGGAAATCAGGGGAGAACTAGCAGCACCTGCCATGCCCCTTGGTGCTTTCTTGCCCTGTGGTTCTTACACACTCTTCCCTTCTATTTTTATTCTGTGACTTCTCCCAGGACAGCCATTTGCTAAGTGTACGTCCTCCACCATCTTCCCAACTCTACTAAATCTCCCTGAAGTACAAATCTGCCATTTCTTTAATTGTGACCTTTGATTACTTTGATTAAATAAAACCAATTTCCCCAGCATTCAAGTGTCTCCACAGTATAGCCTCATCCAAGCTTAGCCACACCTGAGCTTCCATTTCTTCTTTCTGAAACAGAAAAAATGCTGGATGCCGTGGCACGTATCTAGAATTTGAGTTACCTGGGAGGCTGAAGCAGGAGGATCAGAAATTTGAGACCAGCCAGGGCAACTTATTGAGAACCTGTCTCAGAATTATAAATGAAGCCAGGCGGGTGGCGCAGGCCTGTGATCCCAGTGGCTGAGACAGCTGAGGTAGGATGATCACGAGTTCAAAGCCAGCCTCAGCCCCTTAGCAACTCTGCGAGACCCTGTCTCTAACTGACATACAAAAAAGGGCTGGGGATGGGACTCAATAGTTAAGTGCCCCTGAGTTCAATCCCTGGTACCAAAAATAAATACATACAAATGAAAAGAGCTATAACGTGCCTCTGGGTTCAGCCCCTAGTTCTGCAGAAAAGAAAGACTAACACCTTGAAAGGTTGTGAGGATTAAAAAGATGGGTAAGGAAAAGTAAGCTTTAAGCTGTGAAAGTTTGTAAAAACATGTGAGGAATCTTTCATGCTCTGTTCATTGACCTGGATGGACAGATCCTGAGCTCTGGCTAATCTGCACTCTTCCCCGACCCTGCAGGGCTGGAGGGGGTGCTCTGAAGAGGACAGCATGTCTCTCCTGCTAGTGATGGGGCTTGTCCCAAGGGCCTAGACATGCAGCTGCGACCTAATTCTGCTCCCTGAGCATCCGCCTCAGGTCCTGTTAACATTTTCAGGTGTTTCTTCTGTTGAGTTCCTACGCTCTGCTCATCAGACACAACTGGTAGACGGGAATTATACGTGCGATGGTGCTGGTGACTGGTCTGTCTCATGCTGTGACATGCTGGCATTCCTTCCTATTCACGGGATCACAGGAGAATATCAAGCAAAGTCAGGATCGGTGGCTCAGCATCCCACACCTTCCGATGCCCACTTCTTCTACCCCAGCTACGTTTCACATGTCCATCAGAGAGGGCCTCCTGGGCGCATTTGGTAAGAAGTGGAACTTCCCCGTGTTAAGCTGATCTGGGGGACCTGGACATGGCTTAGGGCCATGTAGCAAAGGTCAACTCACTCTTGCATGTCTCAAAAAGGACGGACTTAGGGGAAGAACTTTTGAATGTGGTCAAGTAAAGAGAATGAAAAACCCCCTTTCCAAAAAGCAGCTATGAGCCTGGAGATTTGGGGTGATCATGTCAGTGGTGGAAACCAAGCAAAGGGAGTTGACAATGTGAGAAGCCCTCACGCTTGTGGAAAAACTGCTGAAGTTTGGACATGGACATCTGCAGTCTGTGTCACTCTTTCCTGGGGGTGCTCCTCCCCTTCCCCTCCCCCCAACTCAGAGGGTCTGGCGGCTTCTTTTTTCCTGACGTTAGGGGCAGCGGCTGAGGTGTGCAAGTGGGGAGGGCGAGTTTGAGGTCGTGGTCATCAGTAGAGAGAGTGTATGTATTCCTTGCTGAGGTGGGGTACGGCTTCATAAGTGGCCAGAGAGCCCAGGCTAGCCACACGATCCTGGCTGACACGGAACCCACAGTCAGACACTGAACAAGCACAGAAGGGCAGAGTGGCCAGGACATGCCGGGCCACACCTGAACATGGCCTGAACTTTGAATGTGCTCCTGGCCCTGCACACTTACTGTCTCAAAACGGAAGCACAATTTTAGTTTGATCGTTAACTGCCACTAAGCTTTGTGGAGGTAGGATGCTAGATTTAGAAAACAAATTAAAAATAGAATAAAAAATCTGAGCAGAGACATCAGTGACCACATACCATAAGGGAGATAGTTCACAAAGTCAGTTCAGGCAAGCTACTGAGCAAGGACAGCGATGACCTCCAGAAGTTCAGAATCTGTTCTAGTAGTACAGTATAGCAACTGCAACGTTCAGTTTTCAATCAAAACATAACATAAAGAAACAGGAAAGATGACTCATACTGAGGGAGAAAGAGCAGTAAATGGAAACTCTCTCTGAATGTCTCCAGAGGATGGACTTGGCAGATGGTCTTCACAGCAGCTATTTCATTCATATCTATAAATTTTTTCCCCCAAAGGAAAACAGAAAATCATGTTTACTGCTCAGTTTTGATTCAGTGGTACAAGGCCCTGGGTTCAAGGGTTCAATCTCCAGCAGCAGGGATAAAAAAGAAAACTATATTTAAAAAAAGAAAATATGACAACAAATAATAGTTATTTTCAATACCAAGATAGCATAAAATAACTAAAAATCCTGGAGTTGAAAAGTATAGTAATTTGAAATGAAAACTTCACCATCACTCAACAGATTTGAGATGATAGAGGAAACAATGAACTTGAAAACAGATCAATAAGAATGACCCAATCAGGGGCTGGGGTTGTGGCTCAGCGGTAGAGGGCTCACCTGGCATGTGTGAGGCCCTGGGTTTGATCCTCAGCACCATATAAAGATAAAAAAATAAAATAAAGGTATTGTGTCCAACTACAATTAAAAAATAAATATTAAAAAAAAGGAATGACCCAATCAGCCAGACGTGGAGGCACACACCTCTAATCCTAGAGGCTGAGGCAGGGGGATTGCAAGTACAAAGCCAGCTTCAGCAACTTAGCAAGGCCTAAGCAATTTAGCAAGATCCTGTCTAAATACAATATAAAAAGGGCTGGGTATGTTACAAGTGCCGCTGAGTTCAATTCTCGCTACCAAAAAAAGAAACTGTATATTATAATCCTTAGAACAATTAATAACAAAATGATTAAATTATATAGTAAATAAATCAGAAGAGTCAAAATAGTATATTTTAAAATGCTCATTTGGGGGCTGGAGGTGTGATTCAGTGATAGAGTGCCTGCCTACCATGCATCAGACCTTAGGTTTGATCCCTAGCGCTGAAAAAAATGTTCATTTAAGACTAAAGGAGGAACAGAGGGTCCAAAAAAGAGACAAAGAAATAAAAATGGAATAGAAAGGATTTAAGAAGAAAATGGCAAATGCGAACCTAATTATTTCAAAATAGTTACATTAAATTTGAATGATCTAAGCATCCCCATCTAAAGGCAGAAGCTGTCAGCCCATATTAAGAAAAGCAAAACTAAGTCCAACTATATGCTGTTTATGAAAGACCCTCTAAGGTCACAATGTGGTTGAAAGTAAAAGAATATAAAAGATTAGCCATGCAAACAGTAGCCTTAAGAAAGCTGAAATGGGTACATTAATATCCGACAAAATAGACTTTAAGATAAGAATATTCTGAGAGGGCTGGGGGTATAGCTCACTTGGTAGAGTGCTTGCCTTGCATGCACAAGGTCCTGGGTTCAATCCCCAGCACCACCACCACCAGGAGAAAAAAAATAAAAACTCTATGAGAGACAAAGGTCCATTGAATAATATTAGGCTAATAAATTCGACAAGTGTTGGAGATTTCAGTACTTGATAGAACAACTATAAGGATTTAAAACATTTCAACCAAACTGGTAATCAACTTTACTACTCCATCCAGTGACTGTGGATTCATATTCTTTTCAAGTACACACAACATTGCATGGAATAGGCCAATATTAGGTCATAACAAGTCTTCACACAATTAAAAGAGCTTCAATCACACCAGGAATGTTTTTGATCACATGGAATTAAACTAGAAACCAACAATAGGGAAAAAATCTGAGAAATATTCAACTATTTGGAAATGAAATAACACATTTAACCCATGGATTAAAGAAGTCATACTGTGAATATGAAAAGAAAATACGTTGAATCAAATGAAAATGAAAACATCAGAATTTATGGGATGTAGCTAAACCAGTGCTTTTTTTCTTTTACACCAGTAATTTAAAGATATTAGAAAAGAAGAAAGGTGCTGTGCATGGTGGCCCATGCCTGTAATCCCAGAGGCTAAGGAGGTTGAAGCAGGAGAATCACGAGTTCAAAGCTAGGCTCAGCCACTTAGTGAGCAACTTAATGAGATCCTATCTGTAAATACAAAATAAAGAGGGCTGGGGATGTGGCTTAGTGTTTAAACAGCCGGGGTTCAATCTCCAGTACCCAACCCCACCGCACCCCCCCCAAAAAAAAAAAGAAAAAAAATGAAGAAAGGTTTCAGATCAGTAGCCTAAAATTCCAGTTTAATATATTAGACAAAGAAGAGCAAACTAAATTAATAGAAAACAGAAGAAAGGAAACTGATGAGTGCAGAAATCAATGGTAGAAAACAAAAAACAGAAAAGGTTGCAATAAAGGAAAAGTTGGTTCTTTGAAAAGAGTAATGAAACTGACAAATATCAGCCAAATTGACCAAGGGGGGGGGGAAACAAGTGATAAAATTAAAGAAATTAAAATGGATTATAAGGTAGTATTATGAACAATCTTATGCCCCAAATTATACAATTAAATGAAATGGGCAAATTTTCAAAAGGCCCAAAATACCAGCTGATTGAAGGAATAGCAAAAATTTTTACATTCCAATATACAGTTATCTCAGGATCATTTGTTGGAAATCCTCCACTGATGGCCTTTTCATCTTTGTCAAATTCTAGTGACTTAGCTGGGCGCGGTGGCACACCTGTAATCCCTGTTACTTGGGAGGCTGAGGCAGGAGGCTCTCAAGTAGTTGAATAAAGTTGGGGTTCCTATGACATAGGAAGCCTCCCACATAGTCTCTCATTTCCTAGGTGTCGCGTTGTTTGTTTGTTTTGAGCAAGAACCGGTGGTTTTCAAGGTAGTGTTTCGGGAAAGGAGGCCAACAAAGGAGGCTACGTGAGACCCGCAGGAAGAGTGGTGGGCAGAGGCCAGATCACGCGGGCTTCCCCTGCTCCCCCTGGGAGAGCAGTAGAACACCAGGCGCCAGGGCCAGCTGGCCCGAGTCTTACTTAACTGCCTCTGTTCTTCATCTAGACGTTGGGGAGACCAGTAGTACTCAAAGACTGTGCACATTATTAGCCCGAACGGGGACGACCCTACTTGCCAGGAGCTCGCGCTTCCGGGATCGCCTACCAAGCGCCGGCAGTCGCTATGGTAACGGCCGCCCACTTCCGGAAGGAGTACGGCGCGCGGTGAGGCTCATTCCCGTCGCAGCCCCAGCCGGTTGACTGAGGGGCTGCACCCTGGCGAGTTGCGGGCGCTATAGAGGCCAGCTTCGGTGTTCTCGCCGTGTCACCCGCTTCAGCGTCCCCGTGGCCGCCCGGAGCCTACTCTTCGGGCCTGGACGCCAGGCCTGAGGCCGTGTCGCCATGGACTTCTCCAAGTTCCTGGCCGACGACTTCGACGTGAAAGAGTGGATCAACGCGGCCTTCAGGGCTGGCCCGAAAGACTCGGCCGCCGGGAAGGCGGACGGCCACGCAGCCACCCTGGTGATGAAGCTGCAGCTGTTCATCCAGGAGGTGAACCACGCCGTGGAGGGTGAGTCGCGCGGGGGCCCGGCCCCCCAGCCCCTCCCCTGAGCCCGGCTGGCAGAGCTGGGCGGGGTGCCCTGGCCGTGCCCGGATTGGGCAGTAAATAGCCCTGCAGACCCGACTGCATCCAGGAGGAAGCCTCAGCCTGCTGCTGCACTGTCTTTAACACTTGCAAATTTTGCACATTAGTTTTCTTTCTTTTTTTTTTTTAGGGGGGTGCTGGGGGTACCCGGTATTGAACCCAAGGGCGCCTAACCACTGAACCACACCCCCAGCCCTTTTTTGTGTGTGTTTTATTTAGAGACAGGGTCTCACTGAGTTGCTTAGGGTCTCGCTAATATGCTGAGGCTGGCTTTGAACTCAAGATCCTCCTGCCTCAGCCTCCTGAGTCGCCGGGATGAAATAATATTTTAATGGATCTTTATGTTAATGGGAGAAGATAGGCTGGCCAGAATGGAAACTTCAGCCATTTTTTAAGGGATAGTTAGTTATAAAAAATAATATCCATCAGTAGCCACGTCAAATACTTCCTCTGTTTGACTTTATTTTGCTCTATGTTGATTCAGTACATTCTGCACACCAGCCCTCTGCTAGGCTTTGTTGGAAAAAGCAAACACATTGCTTCCGCTGAAACCGAATAGTAAATAGAACTTTGTTTTATAGATAAGCTCATTGTTTAAGGAAAGGAACTAGAGGTTTTCTTTCAGTGCAGATTCTTTATTGTACTTTGCTTTTTTTTTTTTTTTTTTTTAGTAATTAGGGAGCATCTCCTGTCTTGTATCAAGAAATGGGCCCTGGGGAGGAAAAAGTTAACTCTCTGCAGCTTGCTGCCTGTGGGGAAAGTATGTAAATAGTTAAATTTTAATGAAGGGTGGCTTTAAGGAGACTAGAACCTGGAGCCCTGAGAGCTGGCCAGAAAAGTGCAGTTATCTCTTGTCTGGGAGTATCATAAAGGGCTTTCCCTGCAGTAGTCCTTGAATGAGAACTTCCTAGGGCAAAGGGAGGACATGAATAATAGTATAATAGCAGACACTTGAGGACTTGGTATATCACATGACATTCTAAGTGCTTTATATGTGTTAAGGAAGTGGGAAAGTGGATACAAAACCTTTTCTTCCACTTTGCCCTCATCTTTGGGAATATTTGGAAATTTATGAGAGCCTTTTTAATTGTGGGGAGGCAGCTCTGTGATAAAGAACCCCTGAACAGGGCATGGTGGCACACACCTGTAATTCCAGTGGCTTGGGAGGCTGAGGCAGAGGGATTGCAAATTCAAAGCCAGGTTCAGTCATTTAGCAAGGCAATAAGCAAATTATTGAGACCCTGACTCAAAATTAAAAAAAAAATTAAAAATTAAAAAACCTGGGTATGTGGATCAGTGGTTAAGCACCTCTGGGTTCAATCTGGTACCAAACTACAAACAAAAACATTGCTGGGTCCTTCCACTGAATGTTCATGATTGTGAAAAAGAGATGATTGGGGGTAATTCAGTGAACATATTGAGAGGTAGGAACTTCAGGATAATATTAGGAGCAAGAAAGGGGAGAATTTGCTGATGGATTCTGGAATGAGGGATAAGAGGGAGAGAAAATGAAGGATTATAGCAGATTCTTGAACTAAGCCATGGTGAAGTGGACATCCATAAACTCACTGTCTAGATTATGCAATTAACATTTTACTGTTCTTGCTTTACCACGAATCTGTCCATTGATCCATTCCCTCTATTCATTGATCCATCTAATTTTTTTGGTGTATTTCAAAATCACAAGTTGTAAGTATGTATATTGGTATGTTTCATTTCTTGAAGTTTCAGTTAGAACCCGACACAGTAGAGTTCAATATTTATTTACCGTTTTCTTTTAGCTGAAGTTTACATAGGTGAGATGCATGGGTCTTATCTGACGAGTTTGCCAAGTTTGGGCAAGTGTATTCAACTACTATAACTTAGACTCACCCCAAAACATAGAATGTTGCTGACACTCCAGAAAATGCCCTGACCCTTCAAGAGGGAGGCAACCACTGGAAGAGTTAGGTTTTTTTCCTCTTTCCACATATTTTATTGGTACGTTATAGTTGTACATAATGATGGGATTTGTTTTACATTTGTACATGCACACATATAAGAATATGATTTGCCCAATATCGCTCCCCAGCACTTCCCCCAAAGACAGAGTTTTTTTTCTTTGTTGTTGTTTTTGTTTTTGGTACGAGGAATTGAACCCAGGGACACTTAACCACTGAGCCACATCCCCAGACCTTTTTTATTTTGCTTTGAGACAGTCTCACTAATTTGCTTAGGGCTTCAAGTTGTTGAGGCTGGCCTCAAACTTGCATTCTTCCTGCCTCAGCCTCCCAAGTGTCTGGGATAACAGGTGTATGCTACCATCTGTCAGAAATAATTTTTATGATAGATATAGGAATCAGCTAAATTTGGGGATGCTAAGGAGAGGGAAAAAGAGGTTCACAGGGGGTCAGCAGGACCTGAAGAGTGACTGAGGTTTAGCCAGTGGGAGACGTGGCTGGGGCCATGTCAGCCCTGTTGAGTCAGTTGAAGAAACCTTCACAGGTTCTGACCCTGGTCCCTCAGCCTTAGACCCGTACTTGGGTCAGTATTGCTATTTTGTGACAGAATTGAATGAGCAGGTTTCTACAGCACGTCATCAGGATATTAAGGTTCCATTCAGTGCAAGGGTGGAGCAGGAGACTGTGGACTCCTTTGCTTGATTCCCCAGTGAATTGCTCTTCAAGGGCTAAAGGGTTCTGCTGGTGACCTCCCAATCCAGATTACACATCAGGTTCTGCAAAGATTTTCAAATTGTATTCTATACTTGGAATATTCATTATAAAACACAGGTTCCTTGATCTCAAACCAAACCTACTAAATAAAAGTCTCTGGCCCATGGCCCCGGGACCTGCATTTTAACCATATCCTTTGACACTGGTGCTCGGTGGACTGCATTTTGGAATGACCATGAATCAGCATTGCTACTTTCTCATCATACTTTTGACTATTTCATAAAATTGTTTAAGTGGTAAAGCACCATCACCTGGTCATGGATGACATCATTTTTGAAAGGACTGCCTGAAGAAACCAGTCATGTCTCTGGCATGTCCCTGTGTAGACCACAGAGTGGCCACCTAGACTCTGGTGCCATAGTTCTAGAGGTACAATTTGCCTTCTGAGTCTGATGAGGGGAGCAGAAGGAGCAGGCTAGTGGTTCTTATGTGTGGTCCTGGGGCCAGCATTGTTGTTTGAAGAAGGATTAGAAATGCAGATCTTGGGTCTACCCCACACCTACTGAGAGAGAAACTGGGTAATTCTGAAACAGGTTCAGGTTTGAGAACCACTGGATTAACTAGAGACTCCCCACTATTTATCTGCTGCAACCTGGTTGCCGTGGACTCCGCTCGTCAACTAGGGTCACCCTTGACCTTCATAATCCCTCAAACTTATAAAATACCTGGATTCAGTATGTGACTCACTTTGTTTTCAGGGTCTGCAATATGGCAGCCATGGTACCTAGGAAAGTGTTACTTATCTTAAGAATTGCCAAAAGATACTGGGCGTGGTGGCACATGCCTGTAATCCAAGATACTTAGGACACTGAGGAGGAGGAGGACATGGACCTTACTAAGGCCTCCTCCCCTCCCATCCTGTCTCCTGCTTGACACTTGGCGCAGGCTCTAAAAGCTCTGTGATTTGTACTGCTTCCGGCAGTTTTCTCTCTGTTGTCTCTCATATTTCAAAGTTATCACTGGTGACTGCTCCAATTTTTACCTTTTGTGCATGTTGCTGTTCTTGATTTGTGCTACAGAAACAAGTCACCAGGCCCTTCAGAACATGCCCAAAGTGCTCCGTGATGTTGAAGCTCTTAAACAGGAGGCATCTTTTCTAAAAGAACAAATGATTCTTGTCAAGGAAGACATTAAAAAATTTGAACAGGACACATCGCAGTCGATGCAGGTATTTCGGCTCCTGCCCTATGTGGGGATTCTGGTTTTTGGAAGGTGTTCACTCTCACAGGGGATGGTGGACAGCACAGCATTGCCAAAGGCCAGCCTGAACTCAGAATTCTAGCCATCATTTTAGTCACCTTCCAGCTTCGTCCTTTCCACTTACGTATCTCTTCAGCATGCTGAGTAAAATTGACTAGGTGATTGGTGCTTTGGGGTACAGAAACTACCCGAAGAAGGAGCATGCCACGAGACTCATGCTTCAGGTCACTGGGGGAAGGTAGAGGAAAAGGAACTCTGCTTCATTTTTGCTTCATTTCCTTTCAGGTATTGGTGGAAATCGACCAGGTGAAGTCCAGGATGCAGCTTGCTGCTGAATCTCTTCAAGAAGCGGACAAGTGGAGCACGCTGAGCGCCGATATTGAGGAGACATTTAAGACTCAAGTAGGCATCTTATTTAGGGGTGTTGGAAATTCATTTAGGCGAGAGCTTGAGATTTGGGGAAAGCAAATGCGATAGCCTCTCATCAGAATATCCCCAACCTCCAGGGATGTCATTCGCGGCAGACAGAAATGTTCAGACGTCCTGTAGGGAAAATCTGAAACTGCTCTCAGTCCTCCCCCGCACACTCTGCACACCTTGCCTGATGAAGCCTCTTGGTCATGGAGAGTGAGTGGAGGAGAAGTCTCAACCAACATGTCCCCGCCAGGGGTGGTGTGCACAGCTGCAGTTCAGCTACTTGGAGGCTGACACTGGTTTATGGCAAGTGTGGGACCAGCTGGACAACTTAGACCCTGTCTCAAAAGGAAAAAGAAGGCCTGGAAATGTGCTGAGTGGTAGAGTGCTTGCCTAACGAGCATGGGGCTCAGTCCCCAAGGACTACAATAAATAAATAAATAAGGTTTCTGCTTGTAATAATTGACATTAGTGGTTTACTATTTTAACTACTAATGTCAATTAGTCGTTTAAATACATCTTGTTTTTCTGCCCTTTACTCTCCTGATACTTGAAACTAACTGCTCACAAGACCAGCAGTATCCAGCTGGACTCTCCTTAGCATTTGGCATTTCAAAAACTGAATTCTGTTTTTATTTTTATTTTTTTCAGAATTAGGCATAGACCCCAGGGCCTATGCATGCTAGGCCAGTGCTCTACTACGGAGCTACATCTCCAGCCCTTTTTATTTTTTATTTTGAGACATAATCTTTTTAAGTTACCAGGCTGACCTTGAACTTAAGATCTTCCTGCCTTAGCCCCCTGAGTAGTTGGGATTACAGGGGTGCGACACCATGCCCGGCTGAATTGTTTATTTCTCTCCAAAGCCATAAACCATCACTCTTTCTTGTGTTCCCCCATCCTGGTTAATAGGGCCATTTTCCATCTAAGCATTTAGCCTAGAAACGCCAGAAGCCTTAACTGCTCCTTCTTTCCTATTCAGTTATATCTGTTCTTTTTCTCTCTGCTAGGATTCTAGTCATGCTTTTAATCATTTGTTCCTGGACCATTATGACAGCTGACCATTGGTCTCTTTGCCACACTAATTTATCTTCCACATGCGACCACGGGGATATCCTAAAGCATAAATTGGCACCTGCCATTTCCTTGTCTCCCTCCCCTCGCATTTTAACTTTAAGTGATTTCCCATTCTCTTCTGGATAGATTTTGAGCCCCTAATAGGGCAGCCTATTTCAGGACAGGTTGTGGCCTGCCTTTCAGCGTTTCCCTGGCTGCCCCCCCATGTCTGTCCACCACGTGACTGTTCCAGACCAACGTGCCATCTCCTTCCGCTCTTCAATTCTCTGCCTGAACTGTCCTTCTGCTTTTCTTTGCATCAGAGTGGACCTCCACTCGTCCCTCTAGGTCCAGTCAGAGCACCACCCTTCACAGCTCTGCCCTACGACGGCTCCTTGACTCTCCAAGGCAAAACTGATTGCTCCTGTAACATGTGAGCCATTGTTCTGAAGTTGCATCAGAATCTTTCTATCCCACTGAGTTGTGAGCACATCTTTGTAATGCGACCTTACTCATCTGGGAGTCTCAGATGTCTGATACAGTGTCTGATACATCACAGCTCATTGAATGCTGGAATACTATCAAGTAGTACTTTCTTAATTAATTATTTTTCTAATTAAAAAACTCATTTATGTGTATCTTACAAGATTTGAGGAATTCAGTACACAAGGAAGGAAAGAAAATGTTCCATATTTCTAGACCCCAGAAATATACTTTTTAAGTCTGTAAAGGATTTTTTTAAAAATAATTTTTATAACTTTATTTATTTATTTTATGTGGTTTGAAGATCAAACCCAGTGCCTCACCCATACTATGCAAGCACTCTACCACTGAGCTCCAGCTCCAGCCCCTATTAGGTATTTTTTATACATGTTTGTACACTTTTTTACTTAGGTATGTATTTTTGTATGTATACAGATGTAATGACTGTGTACATTCAGTTATACCTGTGTATAACTAATATATATGTATGTATTACATATATTACATTGATGTATATGAAACAAAATTGGGACTCGTGTCTATATACTTTTTTATAGTGTTTATTTCATTTAATAGTAAGTTGTAAATTTTTTTTAATATTTATTTTTTAGTTGTAGTTTTACACAATACCTTTATTTAGTACATTTCAAAAACATAATTTTGGGTGGCTGTACAGTATTCCATATACCATTATGAGTGACCCATAATTTATATTTTATTTGTTATAATAGAAGATTTATGTTGCTTCTAGGCTTTGTTATTTTAACACTACAATCACATTAATTATAATACAGTAATATCTCTATATCCTTTAAAGAAATAATCATTTCTGGAAGAGAAAATACCAAGTTAAATGATGTGAGTATTTTTAAGACTCTTGTCATGTTGCTGTTGGAGTAAGTCAGCAGACATGTATGACACCAGAGTGTCTTTTTTTTTTTGCATCTTCGCCAAACAATAGCTATCATAATTTTTTAAAAACTTTCCCAGTTTTTTAGAGGAAAATGGCACATTCTTGTTTTAATTTGCAGTTATTTGAGTACCAGTAATGTTGAATATAATGTTTATTGGCCATTTTTTTTATATTAAGAGTTGCCTTTTCCTGTATTTTATTCAATCCCAATTGAGGTAGCTGGAGTCTTTTAAAATAAATACCCTCTATTCTCATTTTTTTACAGGATATCACTGTGATTTCTGCCAAGCTAACTGGCATGCAGAACAGCTTGACAATGCTTGTGGATACACCAGACTACTCAGAAAAATGTGTGCACTTAGAGGCCTTGAAGAACAGACTGGAGGCCCTGGCCAGTCCTCAGATTGTAGCAGCATTCACTTCTCAGTCTGTAGGTGAGTATGGCTCTTTCTTGTGTCTGCACATTTCTTTATAAAGGTAAGACTTTCTGAGTCTTCAGTCTTGAAAATGTCTTGATGTTGATCATATTATAAGACTGGAAGTAGCTACGCACCATGGCACATGTCTCAAGAGGCTGAGGCAGGGGGATCACAAGTTTGAGGCCAGCCTCAGCAACTTAGTGAGACCCTATCTCAAATGAAAAAAAATTAAAAGGGCCGAGGATATAGCTCAGTGGTAAAGCACCCCTGGGTTAAGTTCTCAGTACTAAAAAAAATTTAAAAAAGGGTGAGGGGTATAGCTCAGTTGTATAGCTCTTGGGTAGTATGTGTAAAACCCTGGGTTCAATAACCAGTACTACAAAGGGAAAAAATGGAACTAAATTATAACTTATGATGCTTATGTGTTTTGAACATCTTATGTGAAATTTTCAAACATACAGAAAAGTTGAAACAAATGTCCTGAACATACTCTCTGGATTCCAGCATTAGCATTATGCTGCAGTTTGCTTTATCACGTGTTTACCTACCATCCATCAACCCATCTTAGTCTTTCTAATGCTATTTCAAAGTTGCAAACATTAGTACACTTCAGTCCTAAATACTTCAGTATTCATATCAATAAGTACAGTTCAAAATTAGATTATAATTATTGGATAAAGTTTATATTTAGAGAAATGTACACATTTTAAATGTGACATTGGAATAAGTTTTGACCCTTATCAAGAATACTGTGATGTTATGTTATTTTTCAGCAGTTGAGTTCTCTGGTAGAATTGTGTATATTTAGATGTGCAATATGAGGATTTGATACCTAGGTAGTGTATCCATCACCTCACATAGTGTTTTAGTCAGCTTTTTCACTGCTGTGACTAAAAGACCCAATCAGAACAGTTGTAGAGGAAGAAAAGTTGATTTGAAGGTTCACAGTTTTAGAAGTCTTAGTCTATAGATGGCGGCTCCATTCCTCGAAGCTTGAGGTCAGGTGGAACACCATGGCAGAAAAGTATGGTAGAGGGAAGCAGCTCACATGATGATCAGGAAGCAGAGAGAGAGACCACTTGCCAGAGAAAAATAGATACCCCAAAGCCAGGCCCCCACTGCCCCACCTCCTCCCAGCCACACCCACCACTTCAGTTGCCACTCAGTTAATCCCTATCAGGGATTAGGTTAAAGATATAACCCAATCATTTCTCCTCCAAACCTTGTATTATGTCACATGAGCTTTTGGGGGACACCATGTCTAAACTGCTACACATAGTTACTACTTTTTCTTACTGTGCTGAGAACACTTAAGATTTACTATTAGCAAATTTCAATTTCACAGCACATTGTTAGTAGCTGTATATTCACCATGCTGTGTATTAGATCCCCAGAACTGACTCATCTGTTGACAGTGTGTACCCTTTGACCAACATCCTCTATTTCCCCCACCTCCTGCCCCGGCAGCTACCATTCCGCTGTCCTTCACTAAGTTCAGCTTTCATAGATTCCACACACAGAAGTCGTCATACGTTGTTTGTATTTCGTTGCCTGGCGTATTTCACTTAACACGATGCCTTCCATGGTCATCTGTGTTGCTGCAGATGAACACTTTTTTATGACTGAAGGGAGAGCTTTCCTAATTAATCTGGGACAACATAAACCAGGAATGTCCAGGGCCAGTTGGGACAAAACTCTTGGAGAAGGGCCCTCTGGATAGTTGATAAGCAGTGTGGACGAGTGAGCTTAGCCTCCTGTGCCCGTGGTCACACTGCTCCCCTAGAAGGCAGTTTCTCCCCACTCTTGGCTCCAGAGGTACGGCCTGGAAGGTCTGGCCCCCTTCTGGGTAGTGAAGCCTTATCAAATTGCTGTCCCTTCACTTCAGCTCTGGAGAACTGTGTGCCTCTGTTTCCGCTGAGAATCTTTCTCTGTAGTTCCTGGGTTATGCAGTAACTCCAGAGGCAGCAACAAGGCACTGTTGTGTTAGGTAAGATCTATTTATTTATTATACTATCAAGTGAGCACTTAGATAATTTTTAAAAAATAAAAATCATTACCAAACTTATTAAGTGCCTTTTCAGCATCTATCAGGATTAATTTGTTATTTTTATTTCCACTCACCTACTAACTGATAAATCATAAATAACATTTCGAGTATGACTTCATTCTTGCATTTTAAGAACAAACCTTGCGTGTTTACTCTGTGTGTGTATGTGTATAAATGTACTGCTAGGTATTTGTTAATCTTATTTAGATTTTTTTTAATTGAGATACCATAAGTGAATATCCTTGCTGGGTTGTGGTATCATGATTGTGTTGGCTTCTTGGAAGCCACCTTGGAAAACCTTCATTTTTTTCCTTCTTGCTCTATTAGTATTTAAATAGCATTTTTATTAAATTTTGCCATGGCCCCATTGAATGATTTCTATCTCAGTTCAACTTGGGTATTAAATATTATGAGTTCTGTTTTCTTTTTGTTTCTATTTGCTTTAGTATGTCTTTGCTTTGTTTATAATCTTCAGACTTTCTGAGATGTTTTATTTTAGAGTGGTCTATTACAAATGACACATAGTTGGATTTTACTTTTTTTTTCTAATATATATATTTTTTAGTTGTCAATGGATCTTTTATATTATGTATCTATGTGGTGCTGAGGATCAAACCCAGGGCCTCACACTTGCCAGGCAAGTGCTGTACCACTGAGCCACACTCCAGTCCAAATTTTGTTTTTAAGTCTAGTCCTTGTATGTCTTTTAATAATAATTTTCATCCCATCTAGGTTTTATTTTTTTAAACAGAAATTTCCAGTCTTTTATGTGTCTATTTTTATATTTTTTGCTTGTATGTTTCTTTCCATTCCTTTGTTCTCTATGCTGTATGATTTCTTTATAATTTTTCTCAAAGATAATTTGAAATACATATATATATATATAAAACTTCATTTTAGTTTTACTTGTGATGTTTAACTTCAAAAAATAAGATGAAAATTTTTCCCAGTTTGTCAACTTCATACATGCAGTAATATCTGGTTCCCCTACTCTGTGTACTTACGTTCCTCTTTCTGCCTCTTGCCCTTCCCTGTCTCCCTTATCAGATAATGATTTGCAAATATTTTCTCTCATTCTGTGGGATTAGTTCTTTCCCTCAGCCCTGGGGACTGAACCCAGGTCCTTGTGCTTGCTAGATAAGTTGCTCTACCATTGAGTTATATTACCAGCCTCTGCTTTTTTTTATACATATAATTTTTAAAATCTGAGGGTTTGGCTCAGTTGTTTACACAGGCCTCAAACTTGGGATTCTCCTGCTTTAGCCTCCTGAATATCTTATTTTTGTAAGAGTCCTTCTTTTTTCTTATGGATATCCAGTTTTCTGAGCTGAAAAAATTTCCTTTCTCCTTTGAATGATCTTGGCATTCTTTTTTTTTTTTTTGGCACGAGGGTACCAGGGATTGAACTCAGAGGCGCTTACCAACCATTGTGAGCCACATCCCCAGCCCTTTCTTGTATTTTATTTAGAGACAGGGTCTCACTGAATTGCTTAGTGCCTCGCTTTTTGCTGAGGCTGTTTGAACTTGTGATCCTCCTGCCTCAGCCTCCCGAGCTGCTGGTGTTCCGTGCCTGACTGATCTGGCACTCTTGTTGAAAATCATTTGACCATGTATATGGGGGTTTGTTTCTGGTTCCACTGTTGATCTGAATCCACAGAATATAGTCTATATATAAACTATATAAAGACACATAGTTTGTATGTCTATACTTATGTTAGAACTACACTGTTTTCATTGTTGTAACTTTATAGAAAGTTTTTTTTTTTAAATTTATTTATTTTTTTAGTTGTAGTTGCACCCAATACCTTTATTTATATATGGTGCTGAGGATCGAAACCAGGGCCTTGCACATGCTAGGTGAGCATTCTACCACTGAGCCACTACCCCAGCCCCTTAGTAAGTTTTGAAGTCAGGAGGTATGAGATTTTCATTTTGTTTTCAAAATGATTTGATTTTTCAGGGACCCTTGAGATTTCATATAAATTTGAGGATGGATTTTTTGTTTATGCAAAAATTGTTGAGATTTGGGGAGGAATTGCATTAAATCTGTAGATCACTTTGACTAGTATTGACATCTTAATGATATTAAGTCTTCCAATCCATAAACATGAGATGTCTCTCTGTTTATTTGTGTCTTTAATTTCTTTCAGCAGTGCTTTGTAGTTTTCAGTGTATATCTTTTAGCTATTTGGTTAAGTTTATTACAAAGTATTTTATTCTTTTTGATGTTAGTGTAATTGAAATTTTTTAAAAAATATTTTTTTAAATTTTAAAAATATTTAATAATGCTCATTATTAAATGTAAAGAAACAACTCGATTTTGTGTATTGATTTGATTTTGCCTAATGCAACTTTGCTAAACTTATTATTTCTGATAGTTTTTTTTTTTTTTTTGGTGGTACTGGGGGTTGGACTACCTACTACTGAGCTATGTTCTCAGCCCTTTTTATTTATTTTTATTTTGAGACACGGTCTTGCTAGGTTTCCCAGGTTGGCCTCAAACCTGTGATCCTCCCAACCTCAGACTCCTGAGTAGCTGGGATTACAAGTGTGCATTACTGTACTCAGCTCTAAGAGGATTTTTGCGGAATCTTTAGGGTTTTCTATATATAAGACTTTGCCTGCAAACAGAGATAATTCTTTTTTCCTATTTGAATTACTTTAATTTTCCTTGCTAACTTCTCTGATTAATACTTCCCTTAATACATTCAGTAGCATTGGAGGAAGTGGACATCCTTTTCTTGTTTCTAATTTTAGAGGAAAGACTTGGAATAATCTTCACCATTGAATATTTTGTTAGCTGTGAGCTTTACAAAATTATATGGGCAGCCGGGCACAGTGACACACGGAATCCCAGCTACTTGGAAGACTGAGGCAGGAGGATCACAAGTTCAAGACTAGCCTGGGCAACTTAGCCAGACCCTATATCAAAATAAAAAGGGATGGGAATGTAAACCCAGGGGTGTTCTTGGTGGTACAGTGCCCCTGGGCTCAATCCTCAGTGCCCCAAAAATGTAATGAATTGAAAAGAGAAAGTATTTGGTTTTCATTATGTTAAGGTAGTTTCCTTGTATTTCTAGTCTGTTGAGTGTGTTTTAATATGAGAGAGTATTGAATTGCGTTAAATGCCTTGTCTACATCAATTAAGGAGATCACCCCCCCCCTTCATTTTGTTACTGTGGAGTAGTAATTGATTCTTGCATTGTTAAACCATCCTGGCACACAGGAATAAATTCCACTTGGTCATGGTGTATAATCCTTTTTATTTATTTATTTATTTTTAAAATATTTTTTCAGATGTTGATGGACCTTTATTTATTCATTTTTTATACATGGTGCTGAGAATCGAACCCAGGGCCTCACACATGCTAGGCAAATGCTCTTACCACTGAGCCACAACTCCAGGCCCCAATGTATAATCCTTTTTTAAAAAAAAATGTTTTTAGTTGTAGATGGACACAATATCTCTGTTTCATTTATTTATTTTTTTATGTGGTGCTTAGGATTGAACCCAGTGCCTCACACATGTGAGCCAAGCACTCAACCACTGCGCTACAACCCTAGCCCACTGAGCTACAACCACAGCCCTGTATAATCCTTTTAATGTTATCAAGATTTCATTGAGAATTTTTGTGTCAATATTTATCAGGGATATTGGTGTATAGTTTTCTTGTAGTTCTTTGTCTATTTTTGGCATCATGGTAGTGCTAGTCTCATAAAATAAATTAGGAAGTGTTCCTCTGTAATTTTTTTGGAAGAACTTGAAAAAATTGGTGTTAATTCTTCTTTAAATGTATAAAAGAATTCACCAAGAAAACCATCCAGTCCTGAGCTTTTTGTTTTCAAGAGATTTCTGATCACTGATTCAGTCTTCTTATTAGTTGTAAGTCTATTCAGAGTTTTTCTATTTCTATAAAGTTTATTTTTTTTAAGAATCATCCATTTTATCTAGGCTATTCAGTGTGTTGATATATAATTATTTAAAGTACTCAGTGTGATCCTTTTTATTTCTGTGGCAATGGTAGTAATGCTTTCTCTTTCACTTCTGGTTTTAGTTGTCTTAAGTCCTTTCTCTTTTTCATAGTGAATCTAAGTAAAGATTTGTCAAAGATTCCTTTTCAAAGAATCATTGATTTTTCTCTTTATTTTCTTATTCTCTATTTTATTTATCTCTGCTTTAATCTTTATTTTTTCTTTCCTTTTGCTGTCTTTGGTTTTAGTTTATCTTGTTTCTTCTTAAGATTTAGAGTTAGGTTGTTGTTATTATTATTATCATTATTATTATTATTTTGTGGTGCTGGGAGTGGAACCCAGGGCCTGTGCATGCTGGGCAAGTGCTTTACCGTTGAGCTACATCCCAGCTGGGGTCTTTTTGGATGTGTTTATAGCTATGAATTACTTTGCTTAGTTGCTTTCACTGCATCCCATAAATTTGGTATATTGTGTTTTCATTTCCATTTGTCTAAAAGCATTTTCTAATTTTCCTCAGAATTTCTTCTTTAACTTAATTGCTGTTTAAAAGCTTGTTGTTTAATTTTCACATATTTTTAATTTTCTAATTCTCTCTCTATTGTTGATCTCTAGTTTATTTCTGTTGTGATGAGAAAAGATGCTGTATGATTTCCATCTTTTAAAATTTATTAGCACTTATTTTATGGTCTAACTTATGGTCTGTCCTGGAGAATATTCCCTGTTTACTGGGAAGAACATATTTTGCTGTTTGTGGCTCTCGGGTCTAATTGGTTTAGATTGTGGTTGAATTCCTGTTTCCTTATTGATCTTCTCTATCTTGATATAACTTCTGCATGTGCCATTTGCTGTTTTGGCAAATTCTGCTTTATTATTCATTTAAAGAAATTCTACTCTATAGGGTAGGTATTTTGAAAGTTGTGATTATACCTTAAGATAAGGCACACATTGTAGCAGTGTTGTTTAAATGTCCATCTAAACGTTAGTATGTCAGAGTGTGACGGTATTATCAGTAGATTTTTCTTCTTATTCTTTTTTCCACTTTTTCTTCCATGAACATGTTTCTGATAATGCTGAAAAACAATGCTATTTCAACAGACTTCACCTTAGTGCAGTTATTGAGTGTCTGCTGTGTGTGGTGCTAATTCTGGGGACAGTGAAACAAGATAGGAAATGTTACAGCTTTCCTTGGAGCTTGTGTTCATGGTTGAGAAAGACAGATATTATATAAGTAATAAATAAAACAATGTAGACTGAGATTATTTCTGTGAAGGGAAGGCATGACAGGACTGCAGGAGGAACCTAGTCTAGGTTGGCTGAGGAGAAACCAGAAGATCGTCTTAGATACAGTAAGTACAGAGACCCTGAGGCAGTTAAGAGCTAGGTTTGTTCTTGGCACCTGACAGACGGCCTGCTTGTCTCAGTGTTTTTCAGTTCATATAAATACTGGATTGACACGTCAGATGAAATCGCTGCTTTTGTAGGCCAGGACATTGGGCGCCAGCACTTCAATCTCTGCTATAGTTTGCAGTCCTGCAAGTCACTAAAACTCTCTGTGCTGCAGTTTTCTTGCCTACAAAATGAGGTCAATTATCAGTTATTTTAGGTACTTGTCGCTAACAGTTTGTGATTCAAATCAGGGCCAGGACTAGGTGAGGCAAGTGGTTGTGTGCTTGCACAACCCTGAGAGTGATAGCTTCTTTAAATTTCATACCCCAGGCTTGCCCCCCAGCCCAGTGCCAACCCTGATTCTGGTTCATTTTACTGTTCAGATGTGCTGATTGATTTGCTGATGTGTAATGTCAGCTTTATTTGTGATGCTTGTCAGGGATGCTTGTTGACTTTAACAAGCAGAGCTTGTGGTGTCTGATTATTGGGTAACATACTCTGCTCCTAACATTACTTCTTTTTCATATTTATGATCCCCATGCATGAGTTAATTCGTTATCTAGTTAGGAACTTCTGAATACTAGTTACATAGAGCCACATTTTAAAAATACTTTTATTTTATTTATTCTATTTTTATGTGGTGCTGAGGATCAAACCCAGTGCCTCACACGTGCTAGGCAGGCGCTCAACCACTGAACTATAATCCCAGCCCTAGAACCTATGAAATTTAACCTAGTGAATTATTTCTCTTGGCTATACCAGAAAACCTGGTAACAGTCTTATATGTGTTTTATGTTGTTCTTTAGATCAGTCCAAAATATTTGTGAAGGTTTTTACTGAAATTGACCGGATGCCCCAGCTCCTTGCATACTATTACAAGTGTCACAAGGTAAGAAGCTGCAAACCATTACAATTGTGGAGTGCTCATAGCTCTGGCAACAGCAGTTTGACTTAAGGGCTGTTTTTCTTCTCGTTAACCAGTAGGGGGCACTCTTGGTCCAGCGTATGGGCACATCTAATTGCCAGTTGGAAAACATTTCATCAGTTTTCATCCTCTTTTGTATTTACAGCTGGATTCATTTAGATGGATTCAAACAGACTTGAAAAATTGTTTTAATTTATTCCCATTTTTGTATCTTAAGGGAGATTCATGTCATAAGCTTTATTGTGCCTTTCAGCAAACTGTAAGACTTTTTAAAGTTTTGTGGGGTTGATGAAGTTCGGTTACCAAAACACAGCAGCTTCCTGGGCTGACCTCCAGTCCTTGAAGCCCAGTCCTTCAAGCCCCTGTGTCCTGAAGCAGTAAGGAGTGGACATGAAGCTTTAGCACCAACTCACAGCCACCTCTAAGGTCTCTTCTGAAGAGCGCAGCACACTGGGTGGAGCATCCTGGCGTGTCTTTGGGGCAGGGTAAAAGGAGAGAGGTACTTGGAGGTGACACATTCAAGGTTTGGATGATTATTACAGGAGATTACTGTTTTTGTTTTCTGCCTTTTTAGGAAAAAAAAAGTGAATGGATTCAGCGGGCACTTGGCTCGGGACAGCAGGCAGCAGTGCTCACTGGGGTGGTGGAAGGGAAGGGCAGTTGGAGCAGGCCACTTATTCAGTGCTCCCAGCAAGGTCCTCTCTGTTGTGCCTCTGCAGGTGCAGCTTTTGGCAGCCTGGCAAGAGCTGTGCCAGAGTGACCTGCCCCTGGACCGCCAGCTCACCGGCCTCTATGACGCCTTGCTCGCTGCTTGGCACACGCAAATCCAGTGGGCCACGCAGGTAACAGCTTACGTGGTTTTTAGGGGAATGGGTAACCGGCTGGGAGCACCTGCTCTCAGCTGCAGAGCCCCACGGGAAACGTCCCCATCTGTCACCATCACCAAGGGGTTAAAAGACAGGCTTGGAAACCCAGGGCAGTGAAGTCCTTAGGTTTCCATTAAAGCTCTTCTTATCACTCTTATCCGTATCTTAAGTGGAATCTAATGTGACAGTGCTGCCTGTGGTTCAGCTAGGGAGCCTTTGGAATTCCTGGAAGCCGTTATCTTCACATCTGAAGGCAGGAGGCCCCTAGTCAGGCGGTGGTGGGGAACCGGCTGTTCATATCTCAACCTCAGGTAAAGCTTACCTGGCCTGCAGTCACTTTCCCTTCTCTCATCAAGAGTTAGAGGAAGAGTATAGTGTTGAGGGCACCCTCTGAGCAGGGGCAATGAAGCAGAGGGTTCAGGAGGAAACTTCCCATCCCTTACCCTCCCCAGGTCTCTAGGCGTTTCCAGACGGAGGGGAATGGAGCGTCACTGGTTCATCCGCAGGCCAGGAGGGCAGCAGACCCTCTTGTAGAAGGGGAGCAGCCCGAGTACTTGGGCTTATTGGTGGTGTGGCTTATTATTTTTCTCGTCATTAGTTGTGGATTGCTCTTTAGATGTTCATCAGTCATTTGGTGGAATAAACTCAAATGTACCCGAGAGATTCCCTGCACAGGGTCATGGCGTTGAGGATGGCTAAAGCCCCTTTCTCCATCCTGGCTTCTTCTTCCTTGAACTAACCTAATTCAAACTTCGGTAGGTTTTGTTTGCGTGATTTTTTAAGGAGAAAAAGAACCTCAGATCATGAGTTTTCAGCAGGCCTATATGCTCACACCCGTTTACCGCCCAGGCCTCTTCTACCACTTCTCAAACCACAGGAGAAAAACGGCTCTTGCCTGTACATACAAATGCCCTTCCTCGTCTGAGAATCATCTAGGAGAAAGAACTGGGGCTTCTCAGACTTCTGCTTGGTCCTCACTGTTGGTTTTGAAGGCATAAGTTTATGCTTATTTATACCTTTGGCCGTGGCCTGTTTTCTTGACGGGATGTGAGCATGTCAGGTGGGCTTTCATCTCCAGCAGCTCAGCAGAGTGCAGGTGAGGCCAAGGGCCGCAGGTTCTGTAGGTGTGTCTCCTCCACATTTCTGTTCCCCTAGGTTTTCTTTTTTCTTTTTTTCTTTTTTTAATATTTATTTAGTTTTCGGTGGACACAAATCTTTATTTTATTTGTATGTGGTGCTGAGGATCGAACCCAGGACCTCGTGCATGCCAGAGGAGCACTACCGTTTGAGCCATATCTCTAGCCCTCCCCTAGGTTTTAAATGAACCTTTTCCTGCCTGTTGCTGGGGATCAAACGAGGGCCTTGCACATACTAAGCAGGTGTTCTAACTGAACTACACCCCTGGCCCTCCCCCAGTATTTAGTATGAAAAATACCCAACATATAAAAAGGCTGAAATAATTCTACAGTGAATACCCGTGTACCTACCTCACAGCTGGACAGTGAACATTTTGCTGTTTGCTTTGTCACAGATTTATCCTTCTATCCATCGTCTATCTACTCATCAAACCTTATTTTTTGATTCATTTCAAAACAAGTTGGGATATAACATTCATTTAAGAACACGTATATGTATATATATATATGTGTGTGTGTGTGTGTGTGTGTATTATTAACTAGAGTTCAAGTATTTTTTTTGAAGTAAAATTATGAAATGCAGTGATCTTAAATATACCATTTGATTAATTCAAACAAATGCAAATAGATGTGACCTTATCCTCTTTCTAGACACGAATCATTACCATCCACCTAGAAAGTTCTCTCACACTTCTTCCCGGGCAGCTATTGCTCTGATGTTCCCCCCACATAAATTAATTTAGCCTGCTGTGGGATTTCACACAGATGGAAGACACTCTGTGGCAAGGCATCTTTATTGTTGTGGCAAGGTTTCTTTCATCTGGTGGGTTTTTGAGACTTACTAATTTGTATGTATTGCTAGTTTGTTCCCTTTTATTGCTGAATTCTGTTACATGATGTGAATAGACATCATTTAAAAAAATTTTTTTAGATGTTGATGAACCTTTATTTTATTCATTTATTCATATGCAGTGCTGAGAATTGAACCCAGTGCCTCACACATGCTAGGCAAGAGCTCTACCACTGAGACATCGTTTTGTTTGCACATTTTCTTATTGATGGACACTTGATCTACTTGATCTCATTCTAGTTTGGGACCATTATGAATAAAGCTGCTATGAACATTGTTCTATAAGTGTTTTTTTTAAGACACATGTCTTCATATCTCCTGAGTAAACACCTAGGAGTGGAATTCTGAGATCATAGGGCAGGTGTATATTTGGATTTATAGGAAACTGCCAGGCCTTTTTCTAAAGTAGTCGTCCTTATTGCACTCCCACACAGTGTGAGAGTTCTGATTGCTTCCTGTGCTTGCTAACACGAGGTGTTGTCGGTCTTCTTAATTTTAGCCATTCTGCTGGGTGTGCAGTAGTGTTCTATTGTGGTTTTAATTTGCATTTCCCTGATGACTAAGGGCACTAAGCACCTATTCATGTGCTTCATGGCCATTTGGATGTCTTCCTTTGTGAAGTGTCTATTCAAGTCCTTTGCCCATGTGAAACATTGGGTTGTTTGCCTTTTTATTATTTAGTTGTAGGAGTTCTTTATGTATTCTGGGCATAAGTCCTTTGTCAGATATGTTCGTAGACATTTGCACATTTTCTTCCAGTCTGTGGCTTGAAAGAGGTTTTATTTTTAATTTTTTAACTTTTTTGCAATGCTGGGGATCAAACTCAGGCCCTTGCAGGTGCTGGGCAGGCACTGTGCAAGCACTCCATCACCAAACTACATCCCAGCCCTGAGGAGAAGTTTCAATTTTGATGAAGCCTATCATTTTGTTTTTTCTTTTATGGTTGTTGCTTTCTGTATCCTAAGAAGTCATTGCTAGTCCTCAAGTTTCAAGGATATTCTTCCATGTTTTCTTCTAGGAGTTTGTTTAGCTTTTAACGTTTAGATCTGTGGTCCATCCTGAATTAGCTTTTGTGTGTAGTGAATGCAGCTCTGGACTATCTTTCTGTGGCCCAAGTTGATAAGACTGGTTTAACTTAAATGACTTGGGGGTGGGGGCGAAGTTAGACTATGGTTGTATTCCAGAGAGTTCTCATTGGTTGGTCGATATGTGAAGTCATGTTCTAGACCTCTAGTGGCATTTTTAAAAAAATGCATGTTTCAGTTAAGACCCCTAAACCCCTTATGTTTAGAGGTTTCCCCTTTTTTAAAGTAACTGGACAAAAAAGATTCTGTGGCCATTTCGAAAGAACAACAGAAGTTTTCAGACTTGGAACTTGGGGGCTCAGTGATGACCCTTAGCTGTAGAAAATAGTAACTAGACATGGAAAAACTGGGCTGGAGGTGTAGCTAAGTGGTAGGGCATTTGCGTAGCATGTGTGAGGCCCTGGGTTGGATCCCCAGCACTGCAAAAACCAGACCAGAACAAACCAAACCTGATGAATTAAGTTTCATCAAAATTAGAACCTCTGCTTAAGTCATAGACTAGAAGAAAACATCTACAAATATATCTGACAAAGACTTATATCCAGAATATATAAAGTACTCCTACAATTAAAAAACAAAAAGGCAAAAAAAAAAAAAAACAAAAACCCAGTTTTTTAAATGGGCAAAAGACTTGAATAGACACTTCACAAAGGAAGATATATGAATGGCCAGTAAGCCCACAAATAGGTGCTCAGTGCCCTTAGTCATCAGGGAAATGCAAATTAAAACGACAGTGGGATACTGCTGCACACACCCACCAGAATAGCTACAATAAAAAAGAGTAACAATACCAAACTATGAATAATGGGCAAATCTCGCAATATTTAAAAATATAAAATATAAGAGAACTTTTAAAGTAAATTTAAAATAAGAATTTGGTGGACCTGGGCGTGGTGGAGCACGCCTATAATCCCAGTGGCTCAGGAGCCTGAGTCAGGAGAATCGAGAGTTCAGAGCCAGCCTCAGCAACAGTGAGGCACTAAGCAGCTCAGTGAGACCCTGTCTCTAAATAAAATACCAAATAGGGCTGGGCATGGGGCTCAGTGGTCGAGTGCCCCTGAGTTCAATCCCTGGTACTGCCCCCCACCCCTACCCCCACCCCACAAAAAAAGAATTTGGTGGTGATACATAGGGTGAATTGCTAAGGAGAGTTGGGAGACAGACAGAGCCTTTGCCTGGTAGGGATGATGCTGGTGCTGTTCAAGTTGAAGAAGGAACAGTCGTTGAAACAATTGTTAGTAACCAGTAAAGGGATTCAAAGAAAGGAAAGTCAAAAGGGAGATTTTCATCCTGGTGAGTGGAGACATTATTGACAGAAGTAGGAAGTTGAAGGGAACACCTGTGGAGTTCAGTGGGGACATGATGGATTCTAATTTTGGGTGCTTTTAAGTTCCCAAGTGTCAGTCTAACCGTGACTTCCAGTAGATGGCTGGATGACTGCCTCAGGAAATACAGATTGGAGCATCTGCCACAAGTTGGTCATTTTATAATTTATTGGATTTGATTGTTTCTTTCCCCCTATTTCTTTGTCCCAGACTCTAGCAGGGTGGCACTATGTGGAGTCTAATGTAGGATGTATCAAGGGAAACAAATGTTCTTTGCAGTTTTGTAAATTCTCTGAGAATTAAAAAAATATATACATATTTTGGACCATGGGCATGGCCATCCCATAACCAGTTGCTAAGGATCTTTAATCCTTCTCAGGTTAACTTTTTACACAGTGTAAGATCCGGGGCCTACCTTGTACTTTTGCATACGGACATCCAGTTTTCTGAGAACCATTTGTTGCTATGATTGTGCTTTTCCTATGAAATGGCCTTGGCACCCAGGTTTAAATCAATTGGTCTTAGATGTCTGGGTTTGCTTCTGGGCTTTCTGTTCTATTCCACTGGTCTGTGTGTCTGTCCTTATGCTATCATTATACTTTTGAAGAAGTTTTCAGCCACACTTGAGGTATTGGGATTAGGACTTTACTTATAAATTTTAGGGGAACACAGTTCAGACCATAACATTCCCCTTTCTTCATGAAGCCAAACAGGGCGAGTCTTTTGACTTTGCTCTCCTTTTTCAAGACGATCTTGATTATTTGGGGTACCTTGAGCTTCCAGATGAGTTGTTTTTGTGGTTGTTCCTTCTATGCACTGTGCAACCCACTTCAGTGCCAGCAGCCTGTGGACACAGAGGCCAGGCAACGGTTTGGGGGCATAGTTTGCTCTAGCATGGGACACTATGAGAGGCCCCAGGGACAAGCCTACATTAATCCAACCCATGCATTCAAATGAATTTTTGAATGGATTTTTCTATTCCTCAAAAAAAAAATACTATTGATGTTTTGATCAGTGCTTGCATTCCATCTGAAGGTGGCTTTGGGTTGTGTTGACATCTTAAGAACACTAAGTCTTCAGATTCATGAACATGGCATGTCTTCACTTATTTGTCTTCTTTCATTTTTTGCTGTTTTGTAGTTTTCAGTGTATAGTTGTTCAGCTTTTTGGTTAAGTTTATTCCTAAATACTTGGTTCTTTTTGATGCTATTGCAAATTGACTTGTTTTTATTAATTTCCTTTTCAGATTGTTCATTGTTAGTGTGTTGACAGACAACTGATTTTGTGTGTTGATATTATTACCTGCAACATAGCTGAATTTTAACTCTTAACAGTATTTTGTGGATTATTTTGGATTTTCTACACATAAACCATGTCATCTGTAAACAGAGATCACTCTGTTTTCAATTTGGACACCTTTTATTTCTTGTTCTTGTTCTTTTCCAGTTGCTCTGGCAAGAATTTCCAGTACTATGTTGGATAGAGTGGCAAAAGCAGGCTTCTTTGACTTGTTCCTGAACTTAGAAGGAAAAGCTTTCAGTCTTTCACCATTGAGTCTGATGTGAGCTGGGTTTTCACCTATTGCCCTAGCATCTGGAAGAAGTTTCCTTCTATCCCTAGTTTGTTGTATGTTTTGTCATGAAAGGGTATTTTGTTAAATGGATTTTCTGCATTAATTGAGGTGGTCATATGTATTTCCCCCTCATTCTGTTGGCATGATATATTAAATTGATTAATTTTTATACATTGAACTGTTCTTGCATTCCAGGAGTAAATCTCACTTCATGACGGTGCATACTCCTTTTGATGTGCTGCTGAATTCAGTTTCTAGTACTTTGTTGAGGATTTTTGCTTATACATTTACAAGGGATATTGGTCTGTGGTTTTCTTGCAGTGTTTCTGTAAGACGCCACACCGCGCTACGAATGGGAGACACCACACGACACAGATCACCGGAGAGGTTCCGCTTTATTACAAAAGGCTGTGGGTTTATATAGGTCTAAGGAGAGGTAGCAGGGCTGAGGTAGATAACGGGTCGCCCGTTTATTGGCAAGCTCTTCCATATGTCAGTTCCAGAGCCCAAGAAGTTAATTCTTATTGGAGCTAAGGTTTCCCACCCGCAGGATTTGAACATTGGTGCCGGCGGGAACGTTTCACCCCAGTGAAAGAAAAAAAAGAGGAGAAAGAGGGTCATTAGGCGCCATGTTGGGGTTTTTCTCTGGGGTGCTGCTGCCGTTATATGTTTTCCCAACAGTTTCTATCTGCTTTTCATATTGGGATGATGCTGACCACACAGAATGAGTTAGGAAGTGTTCTGTATTAGTTGTAAGGGAGTATCTTGGACTGGCAAGTTTAAGCAACAGAAATTAATCTCCTCAAAATTCTTAAAGTCTTGGAGTCCAAGATAAGGATTGTTATTTTTCAGTTTTTGGCGGACACAACATCTTTGTTTGTATGTGGTGCTGAGGATCGAACCCGAGCCACACACATGCCAGGTGGCGTGCTACCGCTTGAGCCACATCCCCAGCCCTGAACATAATATCTTGATTTCATTTTTATGTGGTGCTGAGGTTTGAACTCAGTGCCTCACATGTGCTAGGTGCCCACTCTACCACTGAGCCCCAGCCCCAGCTCCCCTTTGCTACCTTTTTAAAGGTCTTGTCTGCAAATATAGTCAAATTCAAGGTATTGGGATTGGGACTTCTCGTACAAATTTCAGGGGAACACAGTTCAGTCCATAGCATATTCTCTCTTCTTCAGCTTTATTCCAAGTGTTTTAGAAGGGTTGGCCTTAATTCTTCTTGTATATTTTGTAGAAGTCACCAGTGAAGTCATCTGATCCTGATCTTTTTTTGAGGGGAGGTTTTGATTATTGATTCAATGTCCTTACTATAGGTAGAGGAGGATTCCAGTTTTCTCTTCCTGAGCCAGTTTTGGTGGGTTGTGTTCTATTCGTATTCTAGGAATATGTCCATTTCATTCAGTTTGTTGGCATACAGTTGTTCACAGAATTCTCTTATAATCATTTTTATTTCTGTAAAATTGGTACAATGCCTTAATTTTATATCTGATTTTAGTAATTTAAATTCTTTCTCTTTTTTTCTTAATCAGTCCAGGTAAAAGCAGTTTTTTTTTTTTAATTAATCTTTGCAAAAACACCCTGCAATTTCTGGTGTAATAGACTTTACTTTTGTTGATTTTCTATCCTCTTATTTATCTCTACTTTAATACATATTATTTCCTTCTGCTAACTTTGGGTTTAATTTGATCTTTTTCCCCCTAGTTCTTTAATGTGTGCGCTTAGGTCGTGCATGTGAAATTTTTCTTTTTCTAATCATACACACCTGCAGCTCTGCAGGCCTCTTAGTATTGCTTTTGCTGCATCCTGTAAGTTTTGTTTTGTTCTTTTCATTTTCATTTATCTCAGAGTATTTTGTAGTGAAATTTTGAATTCTTTTGGGTTTATAGTTTTAAATTTGTACTTTTTTGGCCTTGGATTTGCCTAAAAAAAAGTTCTTGTATCATCTCATGTTTGTACATATCTAGGTTATGTTTTAACAAAAAAGTACTTAACCAACCCTGGTGGTGTAGACAGAACCCCCTTCTAAGTGAACTATGTACATTATTCAAAAATTTCCCAAGAAATCTAAAGTACATATAATGAGAGAGAAAAGACTATCAATGAATAATTTTAACGGGTCTAGGTACACTCTTCTGTGTGGTCCTTAAGAGAATCCATCAAGATCAGTGTCAAGGAGAGGCTGCAGCCAGACTGAGTCTGCATAAAGATCCTTCCAGTTGTGATTCAGTGAATTGCTTTTCTTTCATTGGTGCCCCCACCCCTGCCCCAAAGCCATTTCTCCTTTGGCACCTTCATAGCCCTCCCTCCAGTCAGTTTCTGGTACCATCTAAACACCGCAGGAAAACATTTAGTAAATTTGTAAATAGGAAGGCACTGGTTGGGGGTTGGGGGTGGCAGCAGTAGACAGGACAGGACATTGTCCATCATTCCAGACACCTTCCAGGTCCTGCAGATTTGCTGTGCTTTCTGAGCACGTTCACTCTGCCGTGAGGGGACCTTTGGGCTTGTAGCTCTTGACTAGTCACTTTTTACCTATTAAGGGGATTTCTTTGAGTGATCCAGAAAACAGCTTCTTTAAGAACTCTGTCCTGTTGGTGGCGCGAGCTGACACAGCTGCCTGTTTCCCACTGCAGGTTTTCAAGAACCCTCACGAGGTTGTGACAGTGCTGCTGATCCAGACCCTGGGGGCCTTGGTGCCCTCCCTGCCTATGTGCCTCAGCGCTGGCGTGGAGAGGGCGGGACCCGAGCTGGAGCTCACCAAACTGCTGGAGTTCTACGACACCACCGCCCACTTTGCCAAGGGGTTGGAGGTGGCACTGCTCCCCCACCTACGTAGGCATTCCTTCCTCCCTTCTCCGACTTGTCTTTACTTGCTGTTTTGCAGCTTCTGGGGCCTGGGTTTGTTTCTTTTTCAGGGGACTGTGCAGAAAGGGGAGGATTCCAACACAAATGGAAGGCTGTCCATGGAAACTGCCCTTAGGGAAGTGGCTGTAATATACTTGTCTAGTATCCCGGGTATTGTCTAGTGCTTTCTCGGCTCTGGGGACTGAGGGACCTTCTGCTGTGGCTTAGCATGTGAAAGAGGCAGGAAGACGCAGGTGGCAGGAGCTGGCAACAGGCTTCCTGGGAGGATAGTGTTCTCTTCATTTCGAGTCACGAAACCTTAGTTCAACCTCTAAAGTAAGTTTGAGGGGACACTTAGGTTGTAGGGGCTTCTGAAGGGGAAACAGCAGGTTTGTCGTGACAGCGGAGCTGTGTTAGGACTACGGGTAGCTGTGTGGAAAAGGGCTCTCCTGGTGGCTGAGAGAAAAGCACTCACTCCTCATTCCCTTTGGGGGGGTGATGCATGGGATGGTGCGTTTTCCCAGCTGTTTTCCGTCTGTGTTAAAACCATCGTAAATTTTTAGATATCATAGACCTCGTGACACATGCTGCTGTCAAATCAGGAAGTTGCTTGAGGAAGGCCTTGTTCTGCCATGTGGCTGCTGTGTGTCACTCACTGCGTTTATTTAATAGTTATTCTCTTTAATGACATTTGTGCTTAATTGCCTGGACATTCCAGGGAGTGTGTTTGTTGTTCAGGTTCCTGATGAGTCACAGGTGTTTTTGGCACACTCGCCTTAGGTGTGGGAGAGGCACGGTGGATGTGGGTGGCTTCCAGAGGACCACGCTGCCCTGGCAGGTGGCTACAGAGTGTGCAGGCCGTGGATCCTGCTGGAGCAGAGTGGGACGAAGGCAGGGCAGGGGACAGGTTGCATTCCGCCCACAGCCATGGACTTTCCAAGCGAGGAGAACCACCCTCTGCAGAGTCAGATAGAGGAGTGCTTTGTCATCGGCCATGGGAGTGCAGATTTCTGACAGTGGCTGTGGAAGGTTTCAAAATAATGTTTTGTTTTACTTTTAATTGAAAAATACTTTGGAAACACAAAAAATAAAAGAGATGCTAAAAGTGACCCATAGCTTCATCACTCGGAGTCACTGACAGCATTGCATTTCTTCCCAGTAATTCAAATGTAAATGCAGGTTGTTTTAAGCATTAATAAAAATATTTAGCTTGTGCTATGTATTTTTATGGTGCTGGGCATTGAACTCAGGGCCTTGTACATGTGAGGCAAGCACTCTACCAACTGCCCCAGCCCAAGACCTGTTTTTTTTTTTTTTTTAAATTTTTTTATACATTTATTTTATTTGTTGATTTTTATGTGGTGCTGAGGATCGAACCCAGGGCCTCGCACGTGCTAGGCGAGCGCTCTACTGCTGAGCCACTACCCCAGCCCCAAGACCTGTTTTTTTTAATCTATATTTTTTTAGTTGTGGATGGACACAATACCTTTATTATACACACACACACACACACACACACACACACACACATATTTTTAAATTTTTAAAAAATTATATATTTAATTATAAACAATTATATTTAATTGTTTTTTAAATTAATCTTTTTTTGTACAGGGGATTGGACCCATCTGTACTTTACCACTGAACTATATCCCCAACCCTTTTTAAATGTTTTCTTCTGAGGCAGGGTCTCACTAAGTTGTTGAAGCTGGCCTTGAACTTATGATCCTCCTGTCTCAACCCCCCGAGTTACTGGGATCACAGGCGTGTACCACCGCACCTGGCGGTGGCTTATAATTTTTTAGCCACTATTATAAGTACAACTGTTATGAACTGTATTACCCATTAATGTTTAAACCTAATTCTGATTGGTCCTTAGGATAAATTTTAAATTGTAGTCATGAAGAAGTGGAAAAATTGAAAGATGTTTTTCCTACTTTGCTCATTAGAAAGTTTCTGCCAATTTTTGTATAATAGTGAATAAAGGCACCAGGTTGTTCCTGCCTCTTCCATCGTTGTCAGATTCTTATACAGTTAATAATATATCATTTTAATTTACTTCAGCATTAGCAAGTTTGAAAATTATATTATAAAAATGATCTCTTTTTCTTTTTTGGTTGCTTATTTGCCTGTTCTGCTTGGAGTTTTAATCTATTTCTTGTTAATATCTTAGAGTAATTTATTTAAAATAGTGTTATTAAATATGTTTGTAAAAAGCAACAAAAATATATGTTACATAGTCTCCTATATTCCTATTTGCTAGAAGTAACCATGTTTAAAATTTTGACATACTCCTAAAAGATTCTTATGTAGTGGACTTTTTCCTGTTGTTTATCAAATATATTTCTGATATATTTTCTAACTTTTATTTTACCTTTAACATGTTTCTGTTATTTTACTAACAAATACCCATACATGATATAATTTAAAATATAAAAGATTATGGAAAAGAAAGCAAATTTTTAAAATGTAACTTAAGTTGATTTTATAGTTAACAAGCAATGTGTATTTATTATAGATAAATCCTGAAAATACAAGGAAGGGGAAAAAAATCATCCTCAACCTGCCTTCTAAAACAGCATTTTGGGATTATGTATATGTGCAGATTTTGTGTATGAGTATCCATATGTTTATATTCTTAAATTTGGTTTCAGTAGAATATTATCACACCCAAGAACTTAATTTTGATTTCATATTGTCAGCTAACGTGCAGTGGGTGCTCGGGTTTCCCCAGTTCCACAGGTGTCTGTCTGCATAGCGGCTTCCCCACCTCTGCCTCGCACTGACCTCTGGTTCACGAACATACATTGCCTCGATTGTCCTGTTTCTGTAGATTAAAATCTCTTTTAATCTACAACAGTCATTTCATTTTTCTTTTGTTTTTCATGACATGGACGTTTTTGAAGAAGAAAAAGTCGTTTTCTTATGGAATGCCCCACATTCCAGGCTTTTATTAGTAGATTTATCTCAAACATTTTTAGCAAAACTGTTGCATTGATGCTGATGTGACTTCCCATTGCATCACCTCGGGAAACACATAATATCGAATTGCCGGTGACAGGTTAGATTAATCACACTGTAAATGTATCCTCCAGATCTCCCCATTGTCGTTACCTTTTCCTCTTTGTAATTATTAGGTAATTTGTGGGGTGATACTGTGAGCTCATAGGAATATGCCATTCCCCAAGAAACAATTGCCCAGTGATATCAGCACCCATCGATGAGCCTTGCCTTAATGAATTCTTACAGTGCTGATTGTAAAATAGTGATTTCGTAATTATATCATTCATTCTACAATTATCTGCTGGCATTCTCTTATGAAGAAGAATTTCCCTTTCTGACTCTTTTTTTAAAAATATTTATTATTTAAGTTTTTTTAGGTGGACACAATGTCTTTATTTTACATTTATGTGGTGCTGAGGATCGAACCCAGTGCCTCATGCATGCTAGGAAAGCACTCTACCACTGAGCCACACCCAGCCCCCCTTTCTGCCTCTTTGATGTCACTATAAATTCATGGATTTTAAAAAATATTTTATTATTTTTTTAATACTTACAAAGAAGCCCACTTGATGGACAAAAATTCATGGATTTTAAAAAATCCAGTGTGTTATGATTTGTTACCTTTTTTTTTTTTTTTTTTTTTTTGCAATACTGGGTATTGAACCCAGGGCCTTGTGCATTTGAGGCAAGCACTTTTCCACCTGAGCTATATCCCCAGCCCCCTCATTGTTACCAATCATTTTGATGTCCAAATTATTTCATTTTTGTACTGTGGGTCCCCATTCAGCTGACTCTCATACCTTTTTGGCATGTCTCTAATCAGTCTTTGAATGCTTCCTTGCTTTTTGGCACAGACTATTCCAGAAGCACCTGTGCTTTCCTTTACCCCTCACCTGGAGTCAGCTGTTTTTCCAGGGAGACTAGTTTCTTCTGTTGAAAATTGGTATTTAGAAATGAGAGTCTGAACACCATGGCTGTTCATTGTTGCTGAGGTATCATTACTTCTAGGCTCTTTTGGTGGACAGAGCTAGGAAATACATATTTTTTAAAAATTGGCAATTTATACTGATATTTCCCAGTCAGATTTAATGCTATAAAATTTTTACTTTTTGCTTTTTCAAGCCCACTTACATCTCCCATTTCCTGCAGTGAGAATCCTGGTTCCCAATCAGGATACACACATACACAAATGTATATGTAATTATTTTTCATGACCACATTCTGGATAGGTCAACATATTTTTAACTTACTCATTCAAACACCAGAGGACTGTACTGAAGTTTAGAAGCTGAGGATGCAAAGATGAACAAAAGCAGACACCGTCCCTAGAGTATGCAGTGGGAGAGAATCAGGTCGTCACACTTGACGGATGTATGATTACAAAGTGAGATGAGCACTATCAAGAAAACAGGTGGTCCTAAGCATTTATAAACAAAGAAAGATAATTGAGTCCAACAGAATCAAGCTGGTTGAGTATTGAAGGAATTAGCTGATGAAAAGAGGTAGGGAAGCAGAGGGTCCTTCCACACAGGAGGCTCAGCTTGGGACCAGAAGTTCCTATGAGGCTGGAAGCCAGGGGAAGAGTGAAGGAGGAGGTGGCTATAGAATTAATATTAAAGATGTGGCATGTGGCACATTTTATCTACTCAACAAAAGCCTTTTAAGATTGTTGGCATCAGTTCCCTCATTTTGTCATTGAGGGAAAAGGGCATCTGAATGCATAACCAGGGCCTTCACTCCTAATTGCCACCATCTTCCACTTCCTGAGGTCAGGCTTTGCAGCTGAAGAGCAGTAGAGATCTTTGGGAAGAGGCGAGTGGGGCAGAGATGTGGCCAGGCTTCTGTTGGGGAGTGTTCTGCCTTCGGTGTGGAGGACAGGTGGAGGGGAGCAGAGATTGTGAGGAGTCAGTCAGCAGGCTGCTGCACTTCCTCATCGTCTTCAGATGGCTTCCACAGCCCTGTCCTGGCAGAGTGTTCGTGCTTGTGCACTGTGTTCCTGCACTATTGTTTGCTTCTTGGGTGTAATCCTTAGAAGTTGAATTGCTGCACTGTAGAATAAGCACATGTACATTTTGGATACAAACATGTTTTAAATTTGTATGTAACTGAACTTGGGCTCTCCTGTTTCCCTAAAGTCCAAGGACACTCGGAAGAGTAAGATGGACTTCCTTCAGAACCTTTCTCTGTAGCAGAACCTAACCCTGAGTCTTCACTGAAGGGATCCTCAACTACCAAGGGTTGTAGGATTAAGGGGATGGGTGTCTTAGTTGTACTTTCAATTGAACTTTCAGCACACAATGCACAAAACCCAAATGTATCCAAATATTTACTGAAATGAGATTGAAGAAGCTACCTGGAATGATCAAAGCAGATTAACCAAAAAAGTAGACACCCCTGAAGATAAAACAAGAATAGTTCCAGTAGTGTACCTCTCTCCCGTTGCTCTGTAGCAATTAATTCAGATCCTTTGTTCATTATTGTTTTTAATTTCCGATTCCCTAAAGAGGAGCACAACCTGGTGAAAGTCGTGGAGCTGGTGGATGCCGTGTACGGACCCTATAGACCCTACCAGCTGAAGTACGGCGAGATGGAGGAGAGCAACCTCCTCATCCAGATCAGCGCTGTGCCCTTGGTAACGTGGCAGTGCCACCACTGGCCATTTGGGAAGCATTCTGTGCACCGATCTTTCGGCCAAGTCTGGCAGAGGGTTGGGGGTGAGGTCAAGTATACAAAGAATGAGCTGAGCGGGGAGATGGCTTTCAATCCTTACGGGCTCTTGCCATCCAAGTGTAAAATGAGGCCGCAAATATGCTACCAGTGTTCCATTTCAAATCCTTCATAGAGATCTAGTAAAATGAGAGGCCTAAGTTCTTTGGAAAGCTTATTCTGATTTAGTAACTTTTTTTTTAATAGTTGTAAATGGACACAATACCTTTATTTTATGTATTTTTATGTGGTGCTGAGGATCGAACCCAGTGCCTCACATGTGCTAGGCAAGTGCTCTACCACTGAGCTGAGACCCCAGCCCCCTAGTAACTTATTTTTAAGGGGGACTTCTGTTTATGGAAGATGATGTGGATGGCACAGGAGCTTAACATCCATGGACAGTGCTTTCAGGGGACTGTGTGGGCAGGAGGGAGGGGATCGAGCGCCTCTCCTTTTAAAGATTATTTTGTTTTCATGTCACTTGAGGTTGTCCAGCATGAAGTGTATTGACATTTAGGAACTGATCTTACAGAAGTTAAAATCTGCTGCCTCTTGCTATTCCCCATTTTACCTAGAAAGTTCCTTCTGCTTCAGTTACTTTCATGCTTTTGAGGGAAACATTTTCCTTCTGCTACCTTTTTATTTAGAGTGACTGGTATGGAGAATTAGAGTCCTAGCTTGAGAGCCAGAGGAGGAAGTACTATCTTAATAATCACAGGAAAAGGGGAGAGATGTAAAATGTAGGGACAGCCTAGACATTTGGTCATGCTTTTCTGCCGTGAGTTATTTCTGTGGGATCACTGGCCACATCAACTGTCCTTCTCCATGGGGCTCGGGCTCTAGAAGAGCTGTCCTGGTTGACAGTATTTCCGATAACCTCAAGTGATTTTTCCAGAGAGGAGAGGGCTGGGTGAGCTGCCTGCTTCGTGTTATCTGTCATGGTATTCTTGAGTCTCATGAGGCTCTTCCTTGTCCACCTCTGACCAGGAGCACGGGGAAGTGATGGACTGTGTGCAAGAGCTGAGCCATTCCGTGAACAAGCTCTTCAGTCTGGCATCTGCAGCTGTTGACAGATGTGCCAGGTTTACCAATGGCTTGGGGACCTGCGGCCTGCTGACAGCCCTGAAATCCCTCTTTGCCAAGTAAGGTTGGGGAAGCTAAAACAGGGTAGGCCATGTTGGAAGGCACTGTCTGTCCCAATTAAAAATGCATGTGTTCTTTATCCCTGTTGTGAACACTGGAGAAACACTTGTACCTGGGCCCAAGAGGATGTTCTTAAGGATGTTCATTGAAGCATCATTAGTAAAGGCGAAACATTTGAAGAAACCTAAATGACCATCCATTAGGCAGTGGCTAGATAAGATGCAGTATATTCGCGAGGTAACCCTGTGTGGCAAAGTATGAATTAAACCTACACATATCAACATGGACAGGTCTCAAAACAGTATTCAGTGAAAAAAAGCAAGTTGCAGAATCATGTAGAAAGTTAATATATTATGCAAAAAGAACACAAATGTAGGGTCCATTTTCTAGAGCAAGATTGCAGTTTTTCTAAGAAGCAGATAGTGAATATTTCAGTCTTTTGGGGTCTTACAGTCTCTGCTGTAATAGAGACCTTTGCAGCATAGTCCTTTTTGGAGGCACTGGGGATTGAACTCAGGACCTTGCATATGCTGGGCAAGTGCTCTACCACTGAGCCACATCCCCAGCCCTGCAGAGTCTTAAATAATGCAGAAAAAATGGATGTGGTTTTGTTCCAATCAAACTTTACTTACAAAAAACCAGGAGTGCTGTCCTAGTTCCTTTTTTTTTTTTTTTTTGGTGATTGTAGATGGACAGAATGCCTTTATTTTATTTGATTATTTTTATGGGGTGCCTCATGCATGCTAGGCTAGCGCTCTACCACTGAGCCCCAGCCCCAGCCCCCTTGGTCCTTTTTTTTTTAATACTTTAAAAATGTATCTCATATTCCTATCAAATAGTAGTGGACAGACTACAGCTCATGAATCAAATCTGCTCTGCCATCTGTTTTTATAAATAAAGTTTTATTGGAACACATCCATGCCATTCACTTGCCTAGGACATTTGGCTCCTTCCCACTGTGAAGGCAGAGCTGAGTAGCTGGGACAGAGACCTTGTGACTCAAAAGTCCAAAAGTATTTCCTGTCTGGGAGCTGGTGATGTAGCCCAGTGGTAGAGGCATGCCTAGCATGTGCAAGGTCCAGGATTCAATCCCCAGCGTAGAGAAAACAACAACAACAAATTTACCATCTGGATCTTAATAGAAAAAGTTTGCTGAACTTTTACCCCATGTTAGGCAAGACACGCCAAACAGTGGTTATCTCTGGGGAAACCGAGACTGTAGTCATAGAAGATTTAGTTTTTTTAGTTATTTTTTATTTTTTAAAATCAATGAGCACAAACATATTCCAATATAATTAAAAATATAAAATAAGCAACATAAGCATCATGCTGAGTGACAGAAGCCAATCACAAAAGTCCATATTATGTCCTTCCATCTATATGAAATTCCCCGGGGTAGTCAAGTCTGTAAATAAGATTTTAAAAAGGTAGATTTGTGGTTTCTTGAGGCCAGGGGAACTGAGAGAAGACAGCAGATGGTTGCTAAATGGTGTGGGTTTCTTTTTGGGCTGAGGAAAATGGTTTAAAGTGTGGCCGCGGTTTTACAACTTTGGGAATACACTAAAAACTTGTTGGATTGTGTTCTTTAAAATGGGTGAGTTCTGTGGTGTGTGAGTTATATCACAGTAAAGCTGTTACTGAAGGGTCTGTGGGTATGGCTCAGTGGTAGACTGTTTGCTTTGCATGTACAAAGCTCAGTGTGCATGCCTAAGCGCGCGCGCGCGTGCGCACACACACACACACACACACACACACGCGCGCGCTATTTCCCAAAGGAGAGGAAAATAAAGGGAAAGTTAAATTACATTTTGTCAGAAAGAAGAAAAAGAAAGCGGTATAAGGCTGGATCCTCTGACCTGTTTAATTGAGGTGCAAGGGTCCTCAGGAAGTTACGGGCTCCAGTCTTAGTTTATACACAAGTACGTTCTTATGCTCTCCGAGGGACCTTCCCTCGCAGCGTGTTCCACAAGGAAGTTGCCCTGAGTCTCAGAACTCCCCGAATTGAACTGAAGCAGTTTTGATGGGGGAGTTTTGAAAGCTCTTGTCATTCCAGAAATACCAAGCTCACCCCCCGGGAGATCTAAGGGCTGTTGAGCCAGAGCGCTTGGTCACTGCCATGAGCTGTCACCACCTTCACAGGGCAGCTCCAAGTGTTGGCATTAAGGCTGGAACTGTGCCCAGATGAGCCCAGATGTGTTCCCAGAAAAAGAGAAGCAGCAGCAACAGCAGCAAATTTAATCAAAGTTTTAACTCTTTCGTGTCACTATCAGGATTTTGTGAATGGAAAGATTTTTTAAAATTTTTTTAGTTGCCAATGGATTTTTCACTTTATTTGTTTATTCATATGTGGTCCTGAGGATCGAACCCAGGGCCTCACACTTGCTAGGCAAGTGCTCTACCACTGAGCCACAACCCCAGTCCTGGAAAGATTTTTTTAAAAAATATTTTTAGTTGTAGATGGACACAAGACCTTTATTGAGTTCCTTTAGCTTTTTATGTGGTGTTGGGGATTGAATCCATTGCCTCATTCATGCTAGGCAAATGCTCTACCACTGAGCCACAACCCTAGCCCTGAAAGATTTTTTTAATTTTGATCTAAGAATTTTATTATGAAATAGCAGAAATGATGCTTTTAGAAATAATTCCCCCTAAAATATGAAAAGACATAAAAATGTGAAAGTCTTCTCCTTTCCTAATCACTTTTTAGACCTCATGAGTAACTAGGTTTTGAACATTTTGCTTTTAGTTTTCTGATTCTTCCCTATAAACTTTAAGGAAAAAAAATTTAACAAACTTTAAATGTTGTCTCCACATGAAAGGTGAGGCCTTGAGATTTCTTAAGGCTGTTGCTCTAACTCCTGCTTCTCTGAGCTTTTGCTTCTTACAATTTTGCTTTTAGTTCTTCTGTTCATTATTTGTTTACTTTGTTTTTAAAAATAATTTCCATATTAAAAATTCAAACTGTATGGTGAAATCAGGTCATCTCCTCTAGGAGGGAAGATTTACTAAAATAGCTAAAGTTTATACAACTAGGAAATCCAGGTTGAAGCTAACTCGAGCAGGGTTCAGATGGGACGTGGTTCACTGGTGAGGCGGGCTTGGGAGGGTGTTAGGGGCGCAGGGGGAGGGAGGAGCAGGCGGGCCTGGCTTGAACTAGAGGGAAACTGTAGAATACAGCAGGCGATGTCCTGGCCACAGAATGAGGGACTTGGCAGCTGTGGTGGGTGGGAGGGCCCTGGAATGGGACCAGCCTGGGCTCAGGTCCTGGCACTTACTAGTTAGGATCTTGAGCATGTCACCAGTCTTTTCTGAGTCTTAATATCTTCCTTCTGAGTAAATTGATGATAATAATACCTTCTTTCCATGGTGGTTTTGATATTAAGCAAAGCTTGTAATTAAAATCCCGAACAGAGCAACTCTGTGTGTAGACATTTGGAAATGTGCATAGTGAGAGAGAGTTGGAGAGTTTGAAGACAAAAATAATGTGGTAAAGGCTACCCTTTCATCTGAGATTTCATGATAAACCCATTTTGAGTTCTAGATGGAAGGACAATGAGATATCCTGTCTGCTCACCTTCCCCCGGGACACTGTTAGGAACTTCTGCAGAGCTTGGGGACTGTGCATGGCATATTCTCCTAATGCATGCTTGTCATAGTTGCAGGGTGTGACACAGTTGTTTACCCTCCCACAGCTGAAGCTGGTGTTCCTGGGCATTGCCCTGCTAACTTGCCCTTGAGGCCCAGGCCCCGCCCCCTGACAACTAATTCCCTCAGGGAGCTGTCCCCTCTCTTGATGGGAAGGGAAGGTGCCATCCCTGGAACACAAGTTTTGTAGCTTTCTGCTTTAAAGCCCGAAGCCTGTGTGGAGGGAGAGCAGTGTGGCTTGCATGTGGGGTCGTGGTCTGAGGTCCTTCCTTCCATTGGCACCTTGAAAGGCCTTTCTCTCCACTGCACACACGTACTCTTCAGGCCCTGGGCTTCATGTTCTACCTCCCTCACTCAGAGCTTTTGATTTAGAGGGCAGAGAGGGAAAGCTGCTTGCGATGTACCCAAAGTCACAAGTTTTTTGGTTTCCAAAGGCCAGAACCCTCACTTTATCCTTGCCACCACCAAACCCGCCCAAGGACATGAACTGATGTGTTAATGTTCCAAGAAATTTAAATCCTTAGAAACACCACCCATTCCGCATCAACAGTCATTTTATTCTTTCCAGAGAATGTATATTATGTCATTTATTTAATTTTATCACCACAACAACTGTGTGAGGTGATACAGAAGACATCATTAAATCCACTTTAAGGATGAGGAAACTGAGGCCCAATGACCCAGAGGCGCTTGTCCAACAGTGCCATGCAAGTCTGTCATTCATTCAGGAACTATTTCCAGTGTCTCCTTTATGCTCTGCCCAGTGCTAGTTCCTCAGGACCCATCATGAGTTACAGAGGCATAGTCCCTGATCTCACAGACCTCACAGGCCCCCATAGCAACACGCACTGAGCAAACACACACTAACTGAGTTGTTTGATTATAGTGTGGAGGGTGCAAGGAAAGAAGCGTGTTCACTCAGTGAGAGCAGGCTGCGGTCCATGAGGGAGGGTCTTCCGGCTTTGAGCTCACGTGTACCATCCTGTGCTGATGAAGCCGGGCCCTTGCCTGCTGTGGAGGTGTGGTCGTCTGCCGTGGCCTTGGGTCTAAATCCAGGGGATTCGCTTGCAAAAGTACCTTGAATGTCTGCAGCTGCCCCGCAGTGTCCTGCGTCACATTTGGTTATTATAGTAGACACATGGCTTTCAAAATAGTTCTTCAAATCTGCTTCCAAAGACATGCATCTGTTAGAATGAGGGGAATTTACCAGCATCGTCTCTTGCCTGATTGTCATTGGAGTTGACTTAGTGGCTGTCGCCTTCCTCTTCATCTTGAGCATCTCTCAAGGCTGCCCTGCCAGGTGGTTAGGATGGTCTTGCCACAATGGGAAGGCATTTTTGTGGTCAGAGGTTTGTTGGTGATCTCCTCCCATGTGGGAGCCACTCGCAGACATTCTCAAGGTAATCAGCAATTTGTCCAAAGCTGTGGAATTGCAGGCGTCTTTGGAGTGGCGGAGTTTATTCACATACCTGTCATTTTTCCGCTTCCCTCGAGGTATGTGTCTGATTTCACCAGTGCTCTCCAGTCGATACGAAAGAAGTGCAAACTGGACGAAATTCCTCCCAACTCCCTTTTTCAAGAAGACTGGACAGCTTTTCAGAACTCCATCAGGTAACGTGGGGGTTGCAGTTTAAGCATGGGCCTAATTGTACAATAAATGTGTTTATCAGGTGGTTTTTTTTTTAATCTCACTGCCTCTTTTATTTATTTATTTTTCTAAGATTACCAGGGATTGAACCCAGGAGTGCTCTACATCCCCAACCCTTTTAATTTTATTTGGAGATAGGGTCTTGCTAAGTTGCCCAGGTGACCTCCTGCCTTGGTCTCCTGAGTAGCTGGGATTACAGATGGGCGCCACCACACTCAGCTTTTCAACTGCCTTTTTAAAAAAGCTAGTATTCTGGATTCCAAAAACAAGTCAATAAACAAAAAACAAACCAAACCAACCAACAGCAGCAACAAAACACCAAAAGGACTCCTCCGCTCATAAATTAAAGTTCTTAGGAAAGCTTTGTCTTCCCTTTTTTGAGGGGCCCTCCACCACTGAGCTACACCCCAGCCCTTTTCATCTGTTATTTTGAGAAGGGGGTTAACTAGTTGCCCAGGCTGACTTGGGAGTGACAGTCCTCCTTCCTCAGCCTTCTGAGTCCCTGGGGTTACAGGAGGAGTGTGCCACTGTGCCCAGCTTCATCTTCTTTAATGACTTAATTTTTTATGTTTGTTGTGAGGTTTTTTCTTCTAGCCTGCAGCTTTTTCAGCCATGAAATGATTTGTTGCTTATATTTTAGAGGATGAACAGCGGTCCTGCCTCTGGATCTGAGAACCACACATTCTGTGGTATGACAACACCGTGTGTCCTGGAAAGGGTCACACAACCACACATTCTGTGGTATGACAATACCGTGTGTCCTAGAAAGGGTCACACACAAGTTTTGTGAGAGGCACTCAGGTGACCCTCTAAAGCCATTGTCAGTGGCCAGATCCTGGGGAAGTCCTGTGACCTGTGGGCCACTGAGTAGGTGCCCTGTTGCTCCAAGCCTGTAGGTAGGTGGGAGTACAATCAGGAGTGGCCTGAGAAGGTCTGGCCCTGGACATGTCCAGCTGGAGGGTACAGACGGTGGCCCATGGCCAGATTTGCCCTATAGACGTGTTTTTTGATCATAGCATTTAAATTGGATTAGTCACCAACACTGACAAATCGAATTTAACATCGCCCAAATTTCTAATGTTGCCTACAAAATTGGATGCTCTGGTGTTATCATGCCTGCATTGTCACAATGTGGCACTGCGGTGGCAGCCGAGGTCCCTGTGAGACTGGCATGTGTTCTCTGTAGTGTCGAGGTTCTCTGCTCCCAAGTGGCCTAACAGCTGTTCTGTTGGCTGAGATAAAAAGAAATCTCATGGATGCAAGTTCTAAAGGGACTAGCCATTCTTCATCTGGCCCACGTCACCCACTTACATTTCTTGCCTGGTCCCTGGCCCAAATACTGGTGACACATGTAGTATGCAATGCAGTGACCCATGCCAGAGCACAGCCAGGCCCACTGAAGGCTGTCCAGAGTGACCCGGGACCACCCAGGACCGTGTTGGATCACCACCTCGTGAACTCTGTTTTGGACTTTTAATTTTTAATGACATGTGATGTTCTAGAGGTTAACTGAGTCCCCTGTCATCTGTAGTGGCGTAGCACACAGGGACATATTCTGCACAGGTTTTTTCTGTGCACCTGAGGCTAGTGGAATATTTTACTTTCTCATAAACCTTTCTTATGATGGAATGCCCAGATACCCTGGTGACGACAGGCGCTTTTAGAGAAAGTTAAAAGTTAACTAAAGATATTTTTAATCCTTGGATTTGTCCTGACCTTATGAGTTTGCTGTTGAAGGGCTCTAGCTGGGGTTTAAGGTCTGGCGTAAAATTACTTGGAAATTAAAATATCATGAAATACAGACGTGATGGTCACTAGGCTTATTTCTGAGAAGCAAATGGATTAATCTTCATCTGCCTTCACGGGCTCAGAGGCAGAGAGAGACTTCTAGTGTCAAAACAGTTCTATGCCTTATAAATAGTAGGCATCTAACACATTGTAAGTAATATATATGGATTTTAAAATTATACAGAAATTTCCAACCCATTTTCTCAAAGATAAAGCCCAATGTTTTTGGAATGTAAAGTCACTTGGATAGAATTGTGGTTCATACTAGTAACATGGAAGGTATTGGAAGGGACCACCATTTACCTTTATATTAATTACTAATTGGTGAAATGGCTCAGGTGGTCCAGCAGAGGGTTCATGACTTCACCAGAACACAGCTCCACCAAAAGGAGTGAATAGTTAGAATTTTTATGAATGAGACAATGTTTGTCCGGTAAATGTTGGCATTCCAGGTACTTGAACTTGAAGTGCTTTTTGTTTTGTTTAGGATAATAGCCACCTGTGGAGAGCTCCTGCGGCAGTGTGGGGACTTCGAGCAGCAGCTGGCCAACAGGTAGCAGTGGGGTGTCCTGTCGTCCAGGCCCTGGGGTTCTTGGTTGGAGGAACTTGATCCAGTACAGTACAGCAAGGGCAGCATATGGTCAAATCTGAAAGCTCATGAATTGTCTGAACCTAGATACAAGGTGTCATTATTGTCATCATTAAACATTTATTGAGTACCTATAAAGGGCAAGGCTGTTCTACTGGCACCAGTCATGTGATTTTGGTTAGCTGTGGAGGTCTCAGCCTAAAGGAGGAAACAGTACATGTTGTTTCCAAATCGTGTATGGGCTGGGCGCTCACTGATGTTTGTCAAGCCAGTTATTGGGCTCCAGTGTTCCAGTGGTGGGGAAGGGCCCGGGCCATCTCACAGAGCAGGGAACCAGACAGCCTTCCCCAGCCTGCAGTAAAAACCTGTGCAGCAGGTGTGTGTGCAAGGAGAATTTGGTCCCCTATCCCCCTCTTCTGTGATGCTGCTAGGGCTTTTACATCACTCTGAGATGGCCCCGTTGGCCCATTTTTTTCCGTCCAAAGGGTGCCAACTTCCCATATTTCCATCTTTCTTTCAGTGGTTAGAGTGCTTGCCTAGCACACACGCACACACTCTGGCTACAACCCCAGATGACCCCCTGCCCCCTTTTTAAAAACATTTTAAGTCAGTGTCTCACTAAGTTTCCCAGGTTGGCTTGAACTTGTGATCCTCCTGTCTCAGCTGGGCCTACACCTGTGTCCCCTTCCCCCTTTATAACACTTCCTGAGCTTCACTAGGAATCCCTGGTGAAGATGAATCCCCCCAGTGGCTGAGGAGGTGTGCACTTACTACTCTAACCTCATGTTTATAGGCAAAGGGACACTGAGGCATAGACTTTGCTATAGGTAATAACTTTCTAAGTTAAAAAAAAATTGTAGAAATAGCTTTGTACGAGAGGCACTGACTTGAGCCTTGATGTCGCCTGAGTCACCAGAGCTTGTGAGCGTCCCGCGTGTCACCTTGTGCTGGCATTTCTCTGAGTATATCTATCAGACATCTTTTCTCATCAGGACATGCAGGCTTTCCTCGATCTTTACCATCCAAAGGCTAAGGCGGTCCCGTTAGGAAGGTGAGAGGGAGGAGAGGGTGAGGGTGAACCTCTCCAGCTGCGTTTTGCGTCCCTGAGAGGCGAGAGCCTGGCTCCACCTTGGCTAAAGACGAGAGCAGCCTCTGAAGGGGGTGATGTCATCCTAGCTGCTCTGAGCCTGGGAAGGGACAGTCGCCATCCGTGTTCCTGTCTGGGAGGCTGCACAGCCTGTGTGGCATGTGTGGTGGCCGCCTGTAAAGCTTATCTTATCTCCCCATCAGTCTCCCCTTGGGAACCCACACTCTCACCAGGACCACTCCCCGGGGCGCAGAGCAATCGCCCAGAACACTCCTGTCTGCGGCAGTGATAGCCGACATTGCCACCAGGCTCTCACCTCTTTGCAGAAGGAGTCATTTTGTGATTTATGGCCTGAGTAAAGCAGGGCTGGGTTGGGTGTCACTGGAGAGATTCTCTAGTCCTGGGCAGCTTGGGTGAGACACAGGGAGATTACTGCAGTTTCTGTGTGTGTTCCAGTGTCCGCCACTCACTCTGGAACACTGTTACAGAGGCCCCTGACTATGGTTTTGCTCATAATTTTTCAACTTTAGGATGGTCTGAAAGGAATGCACATCCAGTAGAAACCACACTCTGAATTTTGAGTTTTGGTATTCTCTGGGCTGGTGATGTTCAGGCTACCATCTTCTCTCACCATGTTGGTAGCAATAGTGAGGCTCAGCTACCCTTAGCCATGTGGTCCAGAAGGGAAGCTACTGGTGCTCTATGGTGTGCTGCATTGTGAGCGAAGATGACCAGTAGGTTGGGTGGATCAGATGCACTTTGTACCTGGGACACTTTCAACTTATAAAGGGTTGCTGGACGTAACCCCATCATAAATCTAAGGGCATCTGTATTTCATCAGGAAAGTGTCATAGTAGGACAACTTGAATGGACAACCAGGTTTTGGGAATCCAGTATAAGTGTCCAAGTTCTTAGGGCAGAAGAGTGGGCAACAACTTATCATGAAAAGGAAGTGAGCTAAGGAAATAGATAGAACTGTGGCTTTCCCTCCTCGGTGCACGCTCATGCATTTCCCCGGCAAGCAGCCAGCACGTGGGACGGTGCATCCTGTGGGTAAAGAGGCATGTGGCAAGTTGTCACTATTCTCCAGGGACCAGATCACCCGCTGCCCTGCCCAGTGGTCTCTGTGACTTTAGTGGTGGTGGCTCATCCCGACAGCTGGTTATTCAACACTGTGATGCGCATATAGCAAGAATGTTCTACATAGAACGTACACTGCGTCCCAGATGGCAGCATATGAGAGCTGCCCTTGGGTAGGCTGTGTGTCCATTAGGAAGACAGTGTCCATTGGGGTGTTCAATAGGAAACCGAATCACCTGGCCCTACTGTGCTCCTGAGGTCCAGTTCCCTCCTGAGTAATGAAGGCTGTCTTCATTCCCTTATGAACTGGACCTCATTCTGCTGCCTCGTTTGATGTCTTACAATTTAGAAAGGAATAATCTGCCTGCTCAGAGAAAAAGAGCTCCTTAAAAATAGCCCGGGGCGTAACAGCCATCGCTTTCATTACAGGATTCTGTCCACAGCGGGGAAGTATCTGTCCGACTCCTACAGCCCTCGGAGCCTGGCTGGCTTTCAGGAAAGCATCTTGACAGACAAGAGGAGCTCTGCCAAGAACCCGTGGCAGGAGTACAATTACCTCCAGAAAGACGACCCTGCCGAGTACGCCAGTTTAATGGAGACCCTCTATACCCTCAAGGTGGGAGAGCAGACGATGGCATTCTTGCAAACGAAAGGTCCTCCTTTGTCACCCACCCTCTCTAGGTTCCAGGCCCTCTGTGTGTCCTGCCACCACTTCTCTTTCTCATTCATGTTGGGCTTTTAAGGAGCTAATCACCCAAATGGGTTGAAACCATTAAGATGCTGCTTGGAGGGCGATGGATCTTTCTTTTTTTAATCAATGAATTAATTAATTTTATATTAATCAGGTATATATGACAGCAGGATGCATTTTGATTCATTGTACACAATTACAGCACAGCTTTTCATTTCTCTGGTTGTAGCTTTGCACCATTTTGCCATACTGATATCCAGTATGATTTTGGAGCTGATATCCAGGATATATTAAGAACGAACAAAACTTAACACCAGAAAAACAAACAACCAATCAAATGGGCTAAGGAGCAGAGCAGGCTCTTCTGAGAAGAAGACATACATTCGATCAACAAATTAAAAAAAAGTTTGACATTTCTAGTAATTAGAGAAATGCAAATCAAAACTAAGATTTCATTTCACGCCAGTCAGAATGGCAGCTATTAAGAATACAGACAACAATAAGTGTTGGTGTTGATGTGGGGAAAAGGCACACTCGTACTTTGCTGGTGGGACTGCAAATTGGTGCAACCACTCTGGAAAGCACTATGGAGATTCCTCAGAAAACTTGGGATGGAACCACCATTTGACATAGTCATCCCACTCCTTGGTCTATACCCAAAGGACTTAAAGTCAGCATATCACAGGGACACAGCCATATCAGTGTTTATGGCAGCTCAATTCACAAAAGCAACTTAGAGGCCCTTCGATAGATGGATCTTTCTTACTGGTAGAAGCCAGGTTGAGACGTGGCTCTGCACCATGGCCGGGGGCTTGCTGTGTTTCGTTCCAGAGCAGACCTGTCCACAGGACGGGTGGAGCTGGGAGCCCCTGGCCGTGTTTGGTGCAGTCCCCTTTTATTGAATGGCAGGAGGGACCATATGTACAGGCAGGAGGACCCCAAATCAGCATTTGGAGAAGTCACTGCTTCCCCAGAGATGGGCCAGAGAGACCCCAGGAAGCTCTGTGCTGTGAGTTCCACCACAAGGAGTCTGGAGGACCTGGGGATAAAGGTCCCCTCCTCCCTTCTTTGAGATCTTTATTTGTCTGCTGTAAAGCTCCCTTTAACTTTGCACTTTGGGCCTCTTGGGTTCAGAGATGGGAGAACTTCCCAGCAAATCGGATAAGTCACAGGGTTTCCTGGAAATGGCTCCCAGGGTTGTAAGAGGGCAGTGGTCATCAGGTCCAGAATCCTCCCCACCTCGTGGTCTGGTTGGAGAAGGTGTGTCTCTCTCTGTCCCACCAGATGCAGTCTCCAGTGCTCCTGACCAGCCCAGAGCTCTGGGGTGAACTGCACAGTGAGGTTAGACACAGCTGAGGCTCCGGTTCTCCCTCCCAGGGTCTCCCTGTCTCTGCACTGTGGCCCACCAACTGGCTGCACTTGAGCTTGACAAACATGCTTCTTAAGGCAATTCTGTAAGCTCATTCATCCATGCTTCTGAGGTTAGGTTAAAGCAGCTCTGTTTATCTTTATTGCTAATCTGATTCATGTCTGTTGTAATCAGTTCATTTGTAATAGCAAAACTAAGGTTACATTTTCCATCTCTGTATTTTCTCAGGCTGTTTGGCATTCCTTGGGACTCACACAGGTGGTGCGTAACCTGGCTTTCAGCCAAGTAACTTGACCTGACCTCCCTGGGAATCAGGCTCTGTCCATCACTCTTGCTTATGTGTGAAGCCTCTGGTCATTTTTTTCTCCTCCTCCTCTATCCCTGAGGGAGGGTCACAGGTTGTGTCTTCCTAAACTGCCAATCCATGAGACCAAAATATTAGCCCAAATGCATCTGAAACACCTTGGGAAAGTGAGTCAGAGATTTAGGTTCTAGGGCTCCAACCCTGGAGGACTCGGATTCAGTGGTCTGGGATGTTTCCCCAGGACCTGGGGCGCAGCCAGGCTCAGGCACTGGTGTACACAGAACCCCTTTCACTCTTTTCCTCTCAGTAACTCTCAACATGAGTAGCTGATACCTTGGTTGGTTTCAGGGCCTCACAAAGTGCCTTTTGATTTTCTTGTCTAAGGAAAAAGGCTCCAGTAATCACAACCTGCTGGCCGCACCGCGGGCAGCCCTGACTCGGCTCACCCAGCAGGCCCACCAGCTGGCCTTCGACTCCGTCTTCCTGCGCATTAAACAGCAGCTGCTACTCGTTTCCAAGATGGAGGTGAGTTTTCCTGTGACCTTGGTGATTCCCCCCAGGTCCTGCCTCCTCCTCGAGCACATTTAAGTCTAGCCTTAACCCTCCCGACCGCACCTGCTTCAGGAGGATCCTACATTGATTGTCCTAGGCTGCAGAGGGCCACGTTGTCATGGCTTACCCATGAACTTCCTTTATTTATTTATTTATTGTGGTAGTGGGGATTAAACCCAGGGGTGCTCTACTACTGAGCCACATCTCCAGCCATTTAAAAAAAAAATTTTTTTTTAAAAAATTTCGTGAGAGGGTCTTACTAAGCTGGCCTTGACCTTGCAATCCTCATGCATCAGGCTCCCAAGTCCCTGGGATTACAGGAGAGCACCGCTGTCCCTGGCCTTAGCATGAATTTCTTATCTTAATTGTAGTTACTTAGATGCTTTTTTTGCAGGATGTGTTCTAGGATTGCTAGTGTGGCTTGATTCAGAAAGCACAGCCTGCCTTCCCAGGGAGGAAGGGAGAGGGTGTGCCACTGCCCGGCTCAGGCCAGCTCAGGAGGCCATGCTGCCTTTTGAGTTTGAATTGTTTTCATGCCACAGGAGAGTCTCTGGAGAATTGGTCCTGGAGCTTGGCTCAGGAAAGCGCCTTATCAGATCCGATCTTGTGTTTTTGAGGAGGCCCTGGAGGGTTCTGCTGCATTCTCTCCTGGTACCCTGAGTCTGGTTGTTTCTGAGTTGTCTCGAATGCTCGTCCTGCACCCTCTGCTCTTGCCTGGTTGTCCTGACCCCTTTGGAGGCATCGCCTAGGGGTCCTGGGCTCCCCTTGCTCTGTCTCCTCCTCCCATCCAGCGTAGATCTTACCACTTTCCTTTTGGATTATGGGGTGGGACTGCCCCTTGCTTAATCAACTCCTAAGTACATTTGGATTCCACTCTTTTGAAAAACAGTCTTTTGGGAAAGACTGAGTTATGGGCCTTTAATGTCCCCCAAGGAAGCAGCAAGAACTTTCATGGCATGATTATGCGTTCTCTGCTGTCTGCTGCCCTCCAGAAAGCACCTGAGGCCAGGAGCCTGGGCTGCTGTAAGACGTCAGTCCCGTCTCACCCCCTCTCTGGGTACCAGAATTTCCATAAATAAAATGGCTCAGCTTAACTCCATGTTTGTAAGGTTCTTCCTGTGCCCGAGGTTCTGTGGTTTTCACTCTTCCTTAGGGCCAAGGAGTCTACTCCAGTCACATTTCTCATTCTGGCATTGAAGACAGGTGAAACTAGATGAGACTGGAGCAGAAACGGCTGCCTGGCAGCTTTGCTGCGGCGAGTGTTCAGGGCCTGGTCCCTGCCGTGCGTGGTCGCGTTGCTTCGCAAGACTGAGGTTATTCGTTCTTCTGAGGTCTCCACCTCCTCGTCTATACCATGAGGGTTCAGTCGTTCTCACGTACAGATTGGTGAGGACTCATATGATAGAACTTAGCACAGCCCCAGCCCCAGAGTAGACCTTATTAATGAGCAGAAGTTTTCTTCCTTGCTGATTCTTTTTAAACATTTTTTTTTAGTTGTAGATGGACACAATCATTTTATTATATTTATTTCTTTTTGTGTGGTGCTGAGGATCAAACCCAGTGCCTCATACATGCTAGGCAAGTGCTCTACCACTGAGCCACAACCCCAGCCCCTTGCTATGATTCTTAGTCTTAAAAGAAATGACTTGATTTTTAAAAATAAAAATTATGCATATATTAATTTTCAGAAACTCAAAGAATATAGGAAAGTGCAAAGAAATCCCTTCAAAATTGCACCATCTAGAAATGATCTGGCAATCTGGACTTCTCTTCACACCTTCTAATGCTGCCAGGTAGAGTCACAGATAGATCCATAAGAAGAAATGGAGCTCCTCTGTACATGCTGAATTTTTTTAAAAGCAAAACACATACAATATAAGTTTTATTTGATTTGAACTTAATGGGAAAAAAAGAGAACAAATGAAATTGTTGAACTTGAGATCATTGTTTTTTTCATCACAAAAGATATTAGCTCTCTGAAGATATCTGCATGGTTAAGAAAAAAGTTGATGAGAACTCTGAAGATTGGAGTCATTAATTTTTGTTAATTGTGTTTCCATTTTAGACAGATACTGACACTGATCACCTGCTCTGAGGGTATTAGCTTTCCTTGTATCACTCATCTCCCCTGCTCTGCCTCAAGATTTGGTTGCTATTATTATTTTTATTTTCTCAAAGCTTAAGATATTGACCTTCTGTTCTGAAATTAATTCCCTCAGTTATTTGGTCCGACTTCTACATTTCAACAGGTTTCTGCTTCCCACCTGTCCTCTCCCCTCCATTTCTGCATTCCAGAGTTCTTTATTATATGATTCAGCCTCGGTGGCTGGGATCTTACCTCCAGGCCTCACGGCCACTGGGAATGGGCCCAGCAGCTCTGCAGATTAGGAGGAGTTCTCTGCGAGCCAGCGCAGAGCACACAAAACAAAGGCAAACACTTGGGCCTGAAGGATCTGAAAATTAAACCCTGGTCATTAGATGTTTGCTTTTAACATTTGCTGTAAATTGTGTTGCCCTTTTATGTTTTAAGACTATAAACCAACACCGTATCCAGTTTCAGAACAGATCATTGACATTCATCTGTATTACCTGGTGACAGATGGGTAGAAAAGCCCATTTGAAGGGCATTTTAAATAAACTTGAACAATTAAGAAATAACCTACCTCATTTCCCTGTCGCCCTCCTCAGGTCGCCTTTCCTGCCTGGCCTAGGCCTCTCCCAGGCTCCGCACTCTGTCTCTCCCCTTTCCACACTTCTTCCTCGCTCCCTTCTTCCTCCTGCACGGATCCCATTCTGATGCTGCTGCTCCTGCCATCTCAGCACCCTCTCCGGCCTCCAGCCCACAGCACCCATCCCTTGGCTGGATGGTGGCCACGCTGGTCTTTGCCCCCACAGTGGTCCTGCCCTGCCCTGTGGCACCGTTGTTGGTCTTAACAGGAGCCTCTGTTTCCCGCCTGGTGACTTCTCGGCCTCCTCTCTGCGCCCTCTTTGCCAGTGAACCACCAACTGTCACTGGTCTTTCCCAGCAGTTTCCATGGCTCCTGCCATCTCTGAGCCGCTTTTGAGCTTCTCATCTCCCATGCACCCCCATCCTCCTCAGCTGCTGCCTCGGTCTTCACAGGGCATTGCTGTGGTTTCGCCCCGCCCCATTCAAAGCATCCCCCTGCCTCCACTCTCCAGGGCCAGTCTGGCAGTCTGTTTTTAGAGACTTTTTATTTTTAAGTCTTTTTGTAAAAAACTATCATCTAAAATTCAAGGACTCTAAGAATAATCACAATACTACAATCACCCCTGAAAAAGAAGAACGTGGCTCCTCCATATCATCCACCAGTGTGCACTTTCCAACTGTCTTATAAATGTCATGGTCATTTTAACTGAATCAGGATCCAGGATCCTGCACAGGGGGATTGACTGGCATGTCTTTTGGGGTCTCTTTTGAACTATAGATTTCCTTTCTGTCTCTCTCCTGCCTCTGACTCTTCTCTCTCCTCCTCTTCCTCCCCTTTCCTCCTCCTCCTCCTTTTCTGCCTCCTCTTCCTCCTCCTCCTCTTCTTCTCTCTCTGTCTCTCTTTCTGTTTCTTTCTCTCTCCCCCTCCCCCATTTCCTCTTGCAGTCAGTGTGTTGGAGGTAAGATCTTTCCCTAGCCTGATTTTCTCCTTCCAGCCTTACTCCTGCCTCAGGGCACTGCATACATCCTATGGCCAGCCCTTCTCTGATCACCCTGAGTTCTTGCTTGCCTGAGCTCTTTCCGTATAAAATCTCCCATGTGACCCTGAAAGCTCTCATGGACACGTGCATGTGTGTGCACAGGGTGGGGGGCAGGCAGCATGGGCGTATCAGGGGGATCTTGCTTCTCCAAGGAGCTTCCGAGGACAAGGGCAAGTCTTAGATTTCTTTGTATCAGCTTCACAGAGCTTAGCATGAGACCTCGCACTTCACAGGTACTTGGTGAGTGTGGATGGTTAGAGTTGCTTCTCAGTGGGTTGAGTTACTTGGAAAAAAGGTGGGATCTTTTGAAATGAAAGAATTTTCAAACAAGAACAAGGAAACCTCAAGAGGTGGAGAAGGACAGAACTCACCCACAGCAAAGACCAGGAGACCCGGGAGCAGTGGAGTCGATGCTGGCGGCCACGGAGGCCTGCGGGCTGAGCCTGGGCTGGGAGCCCAGTAGGGGGGTGGACGTGGTCATTCCATTCCCGGAATGCTACTTAAAGGATCAAGCAACCGGATCAGGCATCAGGTGGCTGCTGAGAGCAGCTACATGGTGACCTCAGGAGTCACTCCCACGGGCCACCAGGAAAGGACCTGTTTTCCAGGCTGCCGTTAGGGCGGCTCAAGTGGGGTCCGGGAGGCCAGCATTGTGTAGGAGGGGTGCCCAGCTGGGGTCTGTGAGCGTGTGTGGGGGGCAGTTCACTTGCAGGGTGCTGAGAAGCTCCAGCAGCAACGTCCGACATGTTTCTGCTGTAACTGGCCAGAGCCATGTGGAGGGGCTGAGGTCCTCGTCCGTCAGAGGTCACAGAGTCACGGAGAGGACGGAGGGTGGCTGCTGAGGCTTGGAGGCTCCATCCTCTCCCTTCCCTCTGAGCCCGAGTCAGTGGAGAAATAGATCCAGAAGGCAGATAGGAGTACAAACTGCAGCTTTAATTGAGGCAGAGTTGCTTTGGGGACTGCCGTTGGGCTAAGCCTGCAGCCCAGGGGCTTCTGAGCCTCCTTCCCAAGATGCAGGATTTGACATGGTCCCTGACTCTCGTTTCATGTGCCCAGTGAGATAAAAGGGAGCCGAGCCACCCAGTAGCTGGACTGAGAAGGGGTGTTCCCAGCGAGAGAGAAATGATTCCTTTCTCTGGGCTTCAAGGAGATTTGAAGAAGAGAAACCCCTGGCCGCTGGGTTGTTCAGAGGTCAGTGCTGATCGCAGTTGACCCCTTTCAGGCAGGCCGCTTCTTCGAGTGCCTTGGCGTGGCGTTTCCAGCACTGCCAGACGTGCCCTCAACGGCTTTCTCTCTCCTCCCCTAGAGCTGGACCACAGCTGGCATCGGCGAGACCCTGACCGATGACCTGCCCGCCTTCAGCCTCACCCCTCTGGAGTACATCAGCAACGTAAGGGCTTCCGGGTGCTTCTCCAGGGTGGTCTCACCTGGTCTTTTGTTTCTGGCCTTCTAGGTAAGGTGTTCACTGCCCCTTGGTGTTGTCTGCACCCGTGGTTTTGGACAGCAGCGCCACAAAACCACTTCAGGCCCTAAGACATTTTTACCCTGTTCCCTCTCTCCCTATATGAGATTGACCATTTCCTGAGGGCTTTAGATTTGAGAGTCCAGTAAAAACTTAGGACCTGGGAAATCAAGGAGCCAGTGGTCACATTCTTCTGTCTTGTCTTAGAGAAGAGCAGTGCGTATTGTTTCTGAATTCAAGTTCAGCACACAGTTAGCGAGCTCCTACCCTGTGCCAGGCTTGGTGCTGGGTGCGTTGGTGGTGAACCTCACTGCACCAAGCACATCTCTTAAGAAGAATGGTAGACCTAGAAGCTTAAAGTGAAAAGAGAACAGGAAATACCTTCAGCGGGGAGGGGCCTTAGAATCATTTCTGCCTTCCTCACTCACCCCCAGGAATTGACAGTCACCCTGGTCATCTGCATATGGCCTTTCCTTCCATTCCTTCCTGCAGCCCCGCTCCCTTGCTCCTAATTGTCAGTGTGCGCAGATAACTGACTGCACAGGAGTAACACACCCTGGCCGTGCATACCTCACATAGCAAGAAACTTCTGGAGTGTTGTAGGTTATCTACCCGAACCTCTTAGAATCCAGCTCCTGTGTAGGTTGTGACTTAATTGTAACAGATAAGGAATTCGAGAAGCAATTATTCTAAGTTGGAAGTAGTGAACGGCAGCTCTGCTCTGCAGCGGGGGAAGGCTGGTGTTCAGCGGGGGCTTGTTTGCAGCAGCGCGAGTTTGCGGTGGCCGTCCTCCTCCTGTGTGCCAGGGCACTGCCTGCCATCCTGGATGGACGAGACTAGCTGTGGGTGGTCTTTCCAGGCATTGGAGTGCTTATATCTTCAGGATTAGGAGGATAGGCATCATGATCTAGACTGATTCAGAAAGTGGTGTTTCTGGAAAGGACGTGAGAGCCAACTGCCTTGATGCTAAGGTTGAAGAAACAAAGTGTAGGGAGTGAGGAAGCTGGATGAGACCCAGGTCCAGGCCCTTGCCACCCGTGGTGCCCTGCCATGTGGTGGAAGTTGTCACCCCTGGAAGCAGGAAAGGAACCTTTATTAAATGTGCACCAAATGCCAGGACAGTGCTGTGAGACGGTCCATGGTCTCAGTTTTGTCCAGTAGCCTCTTTCCTAGGAGTGGCTAAGGCTCTAGTGAACAAGAGGGCAGCCGGGAGGGAGCAGCCACTCACCCAGTGGGGACACCAGGTGCTTTATGTGCATATCACATAGTATCCATTTCACCTTCTCAGTGGCACTTTGAAGTAGGTCTCGATTCATCCTCATATGAGCAGTGATGACACCAAGGTTCCAACAGAGTAAGTCACCCAGGGTCGAGCAGAGGTAGAGCTGGGGCTCAAACCCTGGCCTGTCTGATCCCAGAGATTTTCATTTTCCCCAGGCATGGGATGTCAAGAACAGCTTACTGATTATGTGAGCATAGCAGATAAATACCCACAGGTGTGATGATAAGCATCCATTTCCACACCGAGTTCCAGAGAACAAATAGAGGCAAGAGTCCCCAAGAGAAAGCTGGAGCCATGGGATCTGTCTAGGAACGACGGCTGTCCCTATCATCTAAGGCCAGTTGATAGAAGTTTAAGGTGACAGATTATTAAAATGTCGAGCCTTGTTGAAAATTTTTTTTGCCTTGTTGGTAAACCATCACCCCACCCCACTCCCCCCAAAATCATGTGAGCATCATAAAGGGGTGAAAATGAGAGAAGACCTTGGAAATTTAAAAACCACGTAGATACCAGCTATAATAATATGACACTCTATTTCAAACAAAACTGGGCCCATGGATTTAACCTCAAAGTTTGGTACCTAAAGGTACCAAATTCAGGAATTGGCCTGGGTCTTTGAACGTAGCAGGTGCACAGGAAATGCTTGTTGAATGGAATTAGAAGGAAAATCCAACAGCAGAAAGTAATATCTTTCCTTTCTCCCAGCCTTGTGGGGAGAAAGATGATTTGTTGCCATTTTCAAGATGAAATGTACCATAGTGGTGGTTGCGAGGTAAGAGGCCACTTATCTGGTTAGAGTGAGAGAGTGTGCTAAGTAAATGAATGAAGAGGAAAGAAAAGACATGCCATTCTTCCCATCTGTGTGATTCTTTAGAGGGAGACCAATCCAAGAACTGTTTGTTGGCAACACAGACCACTGAATGCTGAGACCATGCTAAATGGTGGGAAGTGAGGGTGGACATCCCAGAGGCCTCGGGCTGGGTGGATTGTAGATTCTGCATGAGCTCCTGGAGCCCTCGTTCTGAGAGGTGTGTATGAAGCCCGATGGAGAAGGTCCTTAGTACCCCTCTGACTTGCAGCTTGTGGAATTAAGTGTCCATAGGTGAATGTCATAGAATATGTCACCAAAAAAGAAATGCAACAACAGTCTCAGAAGACCTTTCTAGAATGTATATATTGTTGTAACCCCCAAATCAGCCTTATTTTGAGATAAAATATATACTTAAAACATAAAACAATTATGAGCTGTAATAGAAATAGGTGCGTCAGATATACCCGTGATAACTGTCACAGGAGTATCTGACAACACAGGACAAATGCTGCAATGATTGTGGGCTTGTCCCAAATATCACATTACCTGACCATTTGTGATTCCCTGTCAGCCAAGAAAGTTTTGTCAGTCTTATTTTTACTTTTTGTAATTCTAGATGGACAGAATGCCTTTATTTAATTAATTAATTTATTTATTTACTTGATGCTGATGAATCAAACCTCTGCAGCTGAGCTCAGCCCCAGCCTGGTTTTGTCAATCTTTACTTTCTAGTTTCTGTTGTGAAAACTACATATTTCTTTCCAAGTGAGTTTGCAGTTATAAGTGGCTGTTTTCAAACAGAACCCCTTCCTTCCCCTGTTGGATCGTCTAGATGCAGTGTGGAAGGCAGGCTCTGAGTCCCTGCTGGGCCAGCTCTGGTTGGCGTGCGCACTTCCTGGTTTTCCTTGTGCGCAGGATCGGGAACTTCTGTGCACACAGTGCTTCACGTTTCACACAGCACTTTGGTACCCACCACCTCCCTGGGAGGCACTGTGTGAACGCCTCCCTGAATATCGGGGCCGCTGCTGAGAAGGGTGAATCCACAGTCCCCCGCAAACTGCCATTGGCTTTTTTGAAGGTGTCGCCATAGCTGACATTGCCACACACTGGTGCTCACCCAACTCTGGCCACTTTGTCTTTCTGTTGTTGACTCTGCACAAGTGTCCCACGTAAGTAGTGCCCGTCTGCGTCAGTGTCCGACTGAAAGTGCATTCTTTTGTTTCAGATCGGGCAGTACATCATGTCCCTGCCCCTGAATCTTGAGCCATTTGTGACTCAGGAGGACTCTGCCTTAGAGCTGGCTTTGCACGCCGGAAAGCTCCCGTTTCCTCCTGAGCAAGGTAAGAGGACCAGGGAGCCACGACTCCTGTGGCCAAGGGACCAGTGACCCTTGAGGCTTGTTTTTAACACCCTCACTCCTCACCAATGTCTCTTTCTCAACCCCACTTAAATAGTTGTCAGAGTATTCAGTGGAGACTGAAAAACATCAGGGCCACTGGTTGCTCCTGCGGCGGCACTTCAGCAGGGCAGAGCTCCGGCCAGGCCATTGGGGAAGGAACTGGAGGCAGGGCAGCCCTGGAGGAGTGCGGAGACCCTGCAGTGGACCCAGGGCCCCTCAGCTGGGGAGGTGGTGCCCAGGGTCCTGGGTGATTGGTGGTGGCAGTGAGCTCACAGGATGGGGATCTGCTGAGCATTCACCTCCCTCGGCTCCCTGACATGTGGGCCTCGTGCCATGTCACGTGCCACCTCATGGGAACAGATTTGCTTGCTCTGTCAAAAATCAGCTCTCCCCATAGAGGGAATGCCTCCTGTGCAGATGTCTCAAGCCTTAGCTTGCTGCTGACTCCCAGGGCTCCCGAGTCTCTAAACTGACCAGACAAAAATATAATACATTTAGATACTTCCTTTTTGTTATTTGGGCCTGACAGATTTGAACAGGGATCATGAACTTATTGATCAAAAAATTATCCTAATTTCTAATATTGGCCCCCCGCCCCAAGGAGAAGCAACCTGGTATGTGGAAGATTCAGCAGCTCATAGGGAGTTTCCACACTGACGATAAACTAGTCACCCCAGAAGGCTAGAAACTGAGAATGCCAGAAGATAGCCTAAAATTTTAAAAAAGCAGGATGATTGTTACAAATAAGTTGGATTCAAATCAAAAGGTAGCAGATGGGACCTGGGTGATTCTTTTATGTGGATAAAAAGTGAGTCCTTCAGTAAACCTGCAATAGTCACATACTCTTCAGTGTCAGATGACAAGGCACTGAAATACACAACGGATAAATCATGTAATACATACCTGATCAGTCATACACTGAGAATTTGACAAAACCACAGGACTGTGGGGAGACCTCTCCTTTAGGCTTTGGGACATCAAAAAGAAAACTTATTTAGGATGCGAAGAGGAATTGAGCAGGATAATTGGTGTGCTTAATCGTCAGAACAAAAGCTTTGGGTCCCACAGAGAACAGACATTGCTGTCTCATGTCTATAAATCTTTTGCAAAAATGATACAAATGAAATTTCCATAGGTTTTATAGGACCGTAAACAAAAGACACTCATTATTTTTAAAAAGACTAGTATTTGCAGTTCATATTTAAAATGTGAAACTTACTAAGCTAAAATATGGGTGGATATAATATAATCTTAGGGGAGAGAATGGAAGACCTTTTGAAGTGGAAGATAGAAATTTTGAAAAGGAAATTAAGAGGTAAATGGTCAACTGGAAGAAACAGCAACATATGTGACTAATGATGGTTAATATTTTTATTTTATAAATGATCTTACAGATCAGAAAGACAAAGACGAATCCCCCACAGAAAAATAAGGGCTGTATTTCACTGCATGATCATCACCATTATATGAACACATATTCATGAGTATTCTGAATATACTAATCTTGCAGCAAAGATAGTTTAGTAAAAAACGATTTTTAAGTAATACCAGCACAATTAAAAGCTTGGGCTGGGGTTGTGGCTTAGTGGTAGAGCGCTTGCCTAGCAAGTGTGAGGCATTGGGTTCGATTCTCAGTACCACATATAAATAAATAAAAATAAAGGTCCATTGACAACTAAAAAAATATATTAAAAAAAAGCTTCACATAATGGTCGCACTCCACTTGCAAAAAAATCGGGCATAAAATCTGTAACAATTATGTAGAGAAATACAGTAAATAACATGAAGGCCTTCTCATAACTCCCCCAAATTAAGATTTATTTAACTTTATTAATCTTCAAGTAACTGCAAATGAAAATAGAATATACTATTTTTAACTGATCAAATTGTGTGTGTGTGTGTGTGTATACTGTTGGTCTTCTGATTGTGAGTTCTGCATCTGTGGATTCAACCAACTATGGATCAAAAATATTTGGGAAAAAAAAAATCTCCATTGTACCAAACATGCAGGTTTTTTTCTTGTCATAATTTCCTAAACAATAGCATAGAAACCAGGTATATAATATTGGGTGCTGTAAGTAATCTAAAGATTATTTAAAGTACACAGGAGGATAGTGGAGATGATATGCAAATACTATAAGAGATTTAAATATCTGGATTTGATATCTCTGGGGTTCCTAAGATCCATCACCCATGGATCCTGAGGGATGCCATGTACATACTAAAGCCACTACATTTAGTATTGGCAATAGTGACAGATAACAGTTTATATTGTATAATTTGAATTTCTACAGGGCTATTTGACAAAATTACCTTTTAGATTGTTGCTATGTAATTATGCTCATAAAATAATCATGAGTGCAGGTACAAATATGTCAAAACAAATCCCACTATTATGTATGATTAGTACGTCACAATAAAAACATGGAAAAATAAATGATCATGAGTATAACTATGAATTTTCACCCCAGCACTTTTTATAAAGGCAAAACATTGAAACATTTTGAGAAACTACAGGTATTAGTTAAAATTTTCTAGTATATCCATATAATAAAATGCTATGTAGTCATTAAAATATTATAGAAGAATATTTAATGACTTGGAAAGGTGTTCCCAGTGTATTAAGTATACCATATGCCGTGTGGTTCCATTTTCAGAACTGCTGTGAATATAAATGTAAGAAGAAAAGACTAGAGAGCTTTGATCCACCTCAGGAAATTGGTATATCTGCCTGGGAACAGTCTGGCATTTCTAATAAGAGTGATAATGTGCTGACCCTTTGGCCCGTCAGGTTTTATTCCTGGATACAGATCCATATGTGCCCCAGATATATCATAAAGGTCTTCATAATGATTTGGTAGTAGCCCAATCTGGAAGCAACCCAGGGGTCCTTCAGCATTAAAATGGGTACATGCATTATGATATGGCTGTCCAACAAAATCACTGCACCCTGGAAAGCAAGGGAGCTAGAGCTACACACATGGCATGGGCAAATCTCCAGAGTCCCTGAGACCCAAAGCCAGGCAGCATGCTGGGGTGGGGGACCTGTGGGGCGGACTGCAGGGCAGAGCAGGAGGCCATCTCAGACCTGGCCCAGTTCACACCTGCTTCGGCACTTGCAGGGCCATGTGGGGACTCTTGGGCACTGCAGGGGCCTTGTTCTTGCCCAGGGAGGTGTGTCGTGGCCAGTGGCGTTTAGTTGTTCTCTAAAACGTTTGTGATGTGCTTTCTACCTCTGTCCTGTGTGCAATGTAGCTCATGACTTAAACCAGAAGAAAATCAAAGTGAAGAGCCTGTTGGTGGAGAGTAAATTGGTAAAGGCTTTCTGAGGGTGGTCTTTATCAAGAGTAAAGCGAACCCACCCTTTGAGTACATACAGTGAGAAAGCCCTGGGAACAGGCCTGGAAGAATCCGTCCCTGGGGACCAGGGGCCTGGCACAGGGCGTGGGAGCAAAGATGTGAAGGATGGTTATTTTACTCATATATCTGTGCCTCCTGCGTTATTTTACAAGAATGTATTTCTCTGTTGTGTGCAAGAAGTATCTGTACTCTAGAATGTTAATTATTATTATTGAAGGACTCTGTGGTCATGTCAGTGATTTTTATTTTCAACTATTTTCTAATGTACTTTTAAGTTTCATTTATTTATTTAAATTTTTGGTGCTGAGGACCAAAGCCAGGGTCTGCTCACACTTAAGTACCACTGAGCTATGTCCCTAGCCCCTTAAAATGTGCTTTTAAATTAAAAAAAAAAAAAGTAAACATTTTTTTCATAGGAATTTCACACACAAATAGTGTCACGAAGCCCCAGGTACTCAAAGCCCAGCTTCAAAAATGGCCCCTGGTTTTTCTATTTCTCTCATGTTTTTCACTAGAGTCTTTAGAGCAAATCTCTTAATCATTTAACTCATAAATCTTGCTTTTCTATGTCAAGTTTAAGGATTAAGTGCTGGTTCAGATTCCTTGGCAAACTTGTGGTGCTGTGTGTACTCTGGTTTCATCACAAGGAAGGACAGAATTGCTTCTGTTTCCCTAGAATCTGTGTCTGCGGGCGGGTGGGGCTCCGTGGTGGGGCGATTGCCCTGCATGCACCAGGCCTGGGTTCCATCCCCAACCCTGCCGAAGAGGGAAAAAAAAATGAAGATAGAGCCAGCCAGCCATTGTTTCCCTTCACCCATTCATTTACTCATTCACCACGCAGATGTGTGTGAATTGTTTACTGTGTGCTGGCCATGGGTTGGGCACCGCCCAGGTGGCCACCCCAAGTGGATTTCAACATGGTTGAAAACATAAGAACATCAAAAACAGCCAGGCTGAGCGTTTCGTTTTTTCTTTATTTTTTGTTTTCCTTTCTCAACATTTTGTGATGGAAATTTTCCAACATACAGAAAACTGGGAACAATTACACAGTGAGCATCCGACAGCACCTGGCGGTTTCTAGGTTTTAAGAACTGGGTGGTGAGCAGCCAGTGGGAGCCTTCTGTCACAGGGAAAGGGCTTTCTCGGAGAGCTGCCGTGGAGGGTTTAAAGACCTTGACGAGGTCTTTCCCCACAAGGACACTGACCTTTGGGGAAGTTAAACTGTCCCGGGGGCCCCCTGCCCCCGTGCTCCCGAGCACAGACACTGGGCTGTAGCAGTTGTTTTCAGGAAACCTCAGGCCTGTGTCCTTGTCATGGTCCAAGTGCTGGCTGGCAGTGGGGCAGGAGTTGTGGCTTGGGCTGAGGACGAAATCGCTGCAGAGCGTGGTGTAGAGGTCTACCACTCCCTGGAGGCCTGGACCGGGGACTGTGGCGGGTGGCTCCTGTTCTGGGGCTGAGCCTCCTCTGTGTTCGTCTGTGGGCAGGTGCAGACTCATGAACTGCTGCCACTGAGTGGAAGAGCCATACCCACCTGTTCAGTAAACAGGGACGGTGCAGCTCTATGCCCAGTGTGGGACCTCCTCTGCCTCCTTATCCCTCTCCCTCTGGATTGTCTCCTGGGGCACGAGCCTTGGTCTCTTGCTCATTTCCCTTTCTCCTTTTCACCCATTTTTATGTAGTTGTGTTTTTCCATTGCTGTGACAAAATACCCGAGAAAATCAACTTACGGGAGGAAAGGTTATCTTGGCTCACAGTTTCAGAAGTTCCAGCTCATGGTTCCTCACTGGCCCCGTTGCTCTCGGCCTGTGGCGAGGCAGAACAGCATGGCAGAGGACAGCTGCTCACCTCATGGCAGCCAGAAAGCAAAGAGGAAGAGGCCAGGGACAAGACAGCCTTCGAGGTCACACCCCAAAGGACTTACTTCCCCCATGGAGGCCCTGCCTAACTTCCCACCTCCTCCCAATAGCCATTCAATGAATTCATCAAGGATTAGAGCCCTTGACCCAGTCACCTCCAGAGGCCCCATCTCTGAGTATCGCTGAATTGGGGACCAAGCCTCAACACTGTTGGGGGACAATTGAGACCCACACCAGACACTGGTCACCTTTCATCTCCAGCAGCTCTCAAACGCAGGTGCTCTCTGCCGTTCTCTGACAGAAATTCCTCTCCCAAACCTGCTCCCCTGCCCCTGCAGCACCCCAGCCGCCAGTTTCCTGGGAAACCTGAGATTGCACGAGTTGCCCTTGTGCTTTTCTGCCACCAAGCCCTGATTGTCTTTTTAGCCTTCTAATTTAGATTTGTGGGGCAGGTGGGTGTGTAAACAAGATCACGACCTAACAACGCCACACCATGCCGCTGCTCCATTTCCCACACGTCCCCCGGCGCCGAGTGCAGGTGGCGGTCCTCACGGAGCCTGGGCCGTGTGTCATTGGTTTTAGTGGTGGTCGCAGCAGGACCACGGTGTGCTCTTCTTCACAGTCGGCTTCATACTCTCCCCCTCTCTCTCTCTTTTCTTTAATGTGGCTCTCACGTCTCCCCTTCTTTCCTTTCCTGACAAGTGTCCCTCTTCCTTGGCAGCCAGGCCATCTCCCTGGCCTGGAGCGTCACCTCTCATTCTGCCCTGCCGCAGCCTGACCGGGTCCCCTGCAAGGGCTTGTCGTGTTGCAGCCTCACTGCGATCCTGCAGGTGCCCCCTATCCTGCCCTATCAGGCAGCCTCCGTGACCAGCCTCCTCCCCCACAGTTTATTCCCATTGACCCTGTGAGATCCTTTCCTCTCCTCATGATCCTTCTAGAACTAGGAGCTGCCACGTGTTGAGTTCCAAGTGTGTGAGCACCTTGCAGGGGCCCTGCGTGTGGCTGTAGTTCCCACAGTATCCCTGGAAGTCGGGGCTCTGGTTCTCTCTACTGTACAGGTGACAAACACACACAGTTGGGGGGGGGGTTTGGGTAATGCTCAGTCCCCAGAGGTGGGGTTGGCCTTGAGCCTGTCGCAGTTCCACGTGACTCTCCGGCCCCTCCCACTCCCACCTAGGCCCCCTCGGGTTGTGGCTCTCCTCTCCCTGGTTTCCTCTCCTGCTGTCTGTCTCCCTCCCTGATTGTGGAAGCCCCCTGGCCAGCGTGGCTGGACTTGCTCTCGTGGCCTGCGTGGAACCTTTGTCCTCGCCTGGTTGTTTTCGTTTCTGGATCCACATTGTGCTTCCTCAGGACCAGTTGACCTGAGGTTTCCTTGTTCCCTGTCTCCCGCGTTTTCTTCCCTTCGAGGCCATAGCTCCCTGGCGAGTTTGCACACTTGGCCCACTCCTGCCGTGGGCCAGGTCACCCAGAAGAGGTGAATTTTTCCCGAGTGGTTCTGGGTTGCTTTGGTGACCTCCTTTCCTCTTCCAGGGGATGAACTGCCCGAGCTGGACAACATGGCCGACAACTGGCTGGGCTCCATCGCCAGAGCCACCATGCAGACCTACTGTGACGTGATCCTCCAGATCCCAGAGCTGACCCCACACTCAACCAAGCAGCTGGCCACCGACATTGGTGGGTCCCATGGGCAACTCGCCCTCCTGCCCTCCAGGGATCTTATCCCAAGTCCTGGGTTTAGCTTCAGTTCTGGATTCATCTCTGAAGCTGGCCCTGCCCTGAGAGGTGCAGACTTCATGAGCCTGAGGCCCAGAGCCACGAAGGGGAGCTCCAGGGAGAGGAGTCTGAGCGAGAGGCAGCCTGGCCCTGCCCGGCCTTCTGCGCTGAACCTTGTGCAGTCCTGTGAGGCAGGTGCTCTTGCATAACCAGGCCGTAGTGAGGGCTGCTGCGTGGGCTCCCTCAGGAGACAGGGCCCAGTGCCTCCTGTTCCCAGCTGCACTGGTTGCTGCTGGCGGGTGGCAGGAGAGAGGTTCAGTTCCTGGGATTCTTTCCATCCACTTGCCTGCGCTCAAGCCCAAGGCATCCTGGGTGGTCAGGAGGGAGGTGGAGGGAGCCTGAAAGATCAGCCCCCTGAGGACCTGGTGAGTTTGGACATGGGCAGCTGCAGAGCCGAGCCAGGCTCAACTCCTGCCTCTTATTTTTCTGCAAAAGAAATAGAAGCGAGGGGCTATCTTTTGGGCCCTTGGGTGGTTAGGGATGCAGGGGGGCCTGGAGTCTCGCTGCCTGGTTCCCTGCTCACTTCCTAGTCAGCTCCCAGCAGTTCGCACAGGAGAGCAGCTATTTGGCTGTCTCCCTGGGAACAGCATTCAGAGGACAGAGGAGGGAAGTCAGACGCCGTCCCGTATTCCCCGTGAGCCTGGGCTGGAGCACCCCGAGAGAAGCAACCAGAACTCGTGTGCGAGTGAGATTCGGGATTGCCCCTGGCTTTCAGTTGTCCATGTTGTTTCCCCCTCCCTGTTAAGCTTCAGATTTATGGGTTCACTCATTCTGCATTGATTGAGTGCCTACTGTGTGCCAGCCATAGTGCTAGGAGATGAGCTGCAACAGAGACTTAGATGGTTCCTTTGCTCATTGAGCCACATCGTAAGGGGACGAAGCTGGGAGGGGGACCCCATGTGTGAGGTGTCAGGGTGCAGGATGGGGAGTGGCGAAGTCCAGGGTGGTACAGCCTACCTGGAAGGCATTCGGGTCAGCCATGAACACAGCCAGCAGAGGACATTGATGGCCAAACAAGAGGATGTCACAGTAGACCGCCGGCTCGCATTCTGCAGCTCCTGGCCTGCGGCTGAGTGGAGCGCAGTTTGGAGGGTGAACCCGCCTAGGAGCAGGTGCCTGGACGAGCTTCTTTCCTGGGCAGCAGCTCATCCCGAGTTGGCATGAGTCAGCCTCAGGACTGCAGCCATCTCCGGGTTCCTGCCCTGAGCAGGGCCTTAAACAGAAGACACAATGGAACATCCAGGCCTGGCCTGCAGCTCCTGTCTAGCCAGAGAGAAGGGACAGGCAGTGATCAGAGGTGACGGGGACATTCTAGACAGTGCAGCTTCCCCATCCCTCACAGCAGGAAGAAGGTGGAGCTGCCCTTGCCCATCTGCTGAGGCTTCCCTGAGGTTGGGGTTGGGCCCGCCCAGGAAGGACAGGCAGCACCCAGTGGTTGGTCACCTCTGACACACTGGTGCTTTCATGGCCTCTGTCCCTGCTGGCCCCGGACCTGTGCTGCCTTCGAGATGCTGGTTGTTAGAATCACTGGGCTCCTGTTCACAATGACAGGACCTTGGAGTCCTCTCCTGGACATTCTCCTGGACTAGGCCCGGGGTGATCCGGTAACAGGAACCTGCAGCATAGCAGGCCACCGCCCCGGCACTGCCCTTGTCTTCACTGGGGTGGTCACTGCTGCCTTGGGCCCATGTGTCCTGCCCTTTGGGTTCTGCACTGGGATGCACTGGGACAGGGACAGGAACCCAGGAGAGCCCAGAGCTCTGGGTGAGGCCCTTCTGTCCTTCAGACTGGCGCTGGAAGGGGGTGGGTGGCAGGGGAGGTGGTAAGGGTCAGTTAGGCTGTCATTAAATTTTTAACGTCTGACTCCGGCCAAGCTCTGAGTCCAGTGTGACCCTGCTGGAAAGGCCCTGCCTGGAGGCCTGCCTCCCTGGGGCAGAGCAGGTACCAGCTCTGGGGACCTGGGGGCTTCTCCCTCCTTGCTCAGGGGAGGCCTCGGGGCTCCGTCCCTCTCACTGCTGAATCTGCCTCCTCCCGCCCCGCAGACTACCTGATCAACGTGATGGACGCCCTGGGCCTGCAGCCTTCCCGCACCCTCCAGAACATCGGGACGCTCTTGAAGGCCAAGCCTGAGGATTACAGGCAGGTCAGCAAGGGTCTGCCGCGCCGCCTCAGCACCACGGTGGCCGCCATGCGGGGTGTGAGCTACTGACCCCACAGCCCATCCGAGGAGAGGCTCGGGGCTGGTGTGGACTCCTCTCAAAATCTGCCAGCAATGAGGCACAGGCTGCTTTAAAAAGACTTGGTTCTTTTGTATAATGAAAAAGGTTGTACGTAAGAGGTATTTTTTTTATTAAAAAGGACTTTTCAGATGATTTTTTTAAAATGATCTCATTTTAAAAATGGAATTAATAAACGAAATGAAAGAAGGCTGTTTCTTCCCCCAGTGAGTCTCTGAGTGCTGCCCACGGGGTCCGTGCTGAGCAGCGGGCATGTGGCTGTGAGGGGGGCCGTGAGCAGGGAACAAGGCCAAGTGCTGGGGGAGGCTGCAGGGTGAGCAGGGGCCACCCCAGACCTTCAGGCTGCAGCTGTGCAGCAGGGATCTCTGGGCTGGGCCCTGACGGGGCCCAGGGTCAGCAGGACAAGGCAGAGGGAGGGAGGAAGTTGGGTCAGGGGGGAGGTGGGGCGGCTGGGGAGGATCCTGGCTTTTTCCTTTTTCCTTTGGAGGTTTGTGGGGCGATGTGAACTGCATTCATTCTTTTTTCTTTTCTTGTTTTTTGTCAGTTGCTTTCGTAACTGGTTAAGATTGTGTTTGGCTTAAAAGTAACAGAAAATAATGTGATTTGAGAATTGACTTTCCTCAACAAGGAGAAGTCAAAGGCCTTGGCTCATTCTGTGCCTGCGCAGCCTGGAGCAGGACCAGCCAGGGTGATCTCCACCCTTTCCCGGGGCTGGACGCCGCCTCATTGCAGGGACCCTTACACCTGTGCTCTGAGAAGAGGAAGGCTGGAGGGGCTGCGGAGCACAGCGCTCTCTTTCCCATCCTGAGGCAGGGGCTTTGCCAGCAGCCCCGCCCAGACTTCTCCTGGGCTCTTCCTGTCTCCCCAGCGGCCAGGGATGCTGGGAAAACAGGAGCAGGACCAGCTCGCCCGGCCAGCGTTTCTCAGCCTGGCCCTCCTGATGCTTTGGGCTAAGAGCTCGTCCCTGTGGAGCTGTCCCCTGTCTTGCGGGGGGTGGGGGGGCAGCGTGCCCAGCCTGTGGCGCAGACAGCAGTGGCGGAGCCCTGGTGGCCTCCTGAGGACGTCTTGAGAAGCCCCCTGAGGGCTCCACTCGCTGCAGCGTGGGGAACACTTGCACATCAACCAGGAGTCGCTGCGGGGCTGGGCTGGCCGCCTCCCTGCACAAAGGCAAGGAGAGGGGAGGGGCCGCTGTCTGTCGTGAACACTTCCTAGGGCCCCAGGCCCGGCTGAGCTTCACTTCCTCTGGATTCTCAGCTAAACCTCACCTCAGCTGTGGGAGGCAGAGGTATTATCTCTGGTTTGGAGAGGTTTGGGGTCTTCCTGGGGTCACTCAACTACCAGAGCTGGGGCTTGGAGTGAGCCTGGTGACGATGGCATCTGCACTTCTGACCCGTGCCAGGCAGCCTTCCTGTGTGTGGTGAGGGGCCCACTGTGGACACCTGGTCCTGGCGGGTCAGCTTGTGCCTGCTTTGTAGAGCTGCACCCTGCGCCTCCGCAGGCTTCCAGGGCCAGGGTCCCCCGGGACTGTTCTTGCATCCTTGGAACCAGCCTGACTGCCCAACACAGCACCCGCTGGGAACCCACACTGAGAGCGACATTTGGGTTCTCACGTGGTGGATCACAGACTGCCCCTGGCAGGAGGCAGGCCTGGCTCCTTCCTGGAAGAAGCGAGAGCTGGAGACCTGAAATGGGACTTGTGCTCCTTCCTGGAAGATGGAAACTCACCATGGTGACCTTTGTGCTGCTCTGTGAGAACCACAGAAGAGATGTCTGGAATGGTCGGGCTTGGGCTGGACGTGGCTTTACCACCTCCCGGCTGTGTGACCTCAAGAAAGGCACTTCCACTCTCTGTGCCACTTTCCCTAATCTGAAAACCAAGCGTCATAATGGTGCCCAACTCAGGATTATTTGCAAAGCCATTGAGATACAGTGGAGGCAATGGAACCCAGTAAGTTCATGATCGATGCTCATCTTAGTCCTCCAGCGTCTATGCCCTCACTTCCCTTTTGTATTAGAAGTGAGAGTCATCGAATGCCATTTTCCAGACAATTGGGCATTGCCAGCCTGAGTTCTCATTCCTAAAAGGCTCTGGGATGGCCCCAGGGGAGAGGGATGCCAGGCTGCTCCATGGAGCCTGCCTTCTGAGATGGGGCCATCATCCCAAGGCCTCGCCCCACTGAGAGCAGGACGGCAGGATGAGGCCCACCGTCAGCCTGGTCCCCACTCTCAGCCCACAGGCAGCTCCAGAATATCTCTAAACAGATCCTCTTATGGTGTCTGTCAGGGCTGCCCTCCATAGATCCCCCTGGGGTCCCCGGGCCAGGCAGCACCTCCCGCCCCCTGTCCCATGATGGGTTCAGGATGAGCGTGTGCCCAGATGGATCCAACTGAGCTTCTTCCTTGGAGCTCTCGCGGGCTGCTGAAGGGGAGGGAGCTCTCTTTCCTCTGTTGCTGAGCTCATGGGGGCGGAGCTGGGTTGAGGGACGTAAAGACGTTCTGCAGGAGCAGAACGTGGAGAGAGCCTGTTTAAGGGGATGTCGATGCAGAAACACCAGCTCTAGGGAACCCTGCACGCAGCCATGCTGGGCCTTGCCTACAAGAGCTAATAAATTCCCTTCAAAGCTTAAGCCAGTACAGATGGACCTGTGACCTTGGGCTGCAAAAGGAGGTGACGATCAGCACCTGCCTGTCCACAGGTCACCCAAGATGCCGGAGCTGCCATCCGGAAACGATGCTGTTAGGGCCACTGGCACCGCGCCAGGCAGCTGGGAAGGCGGCTTTGCCACTTCTCTGATTTCCGTGGTTATAACTGAACACCACAGGCTGTGTCATTTATAAAGAATAAAGGTTTATTTAGGTGAAGGTTCTGGAGGTTAGAAGTTCAAGATCGAGGGCCCTGCATCTGCTGAGGACCTTCCTGCTGCATTGGGACATGTCAGAGGGCGTCCCATGGCGAGCCACAGCAGGTGTGCTGACTCGGGTCCCTCTTCCTCTTCTTACGAAGCCACTAATGCCATCACAGGTGCTCACCCCGATGACTTTAATCCCAGTGACCTTCCATTGGTGCCACCTCCAAGAACCATTAACTGTGAATGTGGGCCAGGCTCTGAAGCCGGAGCTGCTTCAAGACTTGAACCTGGTGGGTGGCAGCAGGGGGCTGGCTGCAGTGGTCAGCTGTCTAGACCGTCAGGCCCCCTTCTTTGGGAATTGCTCCCTGATCTCTTCCTGGGAAACCATCAGGTTTGTCAGATTTAGCAATAAAAACATCCAGGACACTCACTTAAATTTAAATTTCAGAAAAACAACAAATGGTTTATTAGTATATGATAAATATTGCATGGATGTACTTACACCTAAAATCATTTTTATATTTATCTGAAATTCCAATTTAACTGAGCAGCTTAAATTTTCTCTGGCAACCTGAGGAGCCATTTCCCATTACCTGGGACCAGGTGATTCCGCTGGGGGCCAACCAGTCGGTCAGCCTACCCAGCTGGACCACTCATTGGTTCAGAAACAGGCACGTGACCCAGTCGGGGGCCAATGAGCGTCAGCCTCGGGGCTGAAAATGCATGGAGAGGTGGCCTTGGGGGAGCAGAGGGAGACCCAACGGTTTGAGCTGCTTGAGAGTGTCTTGCTTTAACCTGTTTCGTCCCACTGTCCTTGATGTGAGATACTACAAAAACCTAAACATAGTATGCAATATACAATTATTAGTAACATAATTATGTTAATATTTAATAGACATGAGCTCTAGACTGGGACTTCTAACCTCTTTTAATGCACCTGTGTCAATTTCATTGAAACATTCACAGAACTGAAAACTTGAGACTTGATGGGTTAAGCTGGTTTGAGTTGCTGTCTCTGTCCTTGTAACCCAAAGAAATAGTTGGGTGGCATTGTAGCCATTAGCTGTGGCACACTGTGATCCCAGCTGCTGGGGAGGCTGAGGCAGGAGGATCGCGAGTTCAAAGACAGCTTCAGCAACTGCAAGGCACTCAGCCACTCAGGGAGACCCTGTCTCTAAATAAAATACACAGTAGGGCTGGGGGTGGGGCTCAGTGGTCAAGTGCCCCAAGTTCAATCCCTGCTACCCCCTCTCCCCCCGAAAAAAGAAGAAGCCTCTAGGCCTCTGCTTCAGGAACAGCTGGAAAGGAACTATAGGAATCACAAGAGAGAGACGCTCTTGACCTGCTTAAGACCTTGGCTCTCAAGCCAGGATAGACGCCCTTCCTGTCCCAGGCACGCTGAGGACCTCCGCTGCCCACCAAGACAGGGAACAAAGCTGGACGCCATGTCTTCCACTTTTATTTTGTAGAACGACGCATGTGCCACCTGTAGGCCCCCACTCCTGGTGCTATCCCTGCCCCCCCCCTCCACTGCTGCCTTTGCTAAAAGCCTGTTCACAGAGGTCAGTCAAGGCCAGGAAGGGAAAGGCCACCGATTCTGGGGAACATGGTAGACCCGCCTGGCATCTCTGGGGCAGTGACTGACAGTGGCCTGACACCAGGAGAGGGGTCTGTAGAGCCAGAGGGCAGGTCAGGTCGGCCCAGGACAGGAAGGGCAGGAGCCAGGAGAGAGCCCAGTTCTGGCGTCCTGCACCGTGTCCCTGCGGACCCTGCAGCCTGGGCCTGGCAGTGGCTACTGGCCTCTCTACGGAGGGGGCACGGGCTCTGGACACCGGTGGTCCTGGCTCTCTGGAGAGGGCACCATACAGCAAGGCACTGAGCCAGGGTCTCAGCTTCTCAGCTTCAAGTTCGTGAGCCGCCCGGGGTGGGCAGGGGCAGGGTCTAGATGGCGTCACCCTCACTGTCAGACTCAACGGTGTCCAGCGGCTGCAGGCGCAGGGAGTCGTAGTTCGGGGGCGGGGTGCCCGGGATGGGCAGCGGCTGCCCGTGGGGGTAGCCCTCGGCCTGGCTGGCGGGGTCAGGCTGGAAGCCGAAGTTGGTGTGGGCCTCCACCAGCTCGGCCACGGTGGGCGGGGGGCTGTCGCGGGGAGCCCGGGCCCGCCTCTGCCGCAGGCTCCTGAGGAAGGCCACCAGCCTGATGATGGTGATCCACAGGAAGTCGATGATGATCTCCCCAAACTCGATGAGGCACAGCACGGAGCCCCCCATCCAGAAACCAAACTGGCCGCCCAGGTTGGAGAGCAGCCAGACGATCTGTGGGGAATGGGCGCTGAGGGCCTGGCCGGGCGGAGAGTGGGCACGCGCTCTGGCCCCCCGCCCGGCCCAGGGCTTCCTGTGGGGTGGGCAGGTGACTGGGAAGGGAAGGGGACAGGGTGACCACCTCCGCCCGGGTGGAGGGACCTTCCTGATGGCCACCCTTTGGGGCGTCGGGAGCCCCACAACTCACGTTGTTGGCCGCGGACTCCTCGATGGTGCGGTAGTTGAATTCTTGGAAGTAGATGTTGAGCTTCACGATGCCGCTCCTGCGAGGCAGCGGGAGGGCTGGGACCCGGCTCCCCGCACACCCCGGGGAGGGAAGCCATCGGCCCCCGGCCCTCCCCTGCTCTGACTTGCTCACGCTGCCAGGAGGGTGACCAGCCTCCCTGCACCGCGGGGCCACAGCACCCACCCTGTGGACCCCTGTCCTGCCATCCTCCTGGACACTCTGGCCTGGGACAGCCCCAAGGTCAGCTCTGAGCTCCCCTTTCCCCAGGTCTAGGGAGGCCAGGCCACATCCGGTGACCCGCCCACGTCCGGTGACCTGCGTAGAGTGCTGAGGAGTTCTGCGGGGATCAGGGCCCCTGGGGCAGGGAAGGGTGGCTGAGAGGGGGTCCCCCCCATTCATGTGTGTTCTTTGCTTCTGATTTGAACAGTCCCCGTTTCTCACCCGCTTCCTACACGGACCCCCTGATCTCCCAGGCACACTGGGGCTCCCTGCCTCCTGTCCCTCAAGGGGAGGGGGCTCCACAGACCCTCACTGCTGTGAGCCCTTTTCGCATCTGTCTCTGGGCTTGAGCATCCTGGTGCTAGGGACTGTGTCTTCCCTGTGCTCAACACACGTTTGTGCTGCGCAGGTGGAGGGAGGCGGGGAGGGATGGGGGTGAGGGATGGGGGTGAGGGGTGGGGGAGGGGCTGGTGAAGACCCCATCCTCCTGGCTGCTTCCTCCCTCTTGCCTTCGGGGCTCCCTTCCCTAGCCCTGCTCCTGGATCTGACCCTCCCCCAGGCCCTGGCTCCTCCCCTTCCCTGCCTCCCAGCCCCCCAGGCTTCAGGCTGACCTGCTCACAGTGATGTTGGGGCTCTGGTCCCGCTCCTGAGACAGGACGTGGAGAATCCAGTCCTAGAACCCAGGAAGGCGACTAAGAACAAGGTGCTCACACCTCACATTCCCCCCATCGCGGTCCATGGTCCATCGCGGTCCATGGTCCATCGCGGTCCATGCTACCAGCGGGGAAGAGGAACACAGCCCTGCACCTTCCTGAAGCCCCCAGGGACTGCAGGAAGGGGCCGTAGGAGGAGGCCGCGGGGGAAGCTGCGGCTGCTGTTGGCAGGAGGGGAGCCCAGATCTCCAGCCTCTTCTGGGCAGGCCTGGCCAGAACGGACCTTGTTCCAGGTCCATTCCCACCTCTTGGACTTGCCGTCCCCTCTGCCTGGGCTCCTCTGGCTCAGCCCACCGCTGGCTCAGCCTCTGGGTTTCAGCTCAGATGTTGCCTTTGTAGAGGGGCGACCCTGACCCCTCTGTGTGCTCTCCTGCTTACTCCCTCACAGCCACCGTTGACCTTGAACGTGATCTTACTTCTGTGTACGTGACTAGACTGTAAGCTCCACGAGGGCAGGACCCTCGGGCCCATCTCATCCTCTGCAGTGTCCCTGGCCTGGTGCCTGGGGAATGTCGGTGGGAGAGCAGAAGGGAGGGAGGGAAGGAGGAAAATACCACCCCCCAAAGACGGGGACCTGTCGTCAGCCCAAAGATGGGGACCAGGAGAGTGGCCACTCCCACCGTCTCACCTCGGAGGCCTCAGAGGGCCAGTCAGCCATGGAGATGGTCATCTTGTACTGGGTGTCACTGGAAGACAGAAGCCAGCCCTGTTGCTGTCCTGCCAACGTCGGCCCCCCTCCCTGCTGGCCCACGGCAGTGCCCACGTCCCCTGGCCACACTCACTTGCAGGACTCCTTGCACATGCTGATGCACGTCTCTCTCAGGGCCACGCTCATCCGCAGGTCTAGGTAGCAGTGGGCTGGGCGGGAGAGAGGAATGGACAATCGGGGTGGACAGATGGTGGTCTAGGGCTCCACCCTTCACCCTGTTCTGCCCTCCTGGCCCGGGGCCACCCGAGGCCTGGGGTTAGATGGGGATGTGGTGTCTCAACCCACGCTCCCTGGTCATGGGGAATCATTGCCACCCCGACTCCAGCCACCTCCAGCCATTTTGCCGCAGCCTAACCCTGGGATGCTTCCCTCGGGTGCCCCAGACCCAGCTCGGGACCCCCTGGGGAGCCCTCTCCGTCTCTGCCCCTGGATGGGGTTTTCTCCCTAGCCCTGTTTTGAACTTTATTTAGAGACAGGGTCTCGCTGAGCTGCTCGGCACCTCGCTTTTGCTGAGGCTGGATTTGAACTCGCGATCCTCCTGCCCCAGCTTCTTGAGAGGCTGAGGATTACAGGTGTGGGCCACTGCACTTATGTTTGTTGTAAGAGGTGGCGGGACCCCTACTGCTGACCACACCCAGGTTGTTGGGTTCCAGGCCACCAGGGCTTTCAGGCCTGGGCTCCAGCTCCGTGGGAGCCCAGCAGGGGCTCCTTGTCCTGTGATTCCAGGGGGCAGCCCTTGGAGGACATCACCATCGGGACTCCATCACTTTCTCCCCGAGCCCAGCATGCCACCGAGAGACCAGCGATGCCACTCAGACATGGACACACCCGCCGCGCACGCACACGGCCTTGTGCACACGTGTGCACCCAAGCCAGGATGCACGACGCAGACACTGGAAGCCACCTGTGCCCGAGCACAGCACGCACAGACAGGTCCTGCCATCTCCAAGTGCTCCTGCACACTCAGGTGCAAACACAGACACGCCCTTGCACACGTGCATTGGAAAACACAACCACACACACACACCGTGCTGTCTCCCGGGCCCATTCCCAGGCTCATGCCTGTGCTGGCATTTGTGTGGCACACATGCCCTGGAGGACCGACGGACTGCCGCTCCTATGTGTTTCAAGCAGGCACTTCATGGAGTCGGGGAGACAGGGCTGAGTTCCTGCAGACAGGCCTGGGATGGGTGGTAGCAGACTGTGGACAGAGGCGGGGCCGCCCTGGCACACCCCAGGGCCCTGCTCGGGGCACCCAGCTCTCCTCTCTGCTCTGTGGGCAGTGGCCCCAGCGGTCATGAACCTGCACTCACCCCAGTCTGGGAAATCCTGGTTGTTGCAGTAGCTCTCGCCCTGGGGCAGCGGGTACAGGTAGTGGCCGCAGCTGCAGTTATGGATCATGTGGTCTTGGAAGCACGAGTGGAGACAGGCCTGGAGGTTGGGGAGGGAACACAGACCCGGTTAGTGATGTCCCCTCTCTGGTGGCAGGAGAAGGACCCCAAGAACTTAACACCCAGGTCAAGGGAGCTGGGGCCCCGGAGAGATGCCCTTTGGCCTAAGATGCAGGCTTGAGACGACCACGTTGTGGTGACGGACCCTGTCATTGGGGTGTGGCCGTCCTTCCTCCTTGGGCCTCATAGCAGATCACTGAACCCCACAGAGAGACCCAGACGAGGCTCCCAAAGCCCAGGTCTCTCCATAGATGGCACCCCATAAATGACACAGCAAAAGTGGCTTGTCCCAAACCACAAGCTCACACCTAGGGCACCACCTCTCCTCCCCAGGTGCCAGCGCCCTGCCAAGCTCTCTGCATCCAGGGACCCAGAGGGCAGCTTGGGGAAGCCAGGCCTGAGCACCGTCCTCCTGGGGGGGAGCCAGAGAGAGCCGGAGAAGGACCTCTGACCGCCCAGGACAGGAGGAGAACGGGCAGCTGCTCTGCAGAGTGTCCCCTGGTGGGGAGCGAGGAGAGGGCGCACCCTGCCCTGGGGCTGGATGTGGGGAGTCTCCACTCTCTGGGCCCCAGCACGCTGCGGGGTGTTCAGGTCCTTGTGACCTGGCTTCAGCCCACTCAGGGACCAACCATGTGACCTAGGGCAAGTGATTAACCTCAGCCTCAGTTCACTCACGGAAACAGGGTGACAGTCACCCCTGCCTCCCGGGGCCAGAGGATTCCGCGTGGCATCAGGCCCCTAGTCAGCGGCTGTCCACTGTCCTGACTCCCGGCTCCCATGGACTCCTGGCTCCAACACTGCTCCTCTGTGTCCTCCTGTCCTGCTCCCCCAGGTCACTGTGTGGCCTTCCGCTCTCCCTGAGGGGCTTGTGGGGTCCCTGCAGGCAGCGGGTGGGACTGACAGCAGAGTCAATGGCCTGGCCAGGAGGACCTGGAGCCTGGCCCAGAGGAGGCCATGGGGTCCGGCTGGGCGCCCTGACTCGGGTGAGTCTTGGAGGAGCTGTTTCCCAGGAACGAGGCCTCTGGAGCTGGGGCCTCCTCCTCCATTTTCCCACTTCCCCTTGCTGCCTGCCTGTCTGTCCAGTCTGTCTGTCCAGCCCTTCCGAGACTCGGAAGATTTCCAGAGCTGTCCACAGCAGACCAAAGGAGGTCCGGCCAGCCAGCTTGAGTGTGCAGTGAGTCAGCTGGGCAAGTGGGCAGTGGCGGGTGGGGGGTGGTGGTCAATTTCCAAAGGGAAAACACTAAATGTGGGTTTCCCAGACTTGGAGGCAGGCACGGGGCTGCCCCTTGTTGGACTCCATTTCTTTTCTGTCATCACAGACAGGGATGGAAGTGGAGACCAGGTCAAGAAGGAAACCTCCAGCTGCAGCAAGGGAGGCCGAGGGCAGATATAAAGAGGGACATCCCAGGTAAACCGATGAGGTGTTCAGATTGGGGTCTGTAAATCCAAATGTCCCCATTCCCCCATCTTGAAACGGGAATAATAGTTTCTACATCCTAGGGTGGTTGTGAGGATTAAATGAGGTAAAGCATGTAAAATACTTGCAACAGCGCCTGCCTCACACGTGATAAGCCAACTCATTAACATATTATTAAAGGCTATTAGTACTCTACTTTTGCCTGGGAGGTTTGAAGGGATCAGAGGATGATATGATGCATGCAAAGCACACAGTTGAGAGCTCGGTAATGTTCGTGATTTTTTTTTTTTTCCCTTCTTGGGAGACTCCAGAGCAAGATCCTTTCTAATCTTGGGTTCCCAAGGGCACATCTGCCCAACTGGGGACTTGCAGATAGCCCGCCCTGGGCCCTGGTGAGAACCCAGGAACTGTGCCTGTGGCTACCTACAAAAATCCAGCCCGGCCAGCCTTGCCGGACCGCTCTCAGAGACCTGCGGCCTGCGGCCGGGAGACGTGGACAGGGGCCCCAGGGTCCAGGGTCCTGCGCAACCTGCCCACCTGGATGGAGTAGGTCGTATTGTAGTCGCTGTAGAGGTTTTGGACGGCGACGTCGGAGCCGTTCACAGTGCACGGGCTGTAGGGCTCGCCCATGCGCTGCAGCTTGTCCTGGGGCAAAAGAAAGGTTGCTCAAGAGGACCCCTGATCACCCCTGGAAGGCCCCCTCTGTAGTCCCCCCCCATCAAACTCGGGGGATGCTCAATGGGGCAGGGGAGCTGTAGTACCCGCAGGCGCCAGAGGGGGCGCCAGAGGGCTCAGCCTCCGCCCGAGCGGGGCTCGCTGCAGGGTTCCCCCAGGGTCCGGGGGGCCTGGGGGGCAGGGCCAGGGCTGCGGCCCCGGGTCCCCTCCTCTCGGCCAGGTTGGCCCTGACAGGTGGGCTCCCACCCTCAGCCGCCCTCGGGCTGCGCTGGCGCCCCAGCTGTACCACCAGCACGCCGATGGAGGTCTCTGTCCCCGTCATGGCGTAGATGCCCTCCTCTCGGATAAAGGGGTACGTCCTCTGCTCGTGAAGCAGCAGCCGGGCCCCGGCCGTGGACGCGAGGAAGGGGACATAGTCCTCCTGGCCTATGTCCAGCACCAGCTTCAGACCTGTGGGAAAGGTGGGGTGAGGGGAAGCCCACCAGCCCCTGGTCCAAGACCCCTGCAGCAAGGGGTGCCCCAGGGCCTGCGGAGGAGCCGGCAAACTCCAGACCCCAGATCGCCCCTGTCCCCTCCTAGGGCTGTTCCTGGCCTCCGCGCCCATGATCTTTTCCGCACGACAGGTAGATCTTGGAGACACAGCACCACCCACCCAGCCACCCAGCCACCCCACCCTGTGCCCTCTCACTCAGGCCCTCCTTCTCCCCACTCAGGGCCTCTGAGCTCCCAGCTCCTTCCTGCTCTGGAGGCTGCCGGCCTCACCCTTCACCTGAACCTCCTGCTCTTGCTTCAGATCAAAGCCCCGTGTCTCTTCCTGCAGAAGTGACTGTCCACACCGGGTCTCAGGGGCTTCCCTAGCTCTGAAACTCTCCTTCCCGGCACCTGCCTCCCTTGTGTGATTCTGTCTTCCTTCCCCACGGGGCCCTTCTTGGGGGATCAGACCCGACCTTCTGTGCCCCTTAGTCCTGGGCTAGGTGGGCACTGGCGCGAGTCCCAGGGGTGGCCTGAGCCCTGGCCCCATGCTCAGAGCAGTGGGAAGTGCTATAGGGACCCGATGCTGTTGGATGCTCCTGGGCGGCCCACGAGATGGGCACCACCATCATTCCCACTTAGAAGAGCAAACGAGGCACAGAGAGGTGAAGGGACCAGCCCAGACCACTCACGAAGGAGGCGGGGCCGCTGGGTCCTCCCCAGGCTGCTGGCTCCTGGTTGTGATGCTCTGCCCCAGGAAGCAAGGGCTCCCTGGAGGACAGTGCTTTAAGGAACGGGGGTCACTGACCCCCTCTTGGCTAATAGCCCTGATGGTCACTGAATGATGACCTGCTTCTTGGTGGGGGGAGGGGAGGTCACAGTCTGAGCGGTGGGAGGAGGACTGGCTCCCACCTGTGTCCAGCTCACAAGCCTGAGAGCCACAGCCTGCCAGCCTGGCCCTGGCAGACAGGCCACCGCGCTGGCCCCAGGGGAAAGCGCCTAGGGTCAGCCATTCTGTCCTTCCTTGCTTCCTTTAGTCCTCCGCGCCCTGTCTCTGGGGTTCTCTAGGCAGTGGGTACGAGAGGCCACGTGCGTGCCCTGGACTAATGGGTGGTCTCGGGGCAGCTGTCCAAAGGCTTCTCAGAGTCAGTCCCCTGCGCACGTGCAGCGTTTTCTGCTTCCCGGGGCCTGGCCAAGCAGTTCACCGCAGGGTGACAGAGTGACTCACAAGGTGACCTCTCTGTGCGGTGCTACCAAGAGCCTCTTCTCCCAGTGAAGAGATCCTGAGCTCGGGGTCACCCGGGGAGTGAGGGGTGGAGCTGGGGTTCTACCTGGCCTGGAGCTTGACCTTGAAGCTGCACCTCGTCCCCAGCCTCACTTTGCGGGGCTGCAAAATGGGACACGGCCCCTTTCCCCAGGGGCGCGAGCGTGGGGGGGGAGGGCTGAGAAGGCGCCTGGCTCCGCCTCCCCAGCCCCCAGGCAAACAGCAGGCGCTCCATTATGGCCACGCCTCTCTGCGCTAGCCCAGGTCTAACCCTGAGGGGGGGGGTGGGCAGAGGGCTTAGAGCCTCCTGGATCTGGCCTCTGGATCCAGAAGCAGGACTCACCAAATTCACTCCCGGGGTTGGCAGAGGGGAGCGCCTTCTCCGTCATGCCCCAGTTGAAGATGTAGCAGTTGCCGTAGTAGGGGTGGAAGATGGCCGTGAAGTTCCTGAGAGAAGAGCCACGGGCTGGGGGAGGCACCCAGCCGGCAGAGGGGATCCCACCGCCTCCCGCCCTCCCTGCGTTGCTCAGAGAGGCTCAGAAAGGGAGAGAGGAGCAGCAGGCCATTCTGTCCATCCCCCTGCAGAAACCAGAGAGAGGTGACTCCCAGGATCCCTTGGGAAAGGGGGAGGACGCGAGTCTCAGGAGTTGGGGCACAGGCTCTCTGGTTCAGCCATGAAAAAGCACTTTCTTAGGCGTTTGCATCTGGTCTCATAGGCACCTCCAAAAAGACCTGTCCACATCCTAACCCCCCCGGAGCCTCTGGATGAGACCTTGTTTGGAGAAAGGGTCTTTGCAGATATAACCAAAGATCTTGAGAGGTCGTTATCTGCGGCGATTCAGGTTGGCCCTAGAGGAGAATCTCCTGATGCAGGGAAGCCCACCATAAATGCTTTAAAAATACGTATCAAGGTTTTTATATTGTTCTTTTATATTTAGTCAAAACAAATACAAGCTGGGGTGCAGCTTGGCACATCTGTGATCCCAGCAACTAGGGAGGCTGAGGCATGAGGATGGCAAGTTGAGGCCAGCCTCAGCAATTTACTGAGATCCTGTCTCAAAAAAAAAAAAAAGGGGGGGGGATTGAGGGATAAGCACAGGAAATCATGTTAAAAATTAACCGCTGTGCAGAACTGTCTATGAAGCCTTCTATTCCGCAACACTTATTGAGCAACTTCCCACGGGCCAGGCCCATGCTGAATGCTTCTGCACACACACAATCTCACTTCATCCTCAGAATAACCTCATAAAGTCAAGGGCTGTTTTCACTGATTTTTCCCCGATAAGGAAGCCATTTCCTGTATCTTTCATCTCAGCCTCTGGGTCAGCAGAATGAGGTGGGTGCAGCCCAGGCCGCCGAGAAATCAGATCTGGGGACTGTCCTGGGCTGGCTCTGTCTGACAGAGCTGAGCTGCTGTCTCTGCCTCTGAGCTTTGCCTTCCTCCTTGTTGAAAGGGGAATGAGGAAGAAACCACATTTTTTCACTCAACAAACATTGACTGAGGTGGGTCCCGGGGCGAAGGCAGTGGGGAGAACTGGATAGGGCTGGCCTGCCACCCAGACCCCTTCCAAAGCCTCTGTGTGGTGTCCCCTCCGCCCCCCTTGCTGCCTGCCAGCAGTCAGGGCCCGTGGTGGACAGCTGTCAATCAGACAGGCCACGCCCCCTGCTCAGCCTTCCCTCGCTGCTCTCAGAAGAAGATGCAAACTGCAGCCTCGGGTTTCTACCCTCCTCCACCAGATGTTTCCAACCCCGGCCCCTTGGCACCTGCTCTGAGAACTCCCATGGCCCCTCCCTGATGTCAAGTGACAGAGGTGGACCATCAGTTCCTAGCACCTGGGCTCTGACAAATCGTAACCCACCTGCCCGGCCTCCCTCGTGCCCGCCTCTTGATTTCCCCGATCAAAGGCACCCAGTGTGACATCACCTTGCTCACTTGTCATCTGCCTCCCTCCCGCTTGGGCTGTGAGCCCAGTTTGGCCGTGTGACCTTGTATCTGAGTTTGGGCAGCTCAAGGTCAAGAGCAGGTGACCTGGACCTCTGTCCGTTAGCAGCCGGTGAGCTGGGGACTTCAGTGCTCTGTGTCTCCCTTTCCCTGTCTATTACTATGTCCCCAGGAGAGTGGCAGCAGCCACCCTGCGGGACGGAGGTGTTAGACGCCTAACAACGTGTGTGACACTAAAGTAGTCGTGGCTGTTACAGCTGACATGGCTGTGCCCGCCCGCCCGGGCCTGACACAGGACACAGACCCTTAGTAAATATTTGCTGAATAAACTGTGATGTGTGATAAGGGCATCGCAGAGATAAGCGCCAGGAGGAGGGACACCCAGTTCCCCGTGGGGACAGGGGACTGACAGACGCAGCTGGTGAAGGTGGCAAGGCCTAGGGACAGGGAGGGGACAGGGCTGTCAGGCAGGGGCACCGCTTGGGCAAAGCCTGGGGGGAAGGAGAAGCTGTGGGCGGCCCCTGGACACCGGGTGGGATCCGGGCTGTGGCCACAGGGGAGGGGACGGCAGGACAAACCGGCCAGCACCAGGCGGCTGACCCCGCCCGGGCCACGGGACACAGCGTTCCCAGGAGCTGCGTGGGCAGATGCAGCCTGGAGGAACCGGGGTGCGGCCAGGTCCCTCCTGCCCCGGCCCAGCCTCGGCCTCGTAGTGGGTTTCCTCCTCCTCGGTGCCAACTGTTTGCTTGTTGATCATGCTCTTGGCCCTGAGAGGCTGCTCCCAGCACCGGTCCCCTCCGGTTCCAGAGCCAGGTTTCCCTCCAAAACCCTCTCCTGGGACAGGAACCTAGCGGGCACAGGGACACCAGCAGGTCTCCAGAAGAGGCAGGGAGAGACGGTGTGCAGGGGTGGCCTGAAGTCCCAGCTCCTGGGGAGGCTGAGGCAGGAGGATGGCCGGAGCCCAGGAGCTCCAGGGTAACCTGGGAAACACAGCCAGACCCCGCCCCCCAAATCCCCAAACTAGGAAATGGGCCATCTCAGCCGGAAGCAGTATAACAACTGGGGTACTGTGTGGTTGGAAGTCAGCTGATCCCTGAAGCAATAAAAAAAAAAATTTTAAAAGGTGTATCCATGCCCAGGTCCTATTTTCTAAATACGATTCTCAAATAAAAGGACACGGGGATCCATGGAGAAATGGCTCAGGCACCTTGTGATGTCAGAAGGTAAGGAAGTGCCGAAATCTTTTTTTTTTTTTTTAAGATTGGGATATATCAAAGGATGCAGGAGGTAACTGGAGGAGCTGTCGGTGGCCAAAGGTGAAAGAATTTAAGCAAAAATAAAGACTGAGGTGTTGAACCAGAGCCTAAATATGAAGGCGTTCATTTTGGTATAATTAAATGTTTGAATGAATAAATAGAGAAGAAAAAAAATAAATCTCTCTTTTTATGCAGGAGATTGAACCCAGGGGTGCTTTACCACTGAGCTACGCCCCTAGTCCTTTTTATTTCTATTTTTTTTTAAATTTTGAGACTGGGCCTCACTGAGTTGCCAAGGCTGGCCTTGAACTTGCGATCCTCCTGCCTCAGCCTCCCGAGTAGCTGGGACCACAGGCATCCACCGTGGGGCCTGGCAAACATGAATTTTTCTTAGAGGAAAATTCCAGATCCTATCTATGCCTCTCTCCATGAGAGGTGGAGCTCGATTCTCTCTGTCCCTGTCCACCTGTCCTCGTCCCCATAGTGTCGGCTGGCCTTAGGGACGCCCTTCCGGAGTGCCCAGGGAGGGGAACGTGGTCCCTCTCCTGTGGAAGCTTGTGTGACCCCAGAGCGGAGGGAGGGGCTCATCCTGGGCGACGCACAGAGAAGCAAACTGCCCAGAACAGGTTTCCCCACCAGGACGGCTGGTCAGGGTCCAGCTGTGGCTTGAGTACCCTAAGACCACGGTACCATGCCCCAGAGAGAGAGGTCGGGGTCAGAGTGGGGGCGGAGGGTCACGCCGTTGGAGCCCAGCATTGGCAAAGGCAGAAGGACATGCTCCCGGGCCACCTTCTAGGGCCCGGTGGGGAAGGCCCAGGTCTGGTCAGCTCTGGGAGGGAGAGACAGCCCAGAGACAGGTTGGGGGAAATTTCTGGGCCAGCCTTCACACAGAGGGCTGACCGGGAGGAAGAGAATGGGTCTTCCTTTCCAACGAGTAGCAGAGTGACGTGGGGTAGGCCTGGCCCTGGGCTGCCCGCTCTGCCACTGCCCAGCTGTGTGACCTCAGAGAGGTTACTTAACCTCTCTGGGCCTCAGTTTCATCCTCTATAAAGTGGAGGATGGGGGAATGACAGGGCGTTTCTCGGGGGCTTCTAGACATGGGGTTAAAGCAGTTTTATACTGTGAAGCGCTTACAGTAGAGCAAAAGAGGGGCCCAGAGATGCCAATAATCTGAAGTCCTTGTCACACACAGGTTGAGCAATAGTCGTGACTTGTTGGAATCCGGCCTGCAGCCTGCTAGCCAAGCGGTAGCCTGCAAGGCGGCCTGTGGCCCCTGGTTTCTTCCACGTGTGGGGGGCCCCCTGCAAGTTCCCCGGAGGCCGGCCTCCCTGCCTCCAGCCCCTGCCACAGGTGAGGCTCAGCCGTGACGGTGAGGCTGAGCCCTGCACCTTGGCCCAGGCACCTCCTAACCCCCTGCAGCCCCAACCAAAGCACCCCCAGAGCCGGGGACGGCGGGTGGCTGGGGCGGCTCACCGGTGGCTGCAGGGCTCCGTCCCGAACAGGCAGGCCAGGATCATCCGCGGGGCCGAGTAGCCCATGGCCACCAGGTCCTGGCGCGGCACCTGCGAGAAGATGTTGGTGGCCTGCAGCACGTACCACTCGGTCACGGCCTGGGTGGCGCTGGTGAAGTTCCAGAAGGCGCACGCGGTCCCGTTGAGGCTGCACTGTGGAGGCCGAGGGGGTCCCGTGGGTGTGGGGGCTGCTGACCGGGCTCCGCCTCTGCGGGTCCCCAGCCACTGCCCCAAGGCACCCAGCAGGGCGAGGGTGACCCTGTGTGCTCGCTGCTCACACCCCGCGGCGGGTCACGGGAACCTCCATGCGTGGTCACATGCCCACACAGGGCCACCTGGTCCCCCCCAGGGCCACACAGTGCCACGTCACAAGGGTGTGTGCTCTCGTCCGCCACCAGCCTCAGACCCTGGATCCACACAAGCCGGACCCCATTCACACTCGCGTGACCTCACACCCACGAGCCCCTGAGCAAGTGCCCAGGGGCGCACACTCCCACGGTTCCCTGGAGGCTGCATGGGCCTCGGGGAGGCTCCGACTGGGGAGTCTGTCCTGGGGTTTGTCAGACGGAGCCACAGACCTCGCTGGGCCCGTCCAGCCCAGGTCACCGCAGAGGTGCAGGGTGGCCGTCCCCTGGAACTCGGCCAGCCGTTGGGCCTCTGTGGGCCCTCGCCGGGGACCTTCCTTCTGGGCTGGGGGGGGACTCGGCCTCCCAGTCACAGCCCTGCAGACCCGGCCAGTCCCGGGCAGTGTCCTCTGCCTGGGGAGATGGTGGCTTCCTCAACCCTTGCCCTGTCCAGTCTCTATGGGACCCTCCTGCAGGGCTCCATTCCGCCTGAGCCCCAAGTCTGTGGAGGGGTGTTACGTTATTTGTCACCATTATTGTCATTTAGTACCAGGGGTTGAGCCCAGGGGCACTTAGCCACATCCCCAGCCTCTTAAATTCAGGTTTATTTGCGACGGGGTCTTGCTAAGTTGCCGAGGCCTGGAACTGTGATCCTCCTGCCTCAGCCTCCCCAGCTGCGGGGATCGTAGGCACGCGCCTGGCTCGGCGTGAGTCTCATCCTCCTCATCCTGGAGAAGCTGAGGCCCAGAGAGGTCACGGAAGGCATAACGGGCAGCATAGCCTTTCCTCACCCCCAACACATGCACGTGCACACACTCACACACACACACAGAGACACACACACAGAGACACACACACAGAGACACACACACTCACACACACACTCACACACTCACGCACACACTCACACGCACACACTCACACTCACACACTCACACTCACACACTCACGCACACACTCACGCACACACTCACACACACACTCACACTCACACTCACGCACACACTCACACTCACACACTCACACTCACACCCACACACACAACACACACACAGAGACACACACACTCACACACACTCACACACACACTCACACGCACACACTCACACTCACACACTCACACTCACACACTCACGCACACACTCACGCACACACTCACTCTCTCACACACACACTCACACACACACACTCACACTCACACACTCACGCACACACTCACACTCACACACTCACACTCACACACTCACACTCACACACACACACTCACACACTCACGCACACACTCACACACACACTCACACTCACACTCACACTCACACACTCACGCACACACTCACACTCACACACTCACACTCAAACACACCCACACACTCACACTCACACACTCACACTCACACACACACCCACACACACAACACACACACACTCACTCACACACACACAGAGACACACACACTCACACACACACTCACACACGCACACTCACACACGCACACTCACACACACACACACATACACACACACACACACACACACACACACACACACTGCTGCCCCTGAGAGCCGTGCAGCCCCCGGGGGTGGGCTGGCTTTTCAGACGAGAACCCAGGCGCCGGCAGCCCGGGAACTGCCCCTCCTGGCCCCAGGCCCTTTGCTGGCCTGTGTGGTGACGTGGGGGTGGGCGAGGGATGCTGTGGCCCCAGCCCGGTCCCCATCCAGGTGGCTTTCCCCAGCAAGAGCCACGTCAACCAGGAGAAGAGGAGCCCGTGCTCCCAGTGCTCCGGGGACCACCTACTAGTCTCATGGCCACTTTGCACTCCTGGGCGCTACACGTCCTTCCCGAGGCTGGGCTGCTGTGTGCTGAGCCATTGAGGGTGTTGTCACGCCCCAGGAGGTCGAGGACCACGGGGTGGCGGGGGTCCCGCTCATCGATGAGGACCAGGGGCGTGTGGTTCCAGATGGTCAAGTTCAGGGTGCGGCTGCCGTTGGTTCGGCCCGGCTCGGGGGCCACGATCCTGTCCAGCACGGCCTCCATCAGCTCGTCCAGGTCCCTCAGCAGGTGCTTGACTTTGGAATACCTGGACGGGAGAGGCCCCGTCGGGTGGGCAAGGGCGCCGAGCAGGGGGACCGGAACCTGGGGTCCTCCTGCCCCCGGCACGGTGCCACCAGGTCAGGAAGGATGCCCTGCCCCAGCGTCCTTCTCTCCACCCGCCCGCCCACCCACGTGCCTTCCCGCAGCCCACTCCTTCCTTCCTTCATCCACGGAGTCTTTAATGAACACCTACTATGCGCCAGGTACTGGTCCCAAGGGGACCGCTTCTCTTTCCCTGTGAAACTCAGTTTGGGGTCCCTGATCGCTGGCCACGTGCCAGACGCCAGGCGCTTTCTGTTTTGCCACATTCTATCATCGTCCCCCGCGAAGGGACAAGGGAACCGAGGCTCTGGGACGTGCCGGGAGCAGAGCCGAGATGGGAACCCGGGGTCGGTGGGCTCCCGTGGGCCGGGGGCTCTGCTCGGAGGGGACAGAGAGGTAGGAGGGGGACAGGGCTGCGTCCAGGGCGCTCAGGAGGGGGAAGGTGGTGGCATCACTGTGGCCGACGTGTCCACAGCTGCTGTGGAGATTGGCGGTCAGTGTGCGGGCTCTGGGTTCAAATCCTGACTTGTCCCTTGATATCTGCTTGACCCCTGACGGGTAGTAACCTCTCCAAACACCTGTTCTCTTATCGACGAATGAGGGTATAAACGTGTAGCTCCGGGAGTTACTGGGGGGCTCACGGAGTCCACGCAGCAGTGCCCGGACGGAGCGTCTGTGGCTCCATGATTCTTGAGAGTTCTCCTGAGCAGCTCTAAGGACCCACCCTGTTCGGATGGGACCTCTGACAACTGGAAATGTAATCAGGAGGTGGGAATCCTCTTCTGGGACTTTCTTTGGGATGAGAATGTCCTCCATGGCTTGGCCACGTTGGCCCTCCTTTCTGTTCCTTGAACACCTGCCCCAACCCCCTGCCTGCCCCAGGGCCCTTGCATATGCCCCGTGGCAGCCACTTGGGGCGCTGTCTCACTTCCTCTTCACTTTTCTCTGACCCGCTCGCTGCCTGTCCTCAACCCTGATGAGTTTGATTCTCCCCGCAGGTCCCCTTCAGCAGCCTTGTTGTCAAATAGGGAAGGGGCAATATGTCAGAGCGGTTAAAAAGTGGAATCAGATCAGCCCTGGGTTCCCGTCTCACAGTGGCCCACTGTGCATCTCTGGGCAAGTTCATGCACCTCTCTGAACCTCCATCTCCTCACCTGCAGATTGGAGCTAGCGCCCGCCTCTGGGGAAGTGGCGTGGGTCAGAATGAGACCAATTCCCCCAAAGGACCCTCGGCAGCACGCCTAGCAGACCCCAAGCACTCCCTGGGGGGTTTAAAGTGTCTCCGTCACAATCATGACCAGTCCCACATTGAGACCCGCTGGAGCCCGTCTGCTCTGGTGGGGGGAGAGGTGGGGGCTCCTGGCGGCTGCCCGGGAAGCCCAGATGCACTGTGCAGACAGACAGACACCGGAGGCGGGAGGCCCGGGAGCCAGGGAAGGGGAAGGGGACCCAGGGGGACGCTCCAGGGCCACCTACTGGAAGGGGCTGGCGTTGCAGAGGGTGACGGCCGGGAAGTCCATGGTCTTGAAGCCCAGGGAGAGCGCCACGCTGACCTCCCAGCCCAGGTAGGTCCTGACGAAGACGCCCCACTGCCAGCACACCAGGCCGGCGAAGAGCAGCGTGAGCAGCAGCCACAGGGCCTGCTTCTTGGGGCCCTCGCAGATGATGCGCTTGGGCCCGTGCGTGTTGGTGTTGCTGCAGTACCACACCAGCAGCTCCTTGTAGCTGTAGCCCGGGCCCTTCTGCAGCCGGTGCAGCCCCTTGAGCAGGTACTTCTTCACGTGCATGGTGGCCCCTGCGGAGACACGGGGGCCGTGGGACACCGCCCTTCCTGCCGGCCTTCCTGCCCTCCAACCGTCCCACCAAAAAAAAAAAAAAAAGCACTTATTGAGCGCCTGCTGTATACCAGCCACTAATTGCTCAACAATGAGCAAAACAGAAGTTTCTCGCCCCTGTGGGCATTCACACGCTACAGGCCACTTCTCAGCTCCTCGGGTGTTCCTTGTGCAAAACAGGGATAATGTCATGTCAAATTCTATTGTTATTATTGTTATTGTTGTTGTTGTTGTTGTTATTATTATTATTATTATTTTGCAGCACTGGGGATTGGACCCAGGACCTCATTCATGCTAGGCAAGTGCGCCACCCCTGAGCCGCACCCCCGGCCCCATCCTGTCTCATCCATAGAATCCGCCAAGAGGGTGACATTGGGAGTCGCAGACAGAGTGCCAGCAGCCATCCAGGGGACCTGGCACAGACCGGGGACTCGCTGCCCTGCCCAGTGGCCGGCCGTGGCCAGGACGATGTCAGCGAACCCACTGCATCCGACGGCCAACTTCAGATGGTGCCAGGCGGCCTTGGGGCCCTGTCCCCCGAGACCCCAGGGGCAGCAGAGGGCGGTGGCTGGTGAAGCACCAGCTGATGGCGTCCGGCTTTGAACCTCGGCTCGGCGGCTCTCTGGCCCTTTGAGCCCGTCACTCTCTGGGCAGTCAGTTCCCTGGGCTGGGAAGTGACCGTGATCCTCATCTCCCACCCGCAGGCTGCTGGGAGGCAAGAGCCACCGCGGGGACACTGCCTGGCCGCCAGTGTCCCGGCCAGGAGGGGGAGGGGCTGCCCAGGCGACGGTCCCTGGGGAAGGGGCCCGGAGCCAGGGCGTGGGCTGCGGGGGACAGGACTGACGGGCCTCCCAGGCCACACTGGGGACTTGAGATTTGTTGGGGGAGGACGGGGACTTCGGGGGTGTGGGGGGGTGAGGTCATCGGGGTTTGAAGGAACATTCCAGCAGCTTCGCGGGTACTGATTGGAATGGGGTGAGGCCGCTGCCCAGCGTCAGGTGGCCACTGTGGGTGAGGGAGGAATGCTCTCCCAGACTCCCAAGGTGACAGGAAGACCCGTGTCACAGGGCCCGGTGGCGGTGGCTTCCCAGGAAACCCAGTCTCTCCCTGCTCTGTCCCCAGCCTGGAAGCAGGATACTCGAGATGGATTCCCAGGACAACTGAACTCTACCTTCCATGCAGATCAAAGGCCACCGCCTCCAGGGAGCTCTCCCGAGGTCACATGGGGATGACCCTCACCCGCCTCAGAAAGCCACTCCATGCTGGGGACACCATGGCAGGCACTGTGGCACCTGCTGGCCCAGGGTCCTCTCCCCCTTGCTCTGATGTGGCAGGGGGACCCTCCTCCCCCGAGTCTTCCTCGGTGTGACTTGCCGGATGTTTCTCCACCCCAGCTCTGGGGGACGCTCCCGTGATCATTGTTACACGGACCGTCGGGATTTAGTTCCATCACTCAGTTAAAGACAAAGTCAAGGAAGAGACCTCGGCTTCTTTAGCCAGGACTTCTAAGCTAGAGATATTTGGCATCACACGTATGGGAAGCCTGCCTGAGCACAAAACCAACACCGGAAAGCAGAGCCCCCGAAGAGGTTCCTGACCACACCACCTGGGTATCCGGATCCAGCCGTGCCTGAAAGCAACTTATTCCTGGGATAGGGAAACCAAGACATTTCCTCTGTGTTCTTAGGTCGGCTGATCCAAACGGGACACCTGTCATTTGCAGTCATTAGATTGTTAACAACAAAAAAAGAAATTCACCTGGTTTGACTCCGTGCTTTAGTGATTAGTGCCCAGGGCTGCCCCCCGCCCCCCCACATGAGATCTCAAACCCACTGAGGACAGCAGTTCTGCATCTTCGACCGTGTCCAGCGTGGCGCCTGGCACTCCATCAAACAGCTAAATAGACAATGTCGGGTGACCGTATCCAAACGGGGATTTTTAAGCACCCACCCATGTTCAGTGCTGGACTGATTTGGGGACACGGCCACATCCCTGCCCTTTCTTCCCTTGTGGAGTGAGGTGGGAGTGTCACAGGCTTCCTCTCCAACCCCGTGCCTCTGACCTCTGATGGAAATCCAGCTCCAAGTACCTCCCCTGGCCGTCACGGCTAGAAGATGGACGTTCAGACCCTCTCCCCCTGCATCTCTGCTCAGCTGGTCCATTTCCTGCCCTGACATCATAAAATAATAATAATAATAATAATTGTGATAGCAACAACTACAAGAGCCACACTGAAGCACCACGTACCACCACACAAGCACCAGGCAAGAGGCTCGTAAGCCGTGGTGTGACCTGTAGCCAAAGCTGTGAGCACTTGGAAGGTGAGGGACGGGTCTGTTCAGCGCAGGCTGAACTTTAACTAGCGTGGTCCCTTGGGTCGTTAGCCAAGTGAGAGAAATAAACCAACAGACACTACAAACAGCCTCAGATTTCACCTCCAAGCGATAGGTCTGTGTTTGGAGTGGATACACCGTTGGGTCGAAGGGTTTCCATCAGTTTACAGTTTCAACCAAGCCAGCAAAGTGGAAATGGAGTCCCCCGTGTGGACCTGGCTGATGGGCAGCCCCTGCCCGAGCCCCAGAGAGTCCCGGACGGACGACTGTCTAGACCTTGGCCATGAACCTGGGAGAGCGTCACTGGCAACAGATTCCGATACAATGTTGCACACAGCAGCATTTGTTTTCTTAGAAGAGACACCGACTGCTCCCTTGGGGAAACATTGTTTGCCCCCCCCACCCCACCCCCACAGTTTGATAACACAGAGCCCAGAGCTTTGCCCAAGTACAACTGTATCTGAGCTTCATTTGGACAAAACCCAAAGCAATGCTATTCTAGGGTCAATTTTCATATTCCTCTTGTGCACGAGAGATTGCAACTGGATAACTCGAGACCCAAAATGTTTTATTGGTTGCCACTGTTTACACAGTATTTATTTATTTATTTATTTTTATAATTCTCAGTTTTAAATAAAAGCTTCGTTACTTTGCAAGGCATATGATTCACCCATTTAAATCAGTGTAAAATTTTGTATGCTCATAGAGTTGTTCAACTAGTGCCACACAATCAAGATTAAAATATTTAATTTTTTTTTTAGTTGTAGATGGGCACAATATCTTGATTTTATTTATTTATTTTTAAAATATTTATTACATTTTTTTTTAGGTGTAGATGGACACAACACAAAGCCTTTATTTTTATGTGGTACTGAGGGTCTCACCCGTGCGAGACGAGTGCTCTAACACTGAGCCACAATCCCAGCCCTTCTTTATTTATTTTTATGTGGGGCTGAGGATGGAACCCAGTGTCTCACACGTGCTAGGCAGGCCCTCTGCCACTGAGTGACAAACCCCAGCACCAACATTAAAACATTCTAACGGGCGCAGTGGCCCACGCCTCTCATCCCAGAGGCTCAGGAGGCTGAGGCAGGAGGATCTCGGGTTCAAAGTCAGCCTCAGCAACAGTGAGGCACTAAGCAACTCAGTGAGACCCTGTCTCTAAATAAAATACAGAATAGGGCTGGGGGTGGGGCTCCGTGGTTGAGTGCCCCTGAGTTCAATCCCTGGTACAAAAAAAAAATCTTTTCTTCCCCCAAAGACACTCCCTACCCACCAGCAGCTGCTTTTCCTCTACTCACCCCACCTCCGCCCCCTGGCAAACCTGGGTCTGTTTTCTGTCTCTATTTTGGACATTTCCTATAAATGGAGTCAGACACTCGGTGGTCTCTGGGGACCTGCTTCTTTCACTTGGCAGGTCGTGGGGATTCACCCCGCCATAGCTAATGCTAGTACTTCATTTCTTTTACTGCCAAGTACTGCTCCATATTACCCACTTTCCCCAGCAAGAGTATATTCTTGGCCCCATTTAGTTTGCACCTTTAGTTTTTTTAAAAAATGTCAATTAAAGAAAACTTAATATACAGAGAGCTATACCATGTTCATGGATCAGAAGACTCAACATGTTAAGATGTGAATCAGCCTCTACAGTCAACTCAATCCCAATCAATCTCTAGGCCCAATTACAATAGAAATCTCATAAGACCCTTTGTAGAAATCGACAAGCTGATTCTAAACCTTATATGGAAAAACAACGGAACTAAAATAACAAAAACAAAATAAACCCACCCATATGCAAAATTTAAAAAAAATTTTTTTAAAAATATTTATTACTTAGTAATCAGTGGGTACAGCATCTTTGTTTGCATGTGGTGCTGAGGATTGAACCCGGGCCGCACGCATGCCAGGCGAGCACGCTACCGCTTGAGCCACATCCCCAGCCCCAAAATTTTAAAAATTTTTTGAAAAAAAATAACAAAGTTGAAGGATAAATACTATCTAATATCAAGACTTACTATCATGTACAGTAATCGTGACAGTGTGGTATTGGTATAACAATACACATATTAGCTGGGTATTGTGGCTTGTGTTTGTAATCCCAGCAGCTTGGGAGGCTGAGGCAGGAGGATCACAAGTTTGAGGCCAGCTTCAGCAACTCAGAGAGGACCTGATGGGATCCTGTCTCAAAGAAAGAGGGGAGGCTGGGGATGTGGCTTGGTGGTTAAGCACCCCTTTAGTCAACTCCTGGTACCAAATACACACACACACACACACACACACACACACACACACACACACAGCAGTGGAACTAAATAGGAAGTCCAGAAATAGACCTACAAAGATACCAAGGTAGTTCAACAGAGGAGCGATAGTCTTTCCAACAAAAGATGCTGAAATAGGTGGATGTCCACATTCAAAAAAATAATGATCTCAACTTGTACACTACGCTATGTACAAAAATTATTTGGGATGGATCAGAGACCTGAACACAAGACCTAAACTGTCGATTACACATAAGAAACTCTGGGATAAAACCTGTGTGAACTTGGAGCAGAAGAGGGTCTTTTGGATAAGACCCTCAAATTATGCATCACCAAAGGGAACAACTTGTAAATTGCACTTTCTTGGAATTAAAATCTTCTCTTTAAAATCTTCTTCCAAAGATACTTAAGAAAAATGAAAAAGCATGCCATGCATCTGGTGGAAATACTTGTGATGCATGTCTGATAAAGAAATTATGAGCAGGATATATAAATAATTCTGACAAATGAATGAGAAGACAAAAGATTCTGTGTGTGTTTGTGTGTGTGTGTGGGGGGGGGGACATGGAATAGCAAGGTATGGAATCGACCTAGGTTTCCATCCATGGATAAAGAAAATGTGGTATCTGTACACAGTGGAGTATTAGTCAGACATGAAAAAAGACAGAAATCATAGCCTATTCAACAAACGGTGCTGGGAAAACTGGAAATTCATATGTAGCAAAATGAAATTAAACCTCTCTCTCTCACCCTGCACAAAAATCAACTCAAAGTTATTCAAAGACTTAGACACAGAGACCCTGTGCCTAATAGGAGAAAAACCAGGCCCAAATGTTCATCATCATATTGGCTTAGGACGTGACTTCTAGAACAAGACTCCTGAAGCGCAAGAAGTGAAATCAGGAATCAATAAATGGGATGGATTCAAACTAAAAAGTTCTTCTCAGCAAAGGAAACGATCAATAACGTGCTGAGAGAGCCTACAGAATGGGAAAAAAATCTTTGCCACATGCACCTCAGATTGAGCACTCACCTCCAGGATATATGAAGAACTCAGAAAACTTAGCACTAAAAAACCCCAAAACACAATAACCCAATTAATAAAAGGGCTAAGGAACGGAACAGACACTCTACAGAAGAAAAAAACCACAGTTGATCCACAAACATTATGGAAAAATGTTCATCATCTCTAGCAATTAGAGAAATGCAAATCAAAACCACTCTAAGATTTCCTCTCACTCCAGACAGAACGGCAGCTATTAAGAATACAGACAACAGTAAGTGTTGGCGAGGATGTGGGGGGGCGGGAAGGCACACTCATACACTGCTGGTGGGACTGCAAATTGGTGCAGCCACTATGGAAAGCAGTATGGAGACCCTCGGAAAACTTGGAATGGATCCACCATTTGACCCAGCTATCCCACTCCACGGTTTATACCCAAAGGACTTAAAATCAACATACTACAGGGACACAGCCACATCAATGTTTATAACAGCTCAATTCACAAGAGCTAAACTATGGAACCAATCCTAGATGCCCCTCAACGGATGAATGGATAAAAAACAACGTGGTACATATACACAATGGAATATTACTCAGCCTTTAAGAAGAATGAAATTATGGCATTTGCAGATAAATGGATGGAACTAGAGAATATCATGCTAAGTGAAACAAGCCAATCCACCCAAACCAAAAACTGGATGTTTTCTCTGACAAGCAGATGCTGATCCATAGTGAGGCAGGAGTATAGAGAAGAATGAAGGAAATTTGGTTTGTGTGGAGGGGAGTGGGGGGAGGGGGAGGGCTGTGGGGATGGGAAAGATGGTGGAGTGAGATGGCCATTATTATTACCCTATACACATGTATGATTACACTACTGGTGTGACTCAGTACCATGTTCAGCCAGAGGAATGAGAAGTTGTGCTCCATTTGTGTACAATGTGTCAAAATGCATCCTCTGTAAAATAAATGTTAAAAAGAAAGAAATCCTGTTATTTGTAGTATTGTGAGCGAAACTTGAGGACATTATGTTCAGTGAAATGTCAGGCATAGAAATATCATGTGTTCTCACTTATATGTGGTCACCAGAGGTCGGGAAATGTGGTGGGGCAGGGAAAGGGAATGGAGAACAGATATAATGGGTCCAGGGTGCAGTTAGACAAGAGAAATAACTTTTCATGTCCTATAGCACAGTCGAGTAACTCTGGTGGACAAAAGTTAATTCAATATTTAAAGAGAGCTAGTTGAGATAACTTTGGATATTCCAACAAAAAGAAAAATGTCTTTCTTGATCTGATCATTGCACATTATCTATGGGTTCTTAAATACCATGTTGTACCCCATAAATATATACAATTATGTATCCACTAATTTTTGTTTATTTGTTTGTTACTACAGATTGAACCCAGGGGGTACTTAACCACTGAGCCCCATCCCCAGATATTTTTTAAAAATGTTTTATTTTGAGACAGGGTCTTGTTACGTTGCTTAGGGCTTTGTTAAATTGCTGAGGCTGACCTCAAAATTGTAATCCTCCTGCCTCAGCCTCCCGAGTCACTGGGATGACAGATGTGAGCCATGGCGTCTGGCTAAAATTTTTTTAATATATTAAAAATTTCACTAAGTTCACTCATATCCTTAGTACTAATAATGATGACAACTAACATTACTAGTCCCATTTTATGACTTGAACAAAATAAAAATCATCTTCCTAGTTAATTCTTGATGGTACATGTGTAATAACAATAAATATATACACATTAAAAATGGGCAAAAGACTTGAAATGACACCTTGGTGGAGAGAAGAGACGAATGGGTCTTAAACACACGAGAAACTTCTCAACATCATTAGTCATCTGGAGAATGGAAATCCACACCACGGTGGGTACCACTTCTCACTAGAAGACCGATATCATGCTTAGCGTTGGCAAATGACTGGAATCCCGCTCCAAGGCTGATTGGCATGCAACGGTGCTCACACTGAGAAAAACTCCAGAGGTCTCTTAGAAAGTTAAATGTGCACTTATCGTATGACCCAGCAATCCCACCTTTATTTATCCAAGAAAACTGAAAAACAAACTCACACCAAGATTTATACATATTTATATATATAATATATATATATACTAGTCTTATTTCTAGTAGCCCCTAACTGGAAACAACCGAAATGCCCACCAGCACATGAGTAAATAAACCAATTACGGCATTTCCATAATGGAATACTATTTAGCAGTACAAAGGAATCCACCGTGGACACATGGTGTGGATGGATATCAAGAGCACTAGTCTGAACGTGAGAAAACAGACCCCAAAGACGACACAGGCTATGAGTCTGTTTATAAGGAACTCTGGAGGAGAGCTCATCCACGGCAGCACGAAGCAGGTGACAGATTGCCTGGTGGTTCCCTGGGTGCAAACCTTTGTAAACATTCAACAGATGACACTCTTACAGGGGATGCAGCTCGTGACACAGGGGTTGTGTCTTCATACACTGTTAACACTTTCCTGGCCATTTCAAAATGATGAGATCATTCCACGTTTTAAAAAATTTAATTTTTTTTTCATTTTAAAAAAAAATCAGATCAGACAACCGCCCCCACGTGGTGACATTCTGCTAAATTTGAAGGGCAGCTGCCCATCCCCCCCCCCCCAGGTAGATGGATCCCGTACTCTGCAGTTTCCCCACGCCCTACTGTTTTATACCCAGCCCACTAGACTCATTTTTTTTTTTTTTAATGAGCTATTTTGGCTTCTGTGGACATCCCACTTGGTGAGCCCTGTAAATTGTAGGTCAGGCGCTTTCATTAAAATCCCCTGTGCTTATTTTTTGTAGCACCACCTCGATTATCTCAGGAAGTCAGGCACTCTGAGTTCTGGGGAATCTAGGCTCTGAGAGTTAATTGAAGGTTAACCTGAAAATGAATTTGACTCTGGGTTATTGAAAAAAAAAAAAATCCTGTTTCTGCCTCTGCTCGGGCAGCCACAGAGCATGACTGGGTTCTTTGTTCTCGGGCACCTGGCCAGGTGTCAGAGCCAGAGGTGGGGTGTGGGTGCCAGGCTAGAGAGACTGGAGCGTTTTTGTTTTTGAGAGATGGAGACGCTGCCCAGGCTGGCCTCCAGCGATCCTCCTGCCTCAGCCTCCCGGGTGGCTGAGACCGTTGGTGTGCACCACCACGCTCACCTTGAAGGAGCTTTGAAGGACCCGCAGAATCACTCCAGAGGACTTGACGTACCTGGCCCATAGTTTCTAGTTATAAATTCAAATATCATGTGCATTTCCAGGACCCAGAGTTTGGTCTCGACATAACTCTCTCAACCAAAAGAACTAGAGGCTTCTTAGGAAATTGGCTGATACTAGGTTTGATAAAAAATGCATAAAACGTACCAGATGATCCTGGGCCCCCTCGTCTTATTTAAGAGAAAAGGGAAATATCAAAGGTGACCGAGGTCAGTCGAAAGGACTCTTTGAAAAGGTTCTCACTGGGAAAGATGTTTTATCTTTAAAAAAAATAAACTTTAAAAACCCTGCAACGAATGAAAACATATTAAATGTATAAAAATCCTATAATTTCACAATGATTGATAGCCAAAACATGGCACAAAGAAGTAAAACAGTCATGCTATTAATAAACAAATGTCACTCATCGATGTGCCCCGTGACACAGTTTACCGGCAGCTCCTGTGTTCAGTAGACTTCTTTAATTAATGCAAGGGTTTGGAAATTATAGCCCCAAACTCATTTGAAGGCCTGTTTTTGATGCTCTTGAGCTAAGAGTGGTTTTTACATTTTTTTAAAAGGTAAGGAATGCGAGATATGCCAGCCAGCGGCTCAGGAGGCCGAGGCAGGAGGATCGTGAGTTCAAAGGCAGCCTCAGCAACTTAGCAAGACACTAAGCAACTCGGCAAGACCCTGTGTCTACATAAAACATAAATAGGGCTGGGGACGTGGCTGGGTGGCTAAGAGCCCCTGGGTTCAATCCCTGCTGCCAAAAATATGAGTCAAGGGGGTGTGTGGTGCAAAAATCCCCAGGTGTTAACTATGTGGCCCTTTACAGAAAACAACAACAACAAAAAAAAATAAAACAAAACAACAACAACAAAAAACTTGCCTAGGCCTGATTCACTGTTTTTTCCTATTAAATAATAATTTAAAAAATTTCAAATGGGGTTTTCATATGAATATTGTAAGTTTGATTGTATTTCCCCCTAAGATGCCCGTTACTTAGATGTTTTCCCAAACATCAATCATCGGAATCTCACATTCATGATTTTTGCTAACTCCCTGGAAAACTTTGTCATTATTTACTTAATATATAACATCACAGCAACTTTTTTTGTGTGTGAGAACTTAGTAACGTTATATCTGTGGAATAACAAGTGCGATGTGTTGAGGCACACCTACTGAAATAGCTCCTCCTCCTCCTCTTCCTCCTCCTCCTCCTCCCTCCTCCTCCTCCTCTTCCTCCTACACCTCTCCCTCCTCCCCCTCCTCCTTCTTTGGTTCAAGGATTGAACCCAGGGGTGTTTAATCATTGACCCCCATCCCCAGCCCTTTTTATTGTTTTTATTTTGAGACTAGTTCTCCTTAAGTTGCTGAGGCTCTTCCTAAGTTGCTGAGGCTGGCCTTGAACCTGTGATCCTCCTGCCTCAGCCTCCCGGGGCGCTGGCATTACCGGTGTGCCCCACGGCTCCCGGCTGAAATGTCTTCTCAACTATTTGCGAAGGTGTCCCTCTGAGCCACTTTGAAAGTCACCTTCCTTTCCCGCCCTTGAGGGAGTTCTCCGTGAATGGTTCCCACTGGCTGAAGCCAGGACAGAGCCCAGGACACACCGTCTCTCTCCAGGCACGGCCCTGTGTCCCTTTGGACGGTCCTTTTAAGGGTGTCAGGGCTGGAATCACGACGCCCATTTCACAGAGAACGTAAGGAGCGGGCAGAGGGACTTGCCCGCCGTCCCTGCGCGTCGGAGGCAGCTCTGGAAATAGAAACCAGGGTGCAGGCTCCCTGCCACCTCCCACTCACGCCGCCTCTGACCTCAGCACCTGTGCCCGTGGGTGTGGGAAGTCTGACCTGTGGCAATACGCGGCTGTCTGCTCTGTGGGCACCCTGCCTCGCCACCAAGGCTCCAGTCCCTGGCAGCTCGAGGGGCCTCCTGGGAAGCCAAACTCAGCAGGACTGGGGGAGACGGTAGGAAAGGGGGCTGCCTCACCGTCCACCAGCAGAGGAGGAGACACAGGGTCCTAGTGGAGCTGATCACTGGTGGAGAATGTTGCCAACGTACTTAGCTAAGTGAGAGAAAGGGCAGGGCAGGGCATACAGTTGTATTTTTTTTAAAGGAAATCAAAAGTATGGAGATATCATGTGTGTGCATGTATATAGTCAGTCACCAATTACTCAAAAAAAATTAGCACTAGACAGTGGACTAAGAAGAGGAGCTAGGGGGCTGGGATGGAGGTGGGGCCAGGCCAAGAGTTTTCTTTTCTTTCTTTCTTTCTTTTTTTTTTTTTTTTTTTTTAATGAGCCTCTCCTTTTGCGCCTCTGGAATGTTGGAGCATCTTGACATTTAATCTCTTCATCGATTCACTCAGCAACGATTCACTAAGCACCTACTTTGTGCTCTGCACAATTCCAGCGGCGGCTGGGCTTCTCTGAGTGAACAGGGTGATAAAACCCTGCCCACAGGAGACCAAGAAAGGATTTAAAAAAGCAATTAAAATTTAAAGTTGCTGCTGATCAGATATAAGAAAAACCTGTCGGCAGTCGTCATTAGATTTGCAAAGATGACAACGTTGCGTCACAGCGAGGGTTGGCCACGCTCTGAGGAGCAGAAGAGCTCTACGTGCCAAGCAGGTGGAGATGGTGCAACGTTCAGAACGTGACCGCCGTGACCCCGCGGTCCCACCTTGTGTGCATATGCGTGAGTGTGTGCGTGTGTTACTGGTGAGGAAGGGCACAGGGGTCCGTGTGCGTGCGTGGTTGAGGACATGGATTAGGACGCGGTGACCTCCTCAGACTGGGACAAGGTGAGGACTGTCCCCGAGGGGGGCCTGGGGTAGAAGCAGCCACCTACAAAAGGTCCTGGATGCAAAGGGCGAGAAAGGGCAGCCGGCTGCTGGGCCCGGGTGGCCATGTGACCCGGGATCAAGAGTGGACCAGGGCAAAGTCCCACGGTGCCCCCGTCTCCAGGTGGCTGAGCGTTGTCACTCCCGGCCTCTGGGTGGCCGGAGCATCCCTGTGACTTCACTGCAGCTGGGGGTGCTGACCCGCTCGCTGTCCACCCCACGCCGTGGAAGAGGCACTTTAAGTACTTCGCTGTGGCCCCGAGATGCTAAGGGCTTAGGACAGTGGTGTGCGACGTCCCCCCGCACGGGCCACTCCTCTACAGTGACCGCGCTCACGCGCCCCGTGGAGACGCCCTTTGGGGTCCCTGCCCCACCTTTTGAGGTGACGTCTGGGTGATGCTGCTTTGCCCCCCGTGGGGACATGTTGGTGGCTGTCCCACTGATTCGCTGCGCGATGGGGCTGGGGTGGGGTCACCCTCTCATCCTGGGACGGCCCTTCTGATTCCTGAAGGAAAGGACTCTACCCGGGACACCCACAGATTGACATCTGCACGGCTTGCAGCTTGAGTGTCCCCTAAATGCCCGAGGATCAGAGGCGCGGTGCCCAGATCTTACCCGCCAGCTCATTGGGAGGAAGTGGAGCCTTCAGGAGGTGCGGCCGAGTGAGGTCGCTGGGGGTGTGCACTTGAGGGGAAATTGGGTCCCCGCCTCCTCCTTTCCCCTCTCTTTGCTCCTAGGCTGCCATGAGCTGGAGAGGCCTCCCCCAGCACGTGCTCCCACCATACTGTGCTGCCCCAGGCCCAAGCCACCACGGACTGAATCTCTCTGGCTGCGAACCAAAGTCAACCTTTTTAAGCATTAAGCGGCCTCAGGCATTTTGTCACAGAGACAGAAAGCTGACTATCAGGGTCTCCCTCGGTCTTCATTTTCTCCTCTGTGTAACGGGGATGGATTCTCATGTCCCTGCCTCTTGGTTGTTGGCAGGATCCAGCCAGATGAAGCGTGGGTGGCACGGGGCCCCATGTCTGTCACAGAGCAGGTGTCAGTAAAGGGTTGCTACGCTTGCTTTTTGTTACTGTTACTATTAACATTTTATGCAAGGGGCAGAATTATTCAAAATGACCCTGGGTGTTCCCTGGGGATTGTTGAAGAACAGCTGGACACCTCTGTGGGCCAGGCAGTGGACCCTCACCTCATGCAGGACACACCAGCAACTCCATCTGGGACTTTCCAGACTCTGGGACGGCGAGCAACAAACATCTCCCGTTTCTAAGCCACTGAGTTTATGGGGTTGTCTAAGAGCTGCCCCTGGAGACTAGGAAGTGGCCCGCGTTTCCTAGAAGGTCAATTGCAGCAAGCCAGAGGGGCAGGGAGCCCCACCCTGTGTCCTCCGGTCCCCGAACGCTCTTTAAAACCTGGGGACATCCTGCAGATGACTCAGTCCCAGCCCTTTCCCTTTGTCCCCAAGGGGCCACTGGGCCTGAACTTGGTGATCCGGGGTGTTGGGGAAAGAAATCCCGTTAGGCCAAAGCTGCAGGCCCTGAACAAGATCTGGGCGGCTGAGAAGGAACACAGGGCCCCTGACTAGCCAGCATGGGCCAGGCAGGGTGGCCAGGCCCACGGGGCTCGGAGCTGCCACCATGGCCACCCCAGCCCTGGCCACCTGTCACGGCAGACAGTCCTGCTGGTCCCGGGTTATCGGATGAGAGCTCAGAGCGGCGGGTGGTGGCAGAGGACACTGGAGGTGTCTTGCAGGGTCAGGTACCGAGTCTCTGGACAGCCTTGCCTGGTCTCCAGATGTGACCCGGTCACTCCGGCCCCCTCTGCCGCTGGCCCGTCCACCTTCCAAGGCGCGCTCTGCGGCAGCTCGGGGGCCTTAACAAGGGCTCAGGGTCCTCAGCGCTCAGCACACCGCGTGCTCCTACCCCGGGGACAGTGGGAAAGGTGGGGGCCACAGGACCCCAGGAGGGTGGCCCGGGGTGGGGTGGGGGGACGCGGCTCAGCATCCCCTCTGGCCTGGCCCAGGCCCCTCTGCGCCTGCCAGTGGCACACAGTGACCAGGTGTCCCCCGCATCTGTGGGATGCCTACAGGACAGACCAGGACCTGCCCTCCTCTGGTTCCATCCAGGGACCCGCTGGGGAGGATGGTTCAGGTGGAGTCCGTCAGGTTGGAGGATGGGGATGGGGCTCAGCGCCTCGGCCCTCGTGTGTAGGGCCTGTAGGTAGCAGGGGGCTGTCCCCAGCTTCTGCTTCTGCCCGGAGCAGGGCCACCAATGTTTGGCTGCGCTGGTCATACTATTTTTTCTTTTTTCTGGTACCTGGGATTGAACCAGGGGTGCTTACCCACTGAGCCTGCTCCCGGCCCTATTTTATATTTTACTTAGGGACAGGTTCTCACTGAATTGCTTAGACCTCGTTAAGTTGCTGAGGCTGGCTTTGAACTCGCGATCCTCCCACCTCAGCCTCCCAAGCCGCTGGGATGACAGGCCATTGGGTCATATTTTTCAAAAGAAGAAAATCTTCTCAATGGCTGGAATATGAAGGTGAATTTCCCCCCAATATGGGAAAAGGACCCAATCAAGACAGTTTACAGAAAAGACTCACCCATGACTCTCTTTATGGGGGAGCTGGTCAGAGCTTGGGTGCCGGAGCCAGGCTTTGAGTGTGAATTCAGTTAGGCTGTGCAAACGTGGGCTAGCTGCATGCTGTCTCTGGGCCTCTGTTTCCTCGTCTACATCATGAAGGCCCCAGCCTCCAAGGGGGCTTAGAACAGTGCAGGGCTCTCAGCACCATCCATACCTGGGCTCTTACTGGCTTTTAATCTCTCCTTTGTGTTTTGATTTGTTCTCTTTTTCTTATTTTTATTAGCTTTTTGTTCTTTCAAAGGCCTATTCCAGGGGGATAAAAAAGACATGTTACCTTCCAGATCCGCGAAGGAAACGGTAGCGCTCAAAATCAACAGGGCAGTTCCCTCAATGTCTGTGACACTGTGGTGGGGACACATACGCGATATTTACGGAGGGGAGAGGGTGGGTGTCAGTGTGTCTGATGTGTGGCCAGGTGAGGCCCACGGGGACAAAGCCCAGGTGGGGGCATCCGTGTGGCATGGCCCTCGGTGGCTTGTCCCTTGGCTGGTGCCAAGACACCAACCGTGTGGGAGTCAAGTTGGTGGCTCACGTGATGCAGCCGTAACTTTTCCTGACTTCAGAGTAGGGTTTGGTCTTTTAGAAACTTCATCTCAGGGACAGATTGGGACGAAACCCTCGGTTCCGAATTTTTGGAAACTTTAAAAGAATTTAAAAAAAATTTTTTTTTAGCCTTTTACGGTCAAAGTTTTCCCGAGGCACACCAGAAGAACCCGCAGCACTCCGCGCCCCAGATCAACCGTTCGGTTCTTCTCCTAAACCTTCTCCGTTTTGCTTCTTCCACTCCCTGCTCTTTTCCAAGAACCCCCTGACCTCAGGCCCCGTCACCCTGATTCCTTAGGTAGCCCCAAAACAGAAGGCCACTTTCACAATTCTCATCATCGTACACCACCTTAGAGCACTTGCCACGCAGGGCCCATTACCATGGGGACTGATTTTGTTTAACAGCGGGAACCATCAAGCTCAGGATGAAAAGGAACCCAAGATAAGGATCCACATGTTTGAGGACATTTGGGGACAGAGACACACCCCTGTCCTGGGGGACCACATACCACCTGTCTCCTGAGCTACTCTTCTCAGGTCTGGCAGAGTCTGAAGTCCAGAAACATCAAATAATAATAATAATAATAATAATAATGGTAATGACAAGACTCCCACATACTGAAGTAGGGCCACCGGTCACAACAGCTGGGAGACGACCTGATCGTCCAAATCAAAAGGAAAGTCTTAGACACGCAGATTCACTTAGAAATCTCACTTCAGCCTGGGCGAAGAGACCATCTTTGGTGGCTCACAAGCATCTGTCCCAGCCCGTCCCAAATCGACGGGAGCAGCTTCAGGGCTTGGGGACCTCCGAGGTGGCATCCACGTGGACCGCTGATTTCCAGAACCTTCTGGATTCTGCAGCACAGCTCAGCGGGGAAGGGCGGAGCAGCTTGGCTGTCTCTACAGTCAGAGGCCGACCCAGG